>NC_086318.1:115380311-115980311 GCF_036172605.1 Pelobates fuscus
AGTTGTGGGTGATGGGGATCAACGGGCTGGGTGAGGGGGATATGTAAGGTGCTTTCCTCAATCTGGTCCAAGATTTGAGTGTTTGTGCGATGGGGGAGTCTTCCCCTAGTGAGTTCGAGGCCTCGTCCCCACTGTGCCAGATGTATTGGTGTAGTTGATTATTTGCTAGGTCTTTGCACAGTGTGGTCCATCGTTTGTGGGGGTGGCTGTGTGGAGTTCTCTAATGCGCTGTAGAATCGTTGCATGGTAGTATTTGTTCAGGTCCAGTAGGGCAAGTCCCCCCCATGTTTTGGGAAGGCACAGTTTTTCGTGTGCTATCCTGGCTCTATTCCCCCTTCCATATGTATTTAAGGATCGCCGTCTGGAGCGTTTTGAAGAATATTTGTGGAATTGTGTGGAACACGTAGAGTACTCTGGGGAGGATATTCATCTTTACAACCGCGATTCGTCCCTGCCATGAGATGTGGTTTTAGTTCCATCTTTTGAGGTCCTCCAGGATGGTGGACAGGAGGGGTGTGTAATTATGCGTGTAAAGATCTTTCGCATCGGGGGTAACTTGTAGTCCCAGGTATTTCATGCTCTCTGCACCAGTGGAACGGGAATTGTCGTTGCAGTCGCATACATTCTTCCTCTCGTACCGTCACGTTTAGTATCTCGCACTTGGGAAAATGTAATGCTCTTAACTAATTAAGGTATGTAATGAATTCATAACTTTGCATGTGGATAAATTAAGATTACAAAAAACCCCACATTTTTAATGTGGCCCTTAAGTTACCTAAAGTCGGACAACCATGTTCTATGTGTTTCTGTTGTTTGTCACCATGTTGCTCTCTTACATATGAGTTGTAATTATATTGATGATTTTTTTTTTTTTTTTTATGTGCAGGACAATCTTGTTTGTCTATCTCCAAAACTGGCACAGAGCCTTGGGAACTTGAATCAGATCTGTGTGTGTGCCCGTGTGACCAGCACCATTCACCTGATTGACCCTAGCACTCTCCAGAGTAAGTTTGTGCTTTATTTAATGTTGCCTTTATCGTGCTTTTGCTATTTTGTGCTTGAATTCCACTGTGATTTGAGGTTTAGAAATATTTTCTTCCTTTTAAAGTGGCACTCAAGCACCAAAACCACTACATCTAAATGTAGTAGCTGTCACATTTTTTTGCAGTCTTTTTAATAAATTTAAAAAAAATCTATCACAAAAGTACAACTGTGATGGTTGGAAGGAAAACACCAGACTGACGGACTTCTATACCTACAACCTTTCACAATGGGGGTACCAATAGATTATCAGCAAGTCTTGACCGCAGACTCCAACTTTACATTTATAAGTTAAGAATCCAGATCTCATTCTGGGAGTTAACTGATGTATTTACGCTTTTGCTTTTTTCCTTGTTGAGCCAAAAAAGTGTTTCTGCTCAGAAACACTTTATTTTTTTGAATTTTTTTCTTCTTTAAATAATAAAACATAAATAATGCTATTTTGTACCTACTTGTGCACTGCTGCACTAGAAAACAAGCTCTTAAATGTTTTCATGTAATGAATCAAAACCGGTTCATTATTACAGTATTCCAGTCATTCGAGTGTAATTGCTGAAAGTATATCTTCGTTGACTGTGTTTAACACGTAGTTTTGGCCCTCATGATCTCATTCTGACTGCTCGTCCTTTCACCACTTCATCAGCTCACAGTATACCTAATGTTAAATGGGCACTCCCGACCCCTAGTACCCTCTGCTTGTTAAAAAAAGATTTGTGTGAAGAGTGTGTCCTTTTTACATTTTCCAAAAAGAGCAGATTTCAATAGAAATTTACACTTTATAAATTAAAATGGTTACACCCCCTCGACTGTTCCTTGTCTGTTCAGCTCAGTTGAGCTAAACTCAAAAGGCAGCAATTGCCCAGAGCACCTGCCTTGCAAAGATTTCCCAAAATCTGCATTGGGAATGCTGTGATTGGACATGCACAGGAAGTCTGGGCAGGGTTGTAAGAGCAGAATAGCAAAGCCTTCAGACAAGAGAACTGCAGATTTTGCAAGCTGTTTTTAGATAAACCCCCAATGAAAAAATGCATAATTAAATGCATGCAATGGTTTATATGGGGTACTTCAACTAAACAGTGATTTTTATTTATTTTTGTATATGGCAGTGGAGTGTCCCTTTTAATTTACCCTTTACTGTTGCTGCATCATTCAGTGCTAGTCTAGTATGAGGAGA
This sequence comes from Pelobates fuscus, assembly GCF_036172605.1. Taxonomy (NCBI): domain Eukaryota; kingdom Metazoa; phylum Chordata; class Amphibia; order Anura; family Pelobatidae; genus Pelobates; species Pelobates fuscus. The sequence continues at coordinate 115,382,527 of NC_086318.1, forward strand.
CTTTACATGACCTCAAAACCCTCCCCCTCTTGTACTATTCAGGAACTGCACATATGACTATATATGTGGGTATCTGTGTACAGGTAAGTGCATATATAAAATATATGTTCAGGCTCACACATTTCTAACACTTTCCAGAACACTGACTATATATTTTAAGGACTCGGTACTGAAGGGGTCAAGCCATCCTGGAATTGTTACTCTTCACGTACAAGTGACTGCTTCCTAGTTGTCGTTTTTTTGGTTTTTTTTTTTATAGAACTTTTTTTTGTCCAAATGTAATTTCCAAGTACAAATGATTGTGCTTAGGCACATTTTGTTACAAGCTTCGATGATTTGTCGCAGCAGAATCATTATTTATTTATTTATTTATTTATATTGTTGGCTGCACTGTCTAGACATTGTGGCAAATCTCTGTAGGCAATGATTTAATATTGTAGAAAAATTGTACGGATGATTTAAAGCAGCGTCCTGCACTGCTTGACTCAATAAAACAAACAGAAAAAACAATTAAACCTTTTTTTTTAATTTTTTTTTTTTTTTGTTTTTGAGCTGCTAGCATTAAATAAAAACAAGAGGTGCTTGCATTTCACATATCTTGTGTACATTTTTTTTGTTAAAAATGTATGCAAATTTGTTACATTGAGGCACGTGCCAGCTAAAGTGGAATATATGTAACCAGCAACTTTTTATTGCAAGAATAGATTACTATTATTGGAAAGATCTGTGTCGCTGTACATAGAAATAACAGATCACTTTTGATTAAAAAGCGTTTTTTTTTGTTTGTGTTTTTTTTTTCTTTTTCATATTTCCTGCTTCTTGTATTGTAAATGGATGGGATGTCTGACTGGATTTATTTTGCTCTTGCTACGTTAATTATTTAATAGTTTCTTTGCAGCACTAAACTCTGCAGCTTATTTGAGGTTCATATTTAATAATCGTTTTCTTTCTTTTCCCGTAAGTTGCTGAAGTTGATGGAAACACATATTGGCGTCATCCTTTCAGCAGTCTGTTCCACCCTAAACAACTGGAGGAATTTATTGTAATGGAAATCGACCTGATCAGAGATCGAAAACAAGGAGCCGGGGCAGGCATACGATCAAACAAAGTATGGCTTCCTCCATTATTGCTTTGTCTTTACCATGCATTGAGTTCTTTAAAATTGTTGGTGCATATACAATTTTAGAGTATTTTTGAAATTTGCATTTATACAGTGCCATGTGCAATTATGATACAAGTGTATTGGTGCTTTGAAAACAAAATAGGGATCAAAAGTGATGACATGAGAACTCAACAGGACAGTGAAGCCAACATGACACAAAATTTTCATTCACCCTTTCTCCAAAAATGATTTGAAATTTAAGCCCTCACTATGTAGTTCGTGTGGGATAGGTCATACTTTTTGTTTGTATTCTGTGGACTGCAGGAGCAGAGTCACTGTCTGATTGTTTATCAATCAAGCAGCACTGGTTGATAAATTATCTTCTGATCAGCACTGAGGTGAACTTGTTTTGGCAGCTTAGTTGGAGATTAGTGTCTCCATTTGAGAGTAGTTAAAGTTTCGCGAGTTTTGGTTTAATATTTTGATTAGGTTAATAGTTATACGTTCAGTATCTTCTCAAATCATCTTAGACAAACCTTGTCCGTCCATCTGTTTTTCTCCATTCTGTTAATCAAACATCTGTTTTCCTCTGTGACTTAATCAAACATGCGCGATCATGCATCAGCAGTGATACACCCCAAATGGCAGCCCCAGAAGTTTTAGATGGGTCTAGTGTAGATCTGTATTTTGCAGTCCGAAATGCCTCTGTGTGCAGCCAGATGGTTTTGCTACATTCGTTAGGGCCGTTCAAACATCATTGAATAACCCTGCGTGTGTTTTGATCATTGAAACCATACATGACTACATTCAGGTCTTCCAGGTAATGTCATTTGGAAATGTATTTGAATACAATAGTTAAAGTAGTGTGTCCATGACTATTTTTTTTAATTTTTTTATAAAGCAGTGTAGTTCCAATTGTTAGGCAAACTTGTTGAAACAGGTTAACTGCATATTTTTTTATTTGTATATAATTACAAGTTGTGATCATCTTAAATATACTGCTCTTTAAAATAATTAAGTACTTTATCTAGAGATATGCATCTATAAAGCTGTTGTTGTGCCGTTTTCCATGATGACGACTTAGAAATTCGCTCCCAGTAAAGAATAAAAATAAAGTAAATAGATTTTATAATATTTTGAGTTAATTGTTTCCAAGACAACAGAGTTGTTTAAGCTTCGGGTACAAAGAATATAATCTATGATTGTTTTCTGCTCATTTAACCTGTTGGCAATACTCCTCATTAAATAGCTCATGTTGCCAAGGTAACTTGACATGTTTTAAAAGATGGAGGAAAAAAAAGTATGGAAGGTAAATTTGCTTTCCTAGAATAAATCTAGAAAAAAATATATCTAAAATGCCAAATATGAAAGCATTCTGTTTTACTGGGCTATAATTTATACTGACTATATGTATATGTATCTGTATCTGTATCTGTATCTGTATCTGTATCTGTATCTGTATCTGTATCTGTATCTGTATCTGTATCTGTATCTGTATATGTATCTGTATATGTATCTGTATATGTATCTGTATATGTATCTGTATATGTATCTGTATCTGTATCTGTATCTGTATCTGTATCTGTATATGTATCTGTATCTGTATATGTATCTGTATATGTATCTGTATATGTATCTGTATATGTATCTGTATATGTATCTGTATATGTATCTGTATATGTATCTGTATATGTATCTGTATATGTATCTGTATATGTATCTGTATATGTATCTGTATATGTATCTGTATATGTATCTGTATATGTATCTGTATATGTATCTGTATATGTATCTGTGTATGTATCTGTGTATGTATCTGTGTATGTATCTGTGTATGTATCTGTGTATGTATCTGTGTATGTATCTGTGTATGTATCTGTGTATGTATCTGTGTATGTATCTGTGTATGTATCTGTGTATGTATCTGTGTATGTATCTGTGTATGTATCTGTGTATGTATCTGTGTATGTATCTGTGTATGTATCTGTGTATGTATCTGTGTATGTATCTGTGTATGTATCTGTGTATGTATCTGTGTATGTATCTGTGTATGTATCTGTGTATGTATCTGTGTATGTATCTGTGTATGTATCTGTGTATGTATCTGTGTATGTATCTGTGTATGTATCTGTGTATGTATCTGTGTATGTATCTGTGTATGTATCTGTGTATGTATCTGTGTATGTATCTGTGTATGTATCTGTGTATGTATCTGTGTATGTATCTGTGTATGTATCTGTGTATGTATCTGTGTATGTATCTGTGTATGTATCTGTGTATGTATCTGTGTATGTATCTGTGTATGTATCTGTGTATGTATCTGTGTATGTATCTGTGTATGTATCTGTGTATGTATCTGTGTATGTATCTGTGTATGTATCTGTGTATGTATCTGTGTATGTATCTGTGTATGTATCTGTGTATGTATCTGTGTATGTATCTGTGTATGTATCTGTGTATGTATCTGTGTATGTATCTGTGTATGTATCTGTGTATGTATCTGTGTATGTATCTGTGTATGTATCTGTGTATGTATCTGTGTATGTATCTGTGTATGTATCTGTGTATGTATCTGTGTATGTATCTGTGTATGTATCTGTGTATGTATCTGTGTATGTATCTGTGTATGTATCTGTGTATGTATCTGTGTATGTATCTGTGTATGTATCTGTGTATGTATCTGTGTATGTATCTGTGTATGTATCTGTGTATGTATCTGTGTATGTATCTGTGTATGTATCTGTGTATGTATCTGTGTATGTATCTGTGTATGTATCTGTGTATGTATCTGTGTATGTATCTGTGTATGTATCTGTGTATGTATCTGTGTATGTATCTGTGTATGTATCTGTGTATGTATCTGTGTATGTATCTGTGTATGTATCTGTGTATGTATCTGTGTATGTATCTGTGTATGTATCTGTGTATGTATCTGTGTATGTATCTGTGTATGTATCTGTGTATGTATCTGTGTATGTATCTGTGTATGTATCTGTGTATGTATCTGTGTATGTATCTGTGTATGTATCTGTGTATGTATCTGTGTATGTATCTGTGTATGTATCTGTGTATGTATCTGTGTATGTATCTGTGTATGTATCTGTGTATGTATCTGTGTATGTATCTGTGTATGTATCTGTGTATGTATCTGTGTATGTATCTGTGTATGTATCTGTGTATGTATCTGTGTATGTATCTGTGTATGTATCTGTGTATGTATCTGTGTATGTATCTGTGTATGTATCTGTGTATGTATCTGTATATATATATATATATATATATATATATATATATATATATATATATATATATATATATATATATATATATATATATATATATATATATATATATGTGTATGTGTATCTGTTATATTTGGTCAGTATAAAATATAGCCCGATAAAACAGAATGCTTTCATATTTGGCATTTTAAAGCCTCTATACACCAGGAGGTATTTATCTTCCTACCAGGACATTTGACTTAAATATTGATTATAGAGCAGTGCTTGAGCATAAACAGCCTCTGAATGCCTGGCTTTGTCATATAAAGGTAGATTTAACTTTAGAGGAAACCGTTTTTATTTAACCAAGTTGTCTAAACTAGCTTTTATTCAGCTATTACATGCTACATAACTGCACGAGGTCCTTAAAAACAAACAAAAAAAAAAAAAACACTTTTCTGGTGTGGTGTAGAATTTTTTTTTTTTTTTTTTATCCCGGTGAAAGATCAATACTATTTAGGTGAGCTGTGCAAATCTCAGTCTGCCTCAGCAGGTTATGCAGACCTATACAAACCCTGAATTCAGCCATTCCACACAAAAATACTGAAAGTAGCTCAACACCGTATTCACTTCTTCACTAATGCTAACTATGTGCTGTACGATGTTCATACTTTAATATGCCCTTTACAATGTTTTACGTATGCTTTCAAGGGGTCTGTTATTCAGTGGAATGTTCACTAGTCTCATGCTGTGCTCCTTTTTGTTTCTGTTCCCAGCACACACTTGCTGAAGTTTGGGTTCAAAAAACATCAGAAATGAATACAAACCAGCAGTATCATACACGTACTCATCTGGGACATCTGCTGAACCCTGGAGACTTGGTGCTTGGGTATGTAAACTTTACTGTAAACTGACACCACCAGAAGTTTAGTTTTAATTTGAAGCAGCACTCTAACATTATTATTTGGTAATATTCTGTGGGCATCTTTCCTTATTTATTTTGCTATACTTATTATCCCTTTTTGTTTACACGCCATTTGCAATACAACGCAAGTGCCAAATTTTATTCAAGAGAATTCTATAGCGTGCTGCAGACAAATTGATAAAAAGTTAGCTTTTTGACCTGCAGCCATTTGCCATATTTCTTTTTTCGTGGACGGCCAGCTGTGGCTCATATGACAGCTGCAGTCCAAGTGGGAAGTACCCTTTCCAGTATCAGAAGCCTGTTAACCTTAAAGGACCACTCTAGGCACCCAGACTACTTCAGCTTAATGAAGTGGTCTGGGTGCCAGGTACCTCTAGGATTAACCCTTTTTTTTTTTATAAACATAGCAGTTTCAGAGAAACTGCTATGTTTATAATGAGGGTTAATCCAGCCTCCAAATCCTCTAGTGGCTGTCTCATTGACAGCCGCTAGAGGCGCTTGCGTGATTCTCACTGTGAAAATCACAGTGAGAGCACGCAAGCGTCCATAGGAAAGCATTGTAAATGCTTTCCTATGCGACCGGCTGAATGCGAGCGCGGCTCCTGCCGCGCATTCAGCCGATGACGTCGCGATCAAGATGGAGAGGAGGAGGAAAGCTCCCCGCCCGGCGCTGGAAAAAGAGGTAAGTTTAACCCCTTCCTCTCTCCAGAGCCCGGCGGGAGGGGGTCCCTGAGGGTGGGGGCACCCTCAGGGTACTCTAGTGCCAGGAAAACGAGTATGTTTTCCTGGCACTAGAGTGGTCCTTTAAGTAAAAGGTGCTTTGCCTCAACACTCCAAACAAATAACCATTACAGCAACATGATTTGACTACTTGGCGTGGACTGAAGTGCTTATGACGCTTGGAGTATTCGTTAAAACAATTTTGACAGAAGTGTTAACCAAGTGTGAAAATATATTTTATATTTAGTGATTTTAGGTTTTTTTTTTTTTTTGTTAATGCCATACTAAAATGCATGATCATACAACAGGCAGACCGGGACATGTTTGAGCATACAGCATATTGTATTGTACTTTAACATGTCATTTTTATAAATCACAATTGACCTCATAAGTAATCTTGGAAGCAAGAATATAAACTAGAAATCACGGGGGTGGTGAGATGAGTTACTATGACAAAGTAGCAAAACTGAAGCAAAAGGAAAAAAAAAAAAAAAAAAAGACAAAAACAAACCTAAAAATAAATTTGTGTGTGTAAAACGATTAGTTATGATTATTATTTTACTAAAGTGAATTTCAAATTTAAGGCCAAAATAGATGATGTTAGGAGCATTTTCCAATTCAACTCTTTTGACCTTAAATTTAAAATTCACTTTGAATTCTCACTTCTGTGAATAACCCTGAAGTGTAACATCTGTTGAAAAGACCAAGGGCTCAGAATGCTTTCTTATTTTACATTATATGCTGCCTGTATTATGCAATGTACGTATAACAGATCTAGGTACCACTCCACACCTCAAAAGCTCCTCTGATTTCTAGGTGCTTTAACAGTGCCTCTTTGGTTTCTTTCTAAAAGTGCAGATTTTAAATGAAAATCAGTACTTTTGTCAAGTGTCTAGGTTGCACCCTCTTGGCTAGTCAGAATTGTGTACTTCCTCATTGCTTTGTGCCCCAATCTGTATGAGATGGATGTAAGGGATTCTCATAGAGAAGCATTTTAGGCAAAGAGTGGCAACAGGCAGACATGCACCCTGCATTAAAATGCTTCTCTATGAGATGATCAGTACTTATGATCTCCTGGCAGGCAGAGCAGTAGAGGAGTCCCACACTGTTGGCTTACAGGTATTTCAGGAGACATGGGTGAGGTATAAAAGTTAAAAAAAAATTGTCAATACAACACTCCAGATTTATACATTTATTTATTTATAAAGCTGGAGTGTTCCTTTCAAAGGAACGTTCCCAGGCACCATAATCACTATAGCTTGCTGTTCCCCCACCTCCTCTGCAACACAATCAAACTGTTTTCATAGCTAACAGTCGCTGCTGCCCATGTCCCCAATGCTTTTTATTGTTATGAGGAGTATTGCATTTGGCTTTTAGTAGTGTTGGTGTGGTGGGAGGCAGTTTGAGCAGTTTGCAGGGACTCGATCTTGGCACTAGATTTTTTTTTTTTTTAATTTAGATAAGGGGGCAATGAATGTAAAGGAAATCACTAACTTTAGAAATACCGGTTTGTATTCCTAATACTATAGTATTCCTCTAATGGGATAAGCAATTATTTCTTGAAAACACAAAATATTGAGTGGTGAAGCTAAACACTAAGCTTGATGTGTCATTAAAGATATTAGTCTTAATTCTCTGTCTGTGTTATAGCATGTTTAAAGTTAGCCAAATATGCTTTATATATTCAAATATCTCTTTGTTTTAGTACAGATTATTCTAGGGATAACATAATTTAGAACTGTAACGCTAAAAAAAATCTCATTATGGTTTTACAACGTTAATTTATGAATAGAAACATAGTATTCAACACAGAACAGCTTTTACAAAGTTGTAGATAGTGGGATAGTCTTCGTTTAATTTTGTCTGATTAGAGAAGAATGTGACCTCCAGGGGGTATGTAACTATGCTTTGGGTTTGTTAAGAAGTTCTGTATCTTTCTCTTTTTTTTTTTCCCCTCTTTTTCTTTTTCGAGTTCTGAGGCTCGGCTGATTTTTGTTTGTTTATTTATTTGGTATGTGTGGGTGTGCTAAATTACACAGCCTCCCAGGGAGCCAAAAACTGTCTCTCCTTAATGATGTGTTTTGAACAAGTAACTGAAAAAGAACTTGTTCGCTCCACCAAAAAGGTTTAGCACAGAATCTATATTCCTGGATAATTGAATGAAATAATTAGCATTTTAGTTTTTAACTCTTTATTTTGCTACCCTAGGCCCAACCAAGACTGTACACTCCCCAATACTGTCATTTTATTACACCTACACAGTCATTTCAGATTTATGAGCTAGTTATAACATTGTGTACATTTATACACCAATACCTGTATTCCTATATAGCCACAATCGCACACAAATGTATAACTAGCAACATCAAATAAGATATAGTCACACACAAATACCTTGTGTAAACCAAATACCTTGTGTAAACCAAATACCTTGTGTAAACCAAATACCTTGTGTAAACCAAATACAGGCATAGAACGACCGTCACAGTAAGACGCAACAAGACGGATAACTACAAACACTACTACACTGTGATAATAGCTCACCCTCCTCTTTTACTGCCGCTGCTTACCTTTGTTAGAAGTGAGTGGTTCTGATGTCTGAGTAGGGACACTGCAGTACTCCTCCTTCACCTGACAGGTGATGGCCTGGGTTATCGGCTCACATCCTGAAACCTCTTTCCACATTGCCTCTCTGCAGTGGCCAAATGCTAACCAACGCCTTTATGGTTTGCTGCCTGGTACCTTACAGGGCACTGCTCAATGAGTTACAGGGCCTAGTAAGAAACACTTTAGGGTGTTTTGTGCAATAAAACAGGCAACTGTTTAAAAGCATTTACCTGATGGTGAACATTATATCTTAATGTAGGGAAACCTAAAAAAAAAAAAATCCTGCCTTCAACTAAAATGCTGCCCTATGCCTTCTTGAGATACCCTTGGCTAATAGGGTCTTTTTGCATATCTTCACTTCTGAAACCATTTAGAAAGATGACCCTGACATGACATATGCCTGTCCTGAAGGGATACTCTTGGCATCAAGCCACTTCATAGTATTGAACTGTTTTTGATGCATGCATGCTCTCCCTTTTATCGGACAATGTAAAACATTGCTGTTTCTTAGAACAGTGATATGCATTTTGCCTAAATAACATTTATTTTGTCTGTTAGAATGATATCCACTAGTGGCGCTTCATCAGTGAAGACCTTCAGCTTTAAAACGTCCTCCCTTTCAGCGTCATCACGCACAGTATGAGGATTCCAAATGTATTCAGTACTTCTCATATCGAAAAGTGGATATCAGTCTAACAGCCAAAAGAGATGTTATTTAGGCAAAATGCATATCGCTGTTCTAAGGAACACCAACATTAAAAATTATTTTTAAGCGAGTGTTCCCTATTGAGCTTAGATTACAGAGACCCCATTCTCAAAAAAAGTAATCTAGAGAGTCTCCTTGCTGCAGCAGCTCTGCCTTCCATTTTTAATGTTGGTGTTCCTTTAACCAGATTGTACGGAATACAAACAACTCCTTAAATATGTATTTTGGTAGCTGCATGTTCCAGTCTTTAGTGCCATTAGAGAGGGCACACGTGACATTTCATATTAGATTGAGCAAACCCTTAGAAACATAGAATGTGATGGCAGATAAGAACCATTCGGCCCATCTAGTCTGCCCAATTTTCTAAATACTTGAATTAGTCCCTAGCCTTACCTTGAGGCTAGGATATCCTTATGCCTATCCCAAGCATGCTTAAACTCCCTCACTGTGTTAACCTCTACCACTTCAGCTGGAAGGCTATTCCATGTGTCCACTACCTTCTCTGTAAAGTAATAGTAACCTAGTCTTGGGTCTACATACCAATGGTAGTAGCTTTATCTTGGTTTGGGATACATTGTAGTTCAGTAACTCTCTTTAAATGAAAGGTATTTTTTTAAATAGCGTGCATGAGTCCAATTGTCTTGATAGTCGTAAAACGAAATGTGTTGGTGGCTGTCAAGTTTGATATTTTTGGGGGAGGCACTTCATATCTAGTATGGTGGCACTAGTTTATTTGTTGAAATTTTAATACCCCTGATTGGTGAATAAAATTTGTGTATTTCATATTTCTGGCTGTTCCTGTTTACCATGGTTTATCAGCTCACCAAAATCTAAAATTGTAAAATTTCCCTAGCATTGAAATGATTCTATTTATCATGACTATATCTACTTTCAGGTTTGATTTGGCAAACTGTAATGTGAACGATGAGTTTGTTAACAAGATGAATCCTCACCAAGTCCCTGATGTGGTAGGTGTTTTGTGTGTCCATTCTAATTTCAGGAAAGATGGCTTGACACATCTGACTTTCAGAGTTGCAGAACAGGGAGTTTGAGGCCATTGAAACAAACTGTTTCGAAGGAAACTAACCTACTGGATTCCTCAAAATCCTTTTTCACGCTGTTTGCTCGAACAACGGTCAAACCAGGTCTTCAAACATTCCAGCTGTTTTTAGCATGCCCACTGGAGTAAACATTGTAAATCCATGCACTGTGAACTCTTGAGGGTGCAAGAGCACATGGAAGGAAATATTGTAGTTTTTACATGTAGTTTGTATTCTGAGCAGAATAACTGAACTTGTCCAATAAATCCATGATTGTATTTTACAATCCATAATTCTGACAAACTTCACACACAATGGATGCTTTAGAATGTTCTTAAATATTTGGGGAGATCTGGAACATTTCTACACCTAGATATGAACAATAACAATGAAAGCTGCAATTCTAGAAGTTTGCTTCACTTGGTGGTTTTCTGACACTTTTATTAATCTTAATCTTTGACTGACCATTGAATCCTTCTCTTATTAATCCATTCATTCTTTTGTTCATACATCTCTCCTTCCCGTTTTGGCTATATTTATATAAAATGCCCTTGAAGCTCTTGAGTTGCAAATCTTTTGATATTTAGAGACTTAAAGGCCAGCAAGGATTTTGTTTAATAGATGTTTTGATGTTTCTTGTACAGATACTAATCAAAAAGAGTTATGATCGTTCTAAACGACAGCGTCGGAGGAACTGGAAGTTGAAAGAACTAGAAAGGGACCGTGAAGGAATGGATACAGATGATGAAAGGTCACTCAGTTTAATAAACATTACCATTATAATTTGTTCCTTATGGTCCATGTGCTCTGTAATTACAACAGTTGATGTCTGTTAAAGGACTCGTCGGGCCCTTGTGAATGAATAAGTCTAATCTTCGAGCCTTTTAAACACCATTCTGCTGTTTCTTCTCATTCTCCCAAGTATTGGTGTTGCGCAATAAGTCATATCTAATCATTGAATTACAAGTAATGCATGCACACTATTTCTTTAATTATATAAGCCACACTGAAATTAAAGCATTGTAGCTTAAACATTTATTTTTATTACCCCTGAAAACAGTTTGACATAAAATTGTCTCAATAGTACAGAAATGGGACAAGTAAATGAAATACTTAAGGTTTCTTTTCTGTTTGTTTTCAGGCAATATCAAGATTTCCTTGAGGACCTTGAGGAAGATGAACTTATAAGAAAGAATGTTAACATTTACAAAAGTAAGAACTATAATGGAGACCAACTATACTATTATACATTAAGTGTACCTGTCACAGTACTTACAAGTTTAGTTTATCAAAAAGTAGAGGAAAAACCAACTATCTGTTGTGCCAAAAGAATTCGGATGTATAATCTTTTTTTTTTATTAATTTTTTTAAATCTATATTAAAGTTTGGTCTTTTCGGCCTGACATCCGAGCAGTGCAGACGCATGCCTTGCGAGCTCCTGCCCAAGCACAGATTTTAAGCATTAAACAGCCGCCAGTCTGTAGATCAGACCGCATAAACGCAACCGCCTGAACGGTGGCATCCTGGCGAACACACCAACGTTAAAATTGTGACGCTACTCACCGGATCGCCCGACTCCTGACTTTGCGGCCTACAGGCTGACCTGACGTAGGAGAGAGTCGCCCTCCTGAGGTCCTGGTTAGCTGAGCAGATCGGTTCTCCCTCCCCCACCCTCTGGACAGGTGGGGGATATCCTGGTCCGCACCAGAGAACGCTACTACATCTTCAAGGCATAGCAGCTTATACTCTCCTTACTAGAGGAGAGTGGCGAAGCACATGCTCCCCTGGGAAATTAAGTTTCAGGTGGCTTTCGACGCCCTGTGTTCAGCATTCTGGACCCGGATCGAGTACCGCCAGCAACAACTCACTCCCTTCAGCTGTGACCACGGAAGCTCTCCAGCTCTCTACCGACAGCCTGTACCTCTCCTAGGTTGAGAGCAAAAAAGAGCAAGCATCCTGCACCTGTGGTGAAGCCTACTCGCATAGCTCCCACACAAACACCCTGCCAGACGGAGATCTCGCCGACCTCACCTACCTGCATTCGGGTCAAGGCGGTCCAGCGCTCTATGGAGCCTCGAAGACTCAACCTGACTGCAGTGAGGAGAGCATATAACGGTGGGAGCTGGTGGACAGCGGCGAGATATACAACCTGTAATGGTCCCGGAGACCCTGATCACCTGCCTCAGTATGGCCTGCTGGCAACAGGCATTGGATGACCACAGAACTCTGAGCCCATTATACTCTCCCTGGTTTGGTACTGTTTCCCTCTTCTCCTTGCATAACGCTAAGCCCACTATTAAGAATGCATAGGCTGTAGCCAGAAGAGCTCCTCTAGGTGGTACTTCTCTCTCTTATCAGCATGTCTCAATCTCAACTGTTTTTATCTTCTTTTTCTATTTATTTTGTTATCTAGCATATAAAAGCTTTTCATGCAGACACACCATGATCGTGCACACATGCATACTGTTCTATCTTGTTTAATATTAATGCCTGTACCAGCCACGTAAAATACTTATGCATACCTAGCCTGTCAGACCATGTTCTTAGCATATAAACTTTACTCCATTCATGTTGTTGTATATGTAATTTGCCTATCTGATTGAACTCCATACTTACTCTTCTATACAATGTGAATCTTCTGCCACAATAAAAGAAAAATTGCCCAAAAAATTAAATAAAAAATATGGTCTTCACCACTTAAGGTGGTCAATCAATTCCTCGTCTTAGAACATCCTATATGAAGGAATGAATGAATGAGAAAAAAACAAGTGTACCCCCCACTAGGTAGTCTTCTTGCTCTCTAGCACAGCTATCCCCCCAGCAAGCATTTCTCAAACTTGCTGGATGATGTGAACATTGTGAGTTATTTCAGTGTTGCAATGCCAAAGAGCTGTTTGTGTTATAGCAGAGGGTAGCCATGGTTTGTGAAGTGTTCTTAATCAAGGTCAATTGTATGGTAGGAATGAAGAATGGACCCCAGCAAGGCCCTCTCTCTGCTAGATAGGAGGAGAATAAAGTATTCTTAAAATCTAAACTGTAACACTATGAGAACTTATATATGTAATGCGTAAGGAGATGTAATTAATCTGTCATTGACAAGTTTTTCTTTAACTTTCTGATGCAGGATTGAACATCGTACAAAAATATAAAATCTTAATCTAAGAATTGCTTGCTCTCTTGGTGTCAGATGTAATTTATTAAAATTACATGTATTGGTAAAATGTTTAATTTATTTAATTACCCTGCCTGTGCTGCCTTTTCGTGTGACCTTGTGTCCACATTCGCATGTGCATGGATGAATGTAATTGTTTTGTGAATCCATTTGCAGAGGAGAATATTGCTGTGGAGAGCGACACAGACGAGGAGGGAGCTCCTCGGATCAGCCTTGCGGAGATGTTGGAAGATCTTCACATATCTCATGATGCCACTGGTAGTGAGGGAGCCGAGATGCTGACGGAATAGAGACTCTTCAAAACATCTGGCTGGTGCAGTTTTTTTTTTTTTTAAAGATAATTCAAAACCTGCCCAATTTAATCTGAACCAGCTCATGCATATTTCTTTCTAATGGTGGATTGCCGAGTCTGTTTTGCATCATTTGAAAATATATTATTAAAATAATGCACCTTTTAAGTTTTGTGTGTGTGTTTGGTTTGGTTTTATTTATCTAAATGATCTGGATTGAAATGCCAAAAGATCTAAGCTGGTTTATTTGAAGCCTTGAAAGGGGAGCATTATCCCTAATGTGCAAAATTTAAGTGCTGCTGACATGGCTAACTGTTGTACACAAAGGAATCATCCATATCTACATTATACAAGCTACAAATCTTTAAAAAGCTTCATTTCAGATGTAAAATGTGGAGTTTCTTATGCGTAGCAGCCCTTTACTTGCATACCCTACTTAACTCTTTAGAGCGAATCACATCTGCTTAACGAGTTCTGGAAAGTTTTCACATGTGTATACACTAGCTGGTCTGAGGTTTGTGGGCAGGAGTAGGTTTAAATGCCGTTTTTATTCTTTATTTGTTCATAATACTGCTTTTACAGTATGGAGCAGATGTTTGACCAATAGCAGCATAAGACTAAAAATAGCGATTTTAAATGTTCACATGTTCATCCAGTAATCTATAAGCATGGGAGAGGCTTAGGACTTAGACTTAATAGGAAAGTTATGCAAACCACAAGATTATGCAATTCTTCTGAATTTCCCGATAACCCTTATTTGATGCAAATAGCTTCATCACTGAATAACTTGTTCTCATTATGACGGCTTTGCTCCATTTGGGGTTTGTCCTGTTGATGGGCCTTGATAAAATATTCTAAGAAGGCTGTCTTAACAGTGACTATTGTTTTTTGTCAAGACATTATGTATGACACAAGATTTAATCTGGTATATGGTAATAGAAACCCCAAATGAGGTCTGTTCAGTGCATAGTGACTGAATTCTCACTTGTTAAATACAATAAAATATATTAATAGTAATACAGAAGTTATGGTGCTTAAAACAATCACAAGCCTCTGTATTTAGGAATCATTGTATATCATGATATGCGGGGGAAAGCCTATGATGCTAATGTTCACAATGTCTTGGGGGGGGGGGGGATTGTTTTTAATGGCATGCTTGCTGACATTAGCAGTATACATTGTATACATATAACATGCAAGATTCCTGTCTTTGCAATTTTAATTCTTACAATTCATTCATCTGACGTGTGGTGTATTGACATCACACATAACATGTAAGCAGCTGAGCCAGCCTTGTAAGTTATACAAATGTTAGGAGCATGTTCACAGTGTACACTGCCTTCACGATCAGTGCGGAATTTGAGGATAGCCGCTTGTCGTCCGACTGGGAGATTTATTATTTAGTAAGCAATTTGTGTGCTTGTGGCTTAATTGAGCAACCCTGCCCCCTCAGGACAAGTGGAGAAATGTCTGTGACATGTAAACTGAAGCATAACAAAAATGTCTCAATCATTAAAAACATTATTTTTTTTTACATTTGCTATTTTTTTGTAACCCATTTTATTGCAGAAGGTTAAGCCATAGATTGTCTCTTGACACTCAAATTGGTACATGTGATCATGTAAATGCCAGATTGTTTTTATTAATAAAGATGCCTAATTCTTAAATAAAAAAGACTAAATACAAAATTTGAATGTCACTTTAAATATAATTGACCACCTGTTTTAGTACACAATTGAAGATGATGCTAGCGTTAGTGTACTTATAATCTTAATTTTAATAATGACAGGAGGCTTCCTATTTTGCATAACTCTCTTTACTAAACTCCATAGCAGTAAAGAAAGTGAAACATTTAAACCAATCAAAATGCAAATAGGGAGTATATCATCCCAGCAAATAGGCTCCTCCTCTTTCGGAAGCGACATCGGAACAGGGACAAAGGTTAGTGATAAAGTCTGTAGTAAACATCAACTGTGGTATCCAACTGGAATGATGAACTTCTCGGCAAGAGTGGGAACAGGCACCAACGGGTGATAGAAGTTGTCCGATAGAAGTCGTGGTCTTTACATGAAGAACCGCAGTCCTATGAGTATGCCGCAGAAGTTGCAGGATGAAACGAAGTTAAACTGAAATGAGAATGTGAGAAGGTTAGGCACCGGTCTGGCAACTGTTTGTGATATAGGTATTGATCCATCGGATAGTATTGAAACCGTATATATTATGAATTCAGAGTATAGTCTAACAGTAGATTGATAGGCTGATGGTAATAGAGGATACAATATGCCAACATGTTGGTTGATGGAAAATAAAGAAGGAAGGAAAAAGAGACAGTGGTAGCTGTATAAATAGAGTAGTTTCCCTCCTCTCCGGGTGGGAAGGGTGGGAAAATACTCGCCTCCTGTCATTATTAAAATTAAGATTATAAGTACACCAACGCTAGCATAATCTTCAATTTTATCACATGACAGGAGGCTTCCTATTTTGCATTTTTAACGCTGTTGTATAAGAGACATGGCCGCGCCGGAGTTCGGTCGGAAGTAGAAGGTGCGGAACGTAGATTCTCTAGACCAAGCCGCGGAGTGTAGGATATCCGTTATGGAGGCACCTGCCATGAAGGCTGAGGATGCTGCTGCTCTGCGTACGGAGTGGGCTCCAAATGTGGTGTCCACGCCGGCTAGCGATAGTAACCATCGAACCCATCTCGCTAGGTGGTGGTTGTGATAGGAACATGTGGTCTAACGTATGATACTAAGAGTTGACCTGAGGGTGTAGACCTGAGTGGTAGGGTAGTTTCTACATACTGACGTAGAGCGGAGACGACACAGAGTTGTGGATCCGTGGGGAAGAATGGATAAAATACAGATGTGGAGTCCGTCTTAGTGCAACGAGATATCCGGAATGTTACTCCTTCTGGGGAGATAGAAAAAGCGTCTATGTCCAGCGCTCGAATGTCTGACACTCTGCGGAAGGAGACCAGGCAAAGCAAGACAGTGAGTTTTGCGGAGAGTTGTCGGAGGGAGAGTCTGTCGTTAGTTGGCCAGTCTCTCAGGAATCAGAGGATTACGTCGACGTCCCAGAATCGAGAATATTTCGGGCCTGGAGGGCGTTGTAATCGAATGCCCCTCAGAAGTCGACACACCAGTGGGTCCTTACCAACCGGAATCCCTAGTATGGGGACATGAGCCGCTGAAATAGCTGAACAAATTACGTTGAGTGATCTGTAAGACCGACCTAATGAGAATAGGTGGGATAGGAAGTTCAAAATGGCTGAAATAGGGGCTGTAAATGGATCGATGTGCCGTTCCAAGCGGATAGGTAGCATCTTCTGGTTCCAGGGGCCCATGAGTCCCAAAGTAGTTCTTTAGCAGCCTGCGATAGTTCGCCGACTTGCCAGGAGCCCCCGAAAGTGTCCAAGCCACCAGATGGAGACGCTCGTCTAGGATGAGTGGGTGGGGGTTGCCTCTCGGATCTGTGAGAATGTACTGATGATGAGGTAATAGAAGAGGATCCTTGTATGAAACGGCTAGGAGGTCTGGGAACCAAGGTTGTCCTCTCCATAGTGGAGTGATGAGCACTAGAGAGGTTTGTTGATTCTTCAGGTAGTGTATGGTCCTCGCTATCATGGCGAAGGGGGGGAAGGCGTAGGCTCCCGTGATTGGTCATGGCTGTAGGAATGCGTCCACTGCAGCGCTCTCTGGATCCGGGAGCCAGCTGAAGTACAGTTCCGTTTGTCTGTTGCGGGACGCAAATAGATCCAGGTGAAGTGGCCCTCGGCGTTCCGCAATGTGGTTGAAGATTTGTGGATCTAGTTTTCAGTCGCTGGTGTCCCGCCAGTGGCGTGAGAACCAGTCTGCTGTGAGGTTTGTCTCTCCTGGGAGATGTTCTGCCGTGAGGGAGATGTTGTGGGGTAGGCAGAAATCGAAGATCTCATTCATGATTTCTGACAGGAGGCGGGAACGGGCTCCGCCTAGGCGGTTGATGTAGCGGACTGCAGAGATGTTGTCCATCCTGAGGAGGATGCAGCAATCCGACTTGTCCTTCGCTAGGCTTCGGATGGCGAATGGCCTGGCTAGGAGTTCTAGGCAGTTTATATGCATGTTGAGGTCTTGGGATGTCCAGGTTCCTCCTGTCGATGTATGTTCGCTCGTCGCGCCCCATCCCCAGAGGCTGGCGTCTGATTCTAATATCATATCGGGAGTCCTTCCGAAGATGGCTCGGCCGTTCCATGCCTCCATGCTGTCTAGCCACCATCTGAGTTTGTCTCTGACTTCTTCTGTCATCGGGATTGGCTGATCGTATGAGGGTTTTTTCCTGAGGAAGGAAGTTTTGAGGCGCTGCATCGCCCTGTAGTGGAGTGGACCGGGGAATATAGCTTGTATGGAAGCCGAGAGAAGTCCCACGATGCGTGCGAGGGAGCGGAGTGGAATGGTGTGGCTGCGGATGGCCCTGTGTAATTCCTTGCGAATGGCTGAGATTTTTGCTGTCGGTAGCCATAGGGTGCTGGAGATGGAATCTATGTCGAATCCCAGAAATTGTACAGTTTGTGATAGGGGGAGAGACGATTTCTGAAAGTTCACTATGAAGCCCAGGGATGACAGGAGATCCGTGATATACCGTGTGTGACGTATCAGTCTGAGTCTGTCTGAGCAGAACAGCAGGAGGTCGTCCAGGTATATGATGCAATGAATTCCTTGCTCTCGAAGATGTGCGACCACTGGTTTCATCAGTTTGGTGAAACACCATGGGGCCGAACTGAGGCCGAAGGGGAGGCACGTGAATTACCACTGAAGGCCTTGCCAGTGGAAACTAAGGTATTGTCTGCAGGGTTGGTGGACGGGAACTGATAGGTAAGCGTCCTTGAGGTCTAGTCTCGTGAACCAATCCTGGTCTTGTAGCAGGTCTCGTAGAAGATGTATGCCTTCCATCTTGAAGTGGTTGTAAGTGACGTATTCGTTGAGTTGTCGCAGGTTTATGACGGGTCGTAGATCTCCCGTTTTCTTCTTTACCAAGAAGATGTTGCTGAAGAAACCTTGAGGGTCGGAGGCGGGTTCGATCGCGCCTTTCGAGTATAGGGTTTGAAGTTCGTCGTCGATGAGAGAGGTGTCTATCCTTGAGCAGTGGATGGGACGTGGTAGTTCCGTCTGTCGTGGTTGGTCTACGAAGTCTATGACGTAGCCTTGTACTGTCTGTAGGATCCATGCGTCCGTGGAGATGGAGGTCCATTCCTGGAAGAAAAGAGATATGCGACCTGCTGTATGTATTGGAAGTGAAAAGTGAGTGAAATGGTTGCTTGCTTACCTGAGTTAAAACGAGCTCTGCCTCGGGTGCGTGGTCCTCGACCTCTGTCTGTGCCTCGAGTGTAGGAGTATGGGCGGTATCCCACCTCTGGGTAAAAAGGTTGGGGTCTCGTAGAGCGGGGGCCTGATGGCCAGAAGCGGCTGGCAGCACGGCCCCTTTGGCGGCTAGCCCGTCCAAAAACACCCTTGGAGGGGTTTTGTCTAAAGACTCTCGCATTGATGTCTGAGCCTTGTTTAACCCCTTAAGGACACATGACATGTGTGACATGACATGATTCCCTTTTTATTCCAGAAGTTTGGTCCTTAAGGGGTTAAGGATGTGTAGACGTTTATGTGTCTGCTTAGCTCTTTTAGGAAGGGTTCTCCAAAGAGCTTGCCCTGTGCCATAGGACCTAGTTCCTTGGTGCCCAACTCCACCAATTTCCCGTCAAGGCGGAGAAGTGCTGCTTTACGTCGCTCGGATGATAAGGCGACATTGGCATTACCCACAAAACAAAAGCACCTTTGTGCCCATTCCCGCACATCATGCGCCCATTCTTGCACCATAGTAGCATCAAATTGATCGGCTTTGGCTAGGGCATCGTCGGCCAAATACATAATTCTGGATAATGGTCCCACAGAATCCAGAAGTTTTTATCCTGTAACCCTCTGAACCCTTTCTCCACACCTTTGCGTGGGTCGCGGCCACCTCGCGACATAAAGGTGGTCATCACCTGGTCGAATTCTGGAGTGTCCGCAACGTGGTCAGGTAGAAAAGGTCGTGGGCATTCCGACCTCAAGCGGTTGCGGACTGTCTTGTCCATGGACTTCCGTAACCAGAGGTGCATGAACCTCGCTAAGTGGTCGGGTGGTGTCCAGTCGCTTGAGCGTGGGTGTCTTATTTTTCGTGGGTCAAAAAGTTTTTGCCCCAGCGGGTCGAATATGGTGTCTTCGTCTTCCTGCGTCGTTTCCGTGTAGTCTGGTTCTTGGGGTTCTCCCGTGAACGTGTGTTGTGGAAAGAAGGATTGGGATCCTGAATCTGAGCCCCAAACGTCTTAATTGGAATCTGACTCGTCCGCTTGCCATTTGTCTAAGATGGCCATGGATTTAGCGTGAGATTCTTCTTCTTCCGTAGAGTACTCGTGTTGTGGGTTCGGGGTGGTGGCTATAGCGGGTTTAGTGCGTTTAGCGGGGCTTTTGCCTTTGTTAGGGTTTTGGTGACCCTTTTCACCTTTCCAATGGCGTTTGCCCTTGAAGGTTTCTGGGCTCTTGCGTGATTCTGGTTCGTCAGAATCTGAGTCATGGCGGGCTGTGTGGGTTTTTGATGGTTTCCTCTTGTCAGGACCAGAGGCCATCATTTTGGAGAGAACTTTCTCCATGGAGGCGAATACGGCCTCATTTACCATGGTTTGGAGCTCTGTAGTCTGAGAGGTCTCCATAATGCCTGAATATGTGTTGGCACAGGGCGTATTATAGAGGTTAGTAAGCTGTATTAGACAGTACTAAGCTGTTTTATATTTTTATGCAGGCCCCAGCAGGGTGCAATAACATGTTTTGTTGTACAGAGTACAAATTACCCCAGCAGGGTTTATACAAGGTATGGAATTGGTTTGAGGAGAAAACCAAATAACCCCAGCAGGGTTGTAAATATATATGATACCCCAGCAGGGTATATAGTGGTATGTATGGGAAGGTTAAACCTTCAGTAGGGTCTGAGACCAAGGAGAGCTGTGGCAAAGTCACCCCAGCAGGGTATATAGTGCCAATGGTGGTAATATAATAATATATATAGCCCCAGCAGGTCAGAATACAACACCACTATTGTTGGGATTTTTGTTCTGGGCCTCACCCAGGGTTGTAGAGGTGGCCACAAAGCGACCTCTATAGCAGCACAGTTAAGGGCAGCACCCCAAGTAAGCACAGGTTGATACCTTATGTGCTTTACACAGCTTTCGCTTTAAACTGACCTCTGTGGAGTATTTTGCGGTTAGAAGTCCGTCCGTGTGTGTCCTTTGCGGTACTGGCGGCACTCACGGCACTTCTAAGATGGCGTCCGTAATCTCGCGAGATGCAGGATTACAGATGGTTGCCGCGAGTGTAGCCGCGGCTGGCGCAGAGCCGCGGGAAATGAGGGAGCCGGCAAGGGCGGCAAAGCAGGGGCAAAGACAGGGGGACCTGCCTAAACTCGGAACCGCCCGAGGGCGGAAAACGAGCGGAAAAAAAACGGAAAAAAAAAAAAACTGAGATAAGCCACTGGGATTAGGGGAACAAAACTAAAGAGTCCCAGTAAGGGAAAAAGGAAGTTTAAAATACAGGGACACCAAGTAGAATAAGTAGAAAAGATAGTAAGAAGAAATAAAGTAAATAATCAAAAGTAACAATTATAAATGGACAGAAAAAACTTATATATTATGAGGTAATAAGGGAAGAGCCAAAAACTCTGACCTGTCTGCGATGGAGCAGTAAAGAAAGAGGAGGAGGAGCCTATTTGCTGGGATGATATACTCCCTATTTGCATTTTGATTGGTTTAAATGTTTCACTTTCTTTACTGCTATGGAGTTTAGTAAAGAGAGTTATGCAAAATAGGAAGCCTCCTGTCATGTGATAAAATTGATATAAATGTCAGTATTTTATTTTGCACTTGGTGTCCTTGTGATTGTTACTAACTTGATGTTACAAATATGAAGGTGTGAAGATATATAGATGGTACAGTGAATGTACAGATTTTGCAAATTTAATTCACCAGTTTAAAGTGCTACAGGCATGTATAAACAGGTGTCCCTGAGCCGCTATACTGGTTTTATATAGTACTTTTCTCCTAGTTTCATTTAAAGAGCTTCATGATTTTATGTCAGAGATGAAGTCCCTATGCCCAAAACAACAATTAAAGAAAAATTACACTAACGTTATTTGTGCCATACTGACACTTCATAAGATGGACTACTGAATGCCACTAAGGCATGTATCGCGTTGGTCATCTACCTGGTCCTTTCCCCTTGCTCTGTCCCAGCCTGATGTTTATAAATGAAGAAACAGACATAAATTGTAGAAGAGATGTTTTGAAATAGGAGGTCCTTGTCACATACCATAAAACCTAAATTTTGAATAGGACTGATTGAATACAATATTATAGTGTATGTAACGGTCTAACTTAGGAGAACCTTTTTATTTATTTTTTATTATATAATGCATATTATAAGACATTTATTGCAGTGTGTTGTGGGGTCAATGGCACAGTTTCCATGGCTGGACTGCCACTCTTCAATGCCTAGAAGTCAAGTGGAAATTTTGAGCACAGCAATGGTAATCATGAACTAAACATTTTAATTAATTGCACACAGGCTTATGTGATTTCAGCAGTGATTTAGAAAATCCGGTTATTTTCGCTTACCACGAAGATATTTCGATGGTGTCTATATAATACATTGATACAGGTCTGTGCATCAAAATAATTTACCTTTTCTATTCTTTGTAACTTCTGAAACAATTGTATATTTGAGTTTGTTTTATAATGACTGCAGCCCAATGATTCCGTTTGAAGTCACAAGCACTAGGTGATGCATTTGACTTTGGAACCTTATAGAAGATGACTTGGGATGCTTCTGTTCACATCCTCTGTCGTCTCCTGCTCATATTGTCAAATGGTCTTATTTATTTTTGCTGTTATGTTTTCTGAAAGGTGCTGTTTCAGCTTGGATGCACTGGCAGTTCAAACTGCTCTGTGAATGGCAGTTGTGATTTAAGGGTATAGATTTATCAATCGATAATGAACTTAGGGTTCTCTGACCCATAACGACAATTCCTCACTCTTATTAAATCTCACACTGACAGTTAACCGGCACAAGAGCATGAACTGCCAATCTCCATATACAGCACTAGATGGCAGTAACGCTTAGTTTTCCAGCCTAGGAAAACAGAATTATTTTTTTATTGCATTTTTTTTTCTTCATTTAAATAATTATAGAAGCATCTCTGTGCAGCCACTATAAACTTTTAAAGTCTCAAATGCTTCAATTTGTGAATTATAATTAATGCCAATATTGGTTATTTATCTTGCATTCTCTGTGCCTTTTTTATTTTCGCCCCACTTCTCACAGTACTGCATATATTGGTTTCATACGATCAGACTCTCTCCTGCATTTTCTGAGATTGGTTAGGGATCAGAGACAACCTAATTGCATATATTGCAGTACAGTCATGTAAGGTAAACCGTGAGAAATGACACCTGGCTTCTGTACAATCTCAGCCTTTTTATTTGGTTGTGCTGAAGAAGGTATTATGGGAAATCAAGGCACTATTTGGCAGTGGACAGTTAATAAGCAAAGTCTCAGTTAAAAGGGAATATTAACTGTCGGAAAATATTTCCAGTAAACCTCATTGGACATCTCCTGCCGTCTGTTAACAGTGCCTTTCAGCATTTGTGTCAGGAGCCTATGATTACAGTAAATATGAGCAGTCGATGTCTATGCTATGCAAAAACAATTCCATTTTGAAATAAATGTAAAATTAACAAATCACTGTGATTTATTTTTGAGTGCACTGTACAATCCAGCAGGTGGCAGCAGCAACCTGGCAAAGTTTATAAAGAGAACCAGATTCTAAAGTCACTGCAGGTATAATTTTACTTCCTGCTTTTATATATGTATATGTTTGGAACCCTGCAGCAAAGCAGCCTTAACGTATAATTTCTATCAGTACTATTAACTGATTTCTTTTTTTTATATTTATTGCTGAACACATGTAGCCTATGGAGGTTGACATTTTTAAATCCGATAGGAAAAGGTCATAGTGGTGGCCAGCTAATACTTATCTGATGTCGGTTTCCTCTTTTTCGGCTATAAAAGTGCATTATGCTATTGGGATTTTGGATGGCTGGTGGCAGCTTGAAAACCTTTTTATGTGCACTTTGATCTTTTTCATTGATAGATGGACGGTTATCTGCCATGCACAGTACCCACAAGGGGCTGGCTGTTCATACCATAACTTTTGTAATAATAGTGTCTTCCACCAAAATAAAAACAATCTGATTTAACTGACCATCTAGACTTCATTTTTCCGATCTTAAAACTAAAAACTTTTTTCTTCTTCTTTGTTTACCACTCCACTGCTGCTAGGTTTTAAATTGTTTCTTAGCCTGTTTTTTAATGTTCCGACATTATTTGACATATTTGCCACTCCAACTTTCTTCTTTATCTGCATTCTCATGCAGATCTTTCCATTTAATTATCTTTAAATTTTCACTAGTTTGACTCTCCGAAGAGAAGATCTCTGAAACCGGATACAATATTTTGGATAAGATCTGATGAGTGATCTATAAAGGGCTATCAGCACCGGCCTCTTACCATATACCCAAGTGTTCAGTAGCTTTTCCCCAGCCTTGGACAATTGCGTGCTTAGTGTTAAGATGTTTGTTAATAATTCCCAAGTTTCTTTCTTCTGGTGGCCTTCGTAAAGTTAATCTTATAGTGTATTCGGCCTTTGTAGTTTTGCTTTATAAATGCATACCGTATTTCATTTTCAGCTTGTTTCCTTTAATAATTTATCTTGCAGTGCCTGGAAAAAATAAACTCTGGATTACATATTCATATATGTAAAAAGACATACATTGCCACTTTACAAATGTACTGAAGATGATTGATCCCTGAGGTATTGGCATATTTGTAACAGGCCAACACAATTGTCTGCATTCAAGCCAATTATTTATCCAACCTGATGTCCAATGCAATATTTGAAATTCAGTTGAATTTTTTTAGGCAACTTATCCTTACCCAACCCCAAACACTGGATGCCAGGGATAATCCTACCCCAATTGTCTAATTTAGGGAAGGTGGGTGAATATGGTATTTATCAAATACCTAGGGTAAATGAAAATGACTGAATCAAAGAATTTGTGGGTCCATGAAGATGGACTGCTCAATATAAAATTAAAGGAGACTAAAACTACAAATCTGGGTAAATGGGGGGCCTAATGGTGCGTTTTTCTTAATATACTATCTCTCACTCTGTTTTTAGGTTATATGACCATATACACTACAATAGTCCCCAAATAAGGATTTTCCAACTTGCTTCCCTCAATTATATTGTGTACTACATTTTCTACTATCATGAATCCTACCTGACAGATCTCTACCCCCAATGTCACATTGCGATAATATGCTTTAACATAACAAAGATAGTAGCTTGGAACCATAACCCTAATAATGCAAAGGCAAACAGCATTTTACTTGGTACTATAGGAGATGATGGTTATTGATGGACACCCTTTAAATAACCTTCACCATCTGTTCATGCTTAGCTCTCAATTTACCATTCTCAATCTGCAAAATAAGAGAGCCTGAAATAGCTACTTCCAATAGTTTGTTTTGCAGTGATTTTTTTCCCCACGCACTACAAAGTATTAATATGCTTTAGCAAAACTCTACACTGAACTTCTACGCCTGCAGGTTTGTTTTTTTTCTTATTATTTTTATATAATCTTACATATTAAATAGTTTTTCTCTTGTCTAGACCATAGTTTCTCCTCCGGAATATCCAAAAACATTTTTATAGACGCTGCTACCCAGTATGAAAGATCTCTGCTAATATACACATCGCTGTGTATAGATAGACAGAAAACATCACCCCTTGGTTAGCTTTACAATTTTTAACACCTGGATATATTCCATACACCTAAGTAACTCAATTCAATCTCTTTTCCAATGATCTTATTGAAATTCTCCTGGCTACCAACATGTTTGCAACTAGATTTTTACTGTATACATTCTTCTTAGAGCACAAAAAGAGAAAGGCATTGTATGGTTTTCACAGACTTTTGATGTTCTACCTTTGTTATAACCCCTTAATGATGAGAGACTGATCTCATCTTGCCGTAGCAGTCATTTGTCATTGACCCTGTAACACTCACCTTATTTAATTGTTTATCGATGAAAGTAAATATTTGCCAACTAAACACGTTCTTACTTAGAAGTTTGTGGATGACTCCGGTTCTATGTGCAAATATATTAGAATTTTTTTTAATCTTATGCAGCTACCGTGACAATCTTGTTAAATAGGCTAAATCATTATATCCAAATGAACAGGTAGTCATTGCACTAAAATTAGCCTTTCTAGTAGGAGTAGTTCCAGGTATGGTACCATGGACATGTCCCCAGTGTCAGACGGCTTTTAGAGTGTTAGCGCGTGTGTGTTTAATACATAAACATAAAATTAAACCTAATAATGGGACAACTCCCAGGATCGCTCTGATACTATGGCAAGAAGAGCCGAATGATGCTCCACTCAACACATCCATGCTGATTTCTAAGCAGTGCACGGTCTTAGTGTGATCTGGTTGTATGTCTGCTTGCATTTCATAGCTATTAAAGGACAACTGTCACCTCAGAACAATTTATTTTTCTTTAAAGGATCACTATAGTGGTTTTCCTGATACTATACAACTCTTAGGTTAAAACCGCTTCAGTTACTTACTTTAATCCAGTGCCAGGCTCCCTCTGCTCTGGTGACCTCTCCTCCCACTCCAAAGTCGGCTACCGGGTGGAGCGGAATGCGCATGCGGGGTAAGAGACGTGTGCACGCATTCAAACAGTCCATAGGAAAGCATTTCTCCTTTTTGCATCCAGCAGAAGCGCCTCTAGCGGCTGTCAGGAAGGGTTAAAATGTGGGGGACCTGGCACTCAGAACCTTTCATTAAGCTGAAGTGGTCTGGGTGATTGTAGTGTCCCTTTAAAAATAATCATTTCATAAAGTGTTTTTTTTTTTAGAGAAATATATGTGGAAAACAAAGGAGAAAAGCCTCTTCTTGACCTTTTAATATATGACCAGATCCTTCAGCCGTAAACATACACTAACAGTGTTTGAAAACCTCTATATAGTATTCCATGCTTCACACAATTCCATAGAGACTATTGGTTTTCAAACAGTGTCTGACCCAAGGTGCATGTATATGGCTAAATGATCCTGTTATACACTAAAAGTCGCATGAGCGTTGTTTTTAACATACTTTTTTTTTTTTTTTTTGAATGAAGTATATTTCATTTCAAACCTTGAAGAATTAGTTATTATATTTAAAGCATAGTTTTGAGGGGACAGTTGTCCTTTAAAGTAGGTGGACTTGCATGCATGTCTAGCTCTGCCATTTGTAAGTTAGCAGAAGGTTTTGTCTGGGAGTAGGTGAAGCGATGAAAAAGTGTGACACCCATCAAACGTCAATTAATTAATTCAGCATGGCCGTGAACTAGCTTTACTCTGTGTGATGGGAATCCTCCCTTCTGGCAAAAGACAGAATTTTATAAAAGTCAGCTATGATTTATGGCTTAAAACTAGAAATTTGCTTTGAATTACTGACAATTTACACATTTGTGATAACCTTTTTTCGTTGGCTGAACTTTGTTTCCTCCACACACAGTGTGGAGTCTTGTAGAAGAGTTCTCCGTCTACCCAAATGACACAATCAGCATCCCACAATTCCTAGCAGGCTCACATTAATTTGCAATGGAATAACTTCCAATCTCTCAATCTGAAGATTCACTTGCAAAAGTGAGTTATAAAAGAGGACACTGCTGTCGTATGCAGCAATAAAGATCTGTTGTTAAGAAGGCTGAGTGGAGAAGAATATTATCACATTAACCCCTTAAGGACACATGACATGTGTGACATGTCATGATTCCCTTTTATTGCAGAAGTTTGGTCCTTAAGGGGTTAAAGGGAACATTAAGGTGTTAGACGTGCTTTGGGTTAATGGGTTCTCAGGCAATGCCAGAGCTTCTGCCTGTGAAGCATTGCGGCTGCAACAGGGCCTGCACGCTCAGGGTGGCCATTGCACTTGCCACCCAATGGCAAAGTGGTTTCAGGGTCCCGGTATATGGTCCTTTAACAGTGCGATTGGGGCCCTGTAAACTTGGCAGCACTGAGAGGAAATGACAGCATATAATTTCCTCCCAGTTAGAACAGAGATGCATGGGAGGAAAAGGCTGAGAGGAGGGAGCACAGACTGGGACAGCCTCTGACTTCCATCAGCCTCAGCTAGCACACTGGACCCCAGGAAAGACACCCTCCTGCACCCAAAGGGTAGGAAACAGGAGGGTGACTTAAAAGGTTTACATGTATTTATCTGTATGCGTCAATGTTTGTACCTGTATGTATGTGTTAGTGTGTTTATATCTGAGTATGTATGTATGTATGTGTGTGTGTGTGTATATATATATATATTTATAGTGTGTGTGTGTGTACTCCTTCATTTAAAGGCAAACACTACACACAAGTAAACCACTGCTTTCAAAAGGCAACAGTATATAAATACACCCCTACATTCACACTCATACAAATTAAAGGAATGAAGCTCAGTATTTCAATTTCACCAACACCTTTCCAGGAATGTTACTCCCATCACACATAGACAGCTTTGATCATATATACACACCCATGATACACTGATACTTTCCAGGCATGTGACTCCCGTCACAATTGGGCAGCTTGGATCATATATATCCACATGCTACACTGAGATTTAATCCCAGAAATACAATCTGCAATATTGGATTTAAAACATTATTTACCCCTTATCCCTATCTATCTTCTGAATGCATTGCTGTGTAAATGGGCAAAATTAGCTCAGCAGTAAACAAAGCATCCCAAATTATCCTGATAGGAGGATGCTTTCATTATGACATATTGGGTTAATAAAGGATTGTAATGGAGCTCCCTGTACCCTGGCTGGGTACCTCCGCTAAGGACCGCTTCCTAGCTGGAACCGGGGAAAACTGACACTCTTCTGGAGCCTCTCCGTCTTGGAACTGGATAGGGGACTAGCTCTATTCACGCCCTTACAAGGACTTTCCCTGCTGAATCCTCCACGAGCTGTAACAAGGTGCTGAACACTGATTTAGTCCTTTCCCCTCCCAGTAACTAGACGACACATAATGCTGGGGGTACAACTGATTTTAATGAGCCAAACTCTACCTTTTATGCACAGACCATTGTATTCAACCCAAGCCAGTCCCAGGAACCCGGCCTGGGAGATAATTGCATTAAAGACTGGTAAGCTAATTATCTCCCAGGCACAGAGAGCCAAACACAAAAATATAAAAACCTAAAAGTACCCCAAAACATCCTAAAAATATATAATAACCCCACAAATAATACATTAGATTTTTTTAAATTTAAAATAGCCCTGATCTGAGCGCCCAAGTTCTCCAAATAGCACGAAGATCCATGCAGTGTAGGGGAAACGCCACCATGTTAAAGTTCTGACCCACCACACACGTGGTCCCATGCCCAAAATAGTTCCAGCATGTTTAGTGCTTTTGCTGGTCAATTTTCGGGAGCTACTGTGGCCGCAATATGGGGTGCTCCGCCTGACTCTTAAGTAGCGTTTGTTCCCCTTAGTCTCAGACACCTTCCCTCCAAAAAGCACTCTCCCGACGGATTTCAAAACCGCGAACCACGAAGTTGTCCAAGAACTGCATGGTCACCTCATGCCGAAAACAGTTTCAAAACATTCACGGTTAAATCCCGCTAGGTGACCGGAAACCCACAAAGTCCTCATGCCGAATTTAGTTCCATAGCGGTTGCGGCTAAGTACCGCTGGGACTATTCGTGCATTTGAGCCAGCATTCGGTTTTATTTGCATGAAGGCATGGGCGTCCACAGGAATTTTTCCGGGGGGAAAGGGGGTCATAATTGTAATGATATCCATGCTTGGTCCCTTTTTTGACAGTGTCATGAAGGGGAGGGGCATAGTCATTATCACATAATGTCAGCGTGAATAGCATTTTCGCAACTATGGTGTCAGGAATACATGTAATTAAAGCAAATTAAAGGAACATTCTGGTCACCATAACAACTTCATCTAAATGAAAATGCTATAATGCCAGGAGGCCCCTGGGTGCTCTCTTTCTTTTAAGGGGTTAAACCGCTCTCAAATGATTTAACCCCAAAGGCTTCCTCCACCTCCATGTCGCTCAGTGGTATTCGGCTTTGCAGATTGACATCAGGCATTGGTGCCGCTGATTGGCTACAGTGGTCAGCTGACGCTCTAGGCCAATCACTAGTTTCCGGTTCATAAAAATGTTTTACTTTTTTATGAATGGGGAGCTACTGATTGGCTTAGAGTGCCAGCTGACCGCTCTAGCCAATCAGCAGCACCCCTACCCACTCAGTAAATAGAAATGAACACCTCCATGTCGCTCTGTGGTATTCGGCTTTGCAGACTGACATCAGGCATTGGTGCCGCTGATTGGCTACAGTGGTCAGCTGACGCTCTAGGCCAATCACTAGTTTCCGGTTCATAAAAATGTTTTACTTTTTTATGAATGGGGAGCTACTGATTGGCTTAGAGTGCCAGCTGACCGCTCTAGCCAATCAGCAGCACCCCTACCCACTCAGTAAATAGAAATGAACACATTAACACTGATATTTGTATTACCTGGGGAGATGAGAAGGTCCAAAGTTTCCCTACCAGACCCAGGTACCAAAGCCTTATGAAGTGGTGTCCAGAATAAAGTGGAGGGATCACTTCACATGTCCTTCGTGCTCCAATCTCCTTTTCTTCTTCTTCATTTGACACAGTCTTCTTTTTCTTCTGACACTGTCTTCTCTCCTCCTTGGCTCATTCTGATCCTTTACCTTTCTGCTACTTTCTGCTTCTTTTGCACATGCTCTTTTCTCTCTCTGATCCCTTTCTGCTCCTTCCTGTTCCTTTCTGCTCCTTCTCCTACTTTACCTTCGTGCTCCTTCTGTCCCTTTCTGCTCTTTGCAGAGCGTTCCTTCTCCTTGCTACCCCTTCATACTCCTTGCTGCCCCTTCCAGCTCCTTGCTGTCCCTTTCTGCTCATTTCTGTTCCTTCTCCTTTCTGCTCCTTCTCTTACTTTAGCTTCCTGCTCCTTGCTGACCCTTCCTGTTCGCTGTCGACCACATTCCTCACTTACCCGATCTGTAGGCTGCCACCCAACCCCTCACTTACCTTATCTATAGGCTATCTCCCCCCCCCACACACTTACCTAATCTGTAGGCTGCCCCCCATCTCTCACTTACTTGATCTGTAGGTTGCCCCAACCATCTTACCTGATCTGTAGGCTGCCCCCCTATCTCTCACTTACCTGATCTGTAGGCTGTCCCCCCATGCATCACTTACCTGATCTGTAGGCAGCCCCCATACCTTACTTACCTGATCTGTAGGCTGTCCCCCACCCCTCACTTACCTGATCTGTAGGCTTCCCCATCTCTAACTTACCTGATCTGTAGGCTGCCCTCCATCTCTAATCTACCTGATCTGTAGGCTGCCCCTATCTCTCACCTGATCTGTAGGCCGCCCCCCATCTCTCACTTACCTAATATGTAGGCTGCCCCCCCATCCTTCTTATCTGATCTGTAGGCTGCCCCCTCATCTCTCACTTACCTAATCTGTAGGCTGTCTCCATGCCTCACTTACCTGATCTGCAGGCTGCCCCTGCAGTCCTCACTTACCTGATCTGTAGGCTGCCCCCAACCCCTCACTTACCTGATCAGTAGGCTTCCCCCATCTCTCACTTACCTAATATGTAGGCTGCCCCCCCAAGCATCTTATCTGATCTGTAGGCTGCCCCCCCATCCTTCACTTACCTAAATCTGTAGGCTGCCCCATGCCTCACTTACCTGATCTGCAGGCTGCCCCCCCATCTCTCACTTGCTTGATCTGTAGGCTGCCCCCAACACCTCACTTACCTGATCTGTGGGCTGCCCCCCCATCCCTCACTTACCTGATCTTTAGGCTGCCCCCCGTCCCTCACTTTCCTAATCTGTAGGCTGCCAACCCAGTCCTCACTTAACTGATCTGTAGGCTGTCCCCCATCTCTCACTTACCAAATCTGTAGGCTGCCACCCCCATGCCTCACTTACTTAATCTGTAGGCTGCCCCACCCCATGCCTCACTTGCCTAATCTGTAGACTGCTATCCCCCCCCCCCCCATCTCTCTGTTATCTGATCTGTAGGCTTTCTCTGCAGGCTGGGATTTGCTGGCTGCATGTGCTGCTCCCCTGTGGATTCAGTCAGCAGAGAGAAGCAAGGATTAGATGTAGTTTCCTATCCCTGTCTCTCTCCACACACACTGCCACCTACTGGCTGGTGCCAGTATTGCAGTGCAAAAATACCGGCACAAGCTGAAAAATCCAGTGGGGCCAAGTGCCCTCCCCTGCGGACGCCCATACATGAAGGGAAAGTGCTGAACCAGGGAAAGCTACTAAAGGCGGCTGGGCAGGGTAACTACCAAATGGTGGCTCAGACCTGGACCATAGTCGGTGGGCAGGAGGCCGACTTCTACACTCCTCCAGGAGTCCATGGCAAACATACATGGGGAGAAGCGTTTGTCACAAGGATACCTTCTCCCTTGCTAGATAAACCGTCCCATTTTCACTTGCTTTATTAAAGGTACACTATAGACACCCAGACCACTTCAGCTCATTGAAGCAGTCTGGGTGCACTGTCCTGTTAGTTTAACCCCACAGTTGTAATTATTGCAGTTATTGAGAAACTGTGATCCCGGCGCTAGCCACGCATGCACATTTGGTCCCTGATGTCGTCTGACATAGGGAGAGGAGAAGAGGAGGCAGAGCCTGAACCATTGGCGCTGGATTCAGGTAAATTAATTAAGGTGTTTTAACCCTTTGTGCACTGTGGGGGGGGGGGGGGGGGGGGAGGTATATAGGGTATTACAGTGCTAGGAATACAATTTCGTATTCCTAGCTATAGTTTCCCTTTAAGCATGGATGGAAAGTGCATGCATCTGATGAGTCATTTCAGCCCCACTCGCACTCTCCATATAGCTTACATAGGACAGGCTGCTGTCAGAAAGTAACATGTTCTGTCCAGGCGCTAGCAGATTAAGAGAGATTATTGCAGCCAAACTGTCAGTATTTCAGGCTTTAGAACCTGCACTAAATGATTTTCTCCAAGGGAACCTGACAACATTTTAATCATCAAGGTGTTGTACTGTGAGGTAAACAATCCTTTCCTACAGCGGAGACACTTTGATGACATTATAATCCATGTAATGGGATACTGTGAGAGAAAGAAGATTTATTATTTTTTTTTTTGTATTTTCATGGTCGAACATGCTATTGATAGGTGATTCTATGTATTCTTGTAAAATGTAAAACTGCATTTCTTTTGTGTGTGCACTGTATTTTGGATATATATTGCATATAATCTGTGTTTCATACATATTTTGGTGTTTACTGCAGCACCACTACTGATAATGCATGTTCCTGGTGTGCCCCCAAATTTCTCTTTTTTTCTATGTATATTCTCCCCCCAGCTCCCCATTCCTCTTTTTTCCAAACATGCTACCAAGCCACCCCTATATCCCTTATTGTGAAATACTGATGTTATTAACAAGCTAGCAGCCAAATGATGTTACAACTGGTATAAGAAAATAATGTACAGATCACATTTAATACATACTGTCAGTGCTAGTATATGTAGGTTTCCTGGAGTCACTGATGAGCTACAGACAAAACTGTAGCTTATAGGTATCAGGTTGAATATGAAAACATGCTTTCTATATTAAAACATAACTTAACTAAAAAAAAAATAATCATGGGCACGGTTGTTCACTACATTACATATTGTCTGTACAGGGAGTGCAGAATTATTAGGCAAATTAGTATTTTGACCACATCATCCTCTTTATGCATGTTGTCTTACTCCAAGCTGTATAGGCTCGAAAGCCTACTACCAATTAAGCATATTAGGTGATGTGCATCTCTGTAATGAGAAGGGGTGTGGTCTAATGACATCAACACCCTATATCAGGTGTGCATAATTATTAGGCAACTTCCTTTCCTTTGGCAAAATGGGTCAAAAGAAGGACTTGACAGGCTCAGAAAAGTCAATAATAGTGAGATATCTTGCACAGGGATGCAGCACTCTTAAAATTGCAAAGCTTCTGAAGCGTGATCATCGAACAATCAAGCGTTTCATTCAAAATAGTCAACAGAGTCGCAAGAAGCGTGTGGAGAAACCAAGGCGCAAAATAACTGCCCATGAACTGAGAAAAGTCAAGCGTGCAGCTGCCAAGATGCCACTTGCCACCAGTTTGGCCATATTTCAGAGCTGCAACATCACTGGAGTGCCCAAAAGCACAAGGTGTGCAATACTCAGAGACATGGCCAAGGTAAGAAAGGCTGAAATACGACCACCACTGAACAAGACACACAAGCTGAAACGTCAAGACTGGGCCAAGAAATATCTCAAGACTGATTTTTCTAAGGTTTTATGGACTGATGAAATGAGAGTGAGTCTTGATGGGCCAGATGGATGGGCCCGTGGCTGGATTGGTAAAGGGCAGAGAGCTGCAGTCCGACTCAGACGCCAGCAAGGTGGAGGTGGAGTACTGGTTTGGGCTGGTATCATCAAAGATGAGCTTGTGGGGCCTTTTCGGGTTGAGGATGGAGTCAAGCTCAACTCCCAGTCCTACTGCCAGTTTCTGGAAGACACCTTCTTCAAGCAGTGGTACAGGAAGAAGTCTGCATCCTTCAAGAAAAACATGATTTTCATGCAGGACAATGCTCCATCACACGCGTCCAAGTACTCCACAGCGTGGCTGGCAAGAAAGGGTATAAAAGAAGAAAATCTAATGACATGGCCTCCTTGTTCACCTGATCTGAACCCCATTGAGAACCTGTGGTCCATCATCAAATGTGAGATTTACAAGGAGGGAAAACAGTACACCTCTCTGAACAGTGTCTGGGAGGCTGTGGTTGCTTCTGCACGCAATGTTGATGGTGAACAGATCAAAACACTGACAGAATCCATGGATGGCAGGCTTTTGAGTGTCCTTGCAAAGAAAGGTGGCTATATTGGTCACTGATTTGTTTTTGTTTTGTTTTTGAATGTCAGAAATGTATATTTGTGAATGTTGAGATGTTATATTGGTTTCACTGGTAAAAATAAATAATTGAAATGGGTATATATTTGTTTTTTGTTAAGTTGCCTAATAATTATGCACAGTAATAGTCACCTGCACACACAGATATCCCCCTAAAATAGCTAAAACTAAAAACAAACTAAAAACTACTTCCAAAAATATTCAGCTTTGATATTAATGAGCTTTTTGGGTTCATTGAGAACATGGTTGTTGTTCAATAATAAAATTAATCCTCAAAAATACAACTTGCCTAATAATTCTGCACTCCCTGTAGAGTAATGACCATGCTTTTAGGTTTGTCCAAAGTTCAATGAACATGATAATGTATTTGTGCTGGTTTTGGGAGCTCTCTGCTTATACTATTCTACCCCTGCCTTTGGAGCGGAAATTTAAGGGACACGTAGTTCTACAATACTGAACAGCTTAATTCATGGAAATACATAGGTGAAGCTACTCAATAAACAAGCTTCTACTGACTTGTTGTATAGATTTCTCGCACATGCAGCTTTTTTTTTTCCTGTGCCACCATGGGGGATATATATCTGCAACAATACTTTCCAGTGGCTGCTGTAATTATGTAGAAAGGTAGCTTCTTGCACCATAGCCTACACAAGGAGTATAGGGGCTACTGATATTTGACAGGTACCATTATATACAGGTATCTATACACCTTCTAACGGTACAAGGTATACTTGTACCTGTAGTGGAGTGCTAAAGTGCAGAAATAATAGGAATGACTTACCCCACGTTTATATTGACATGCACAGAAATAATTTAGTACATAAAAACAAGGCAGGAATTAGGCCATTAGGCGTCCTGTTTGAAAAATCTTCAAAGCACCCCACCTTCCCCCCCCATTCCGCCCGGTCACACAACTTCATGTATGTATCTGTGTGTGAATAGGTGTGTAGTATTGTATAGGGAATTTATTCAATTAATAATAATTTAAAAACAAATATTAATTCCCCCTTCCCTGTTACCTTGCAGTGAGGGGGATCTATGGTGTTCCATTGTGCTGGGAATCTGGTCTGCCTCTTTCACTGGGTGCAGACTATGAGTAACTGTCTCGCAAGTTTACAGTGTCAGAGCTTTACTCTGGTAAGCCGCAGCAACGCACTGATTGGCCGGAGCTTGGAAGACAGCTACTTATGGTCTGGGGCCAGCAGAAGTGCAGGCCAGAGGTGCCAGACTGCCTCCTGAGCATTACATAAGGCAGAATAAGTATGTCACATAATACTGTGACACACGGTTACATGCAGACAGTCCCACACACTCAGTTACAGGTAGATAGTCACACACGCTCAGTTACAAGCAGACAGTCACACTTGATCAGTTACAGGCAGTCACACAGACACACGCTCCGTTACAGGCACACAGTTTAATGCAAATAGTCACAGGCACACAGTCACACACACAGTTATAAACAGGCAGTCACACACACAAACACAGTTACTGGCAGACACTAATGCACACTGGCACACACACAGTTACAGACACACACAGGCAGAAAGACACATACTTAGTTACAGGCAGACAGTCAAACAGACACACACTCAGTTACAGGCAGACAGTTACACACACAGAGTTGCAGTCACACACAAGGTTACCTCCGCTGCCCATTTAGCCCTGCCTCTGCCACTTGGTAAGCTCCTCCCCAATACTATATATTTATTTTTTTCATAGACCCGGCTGGAGTATAAAGAAATCCTCCGCCAGGGTATGTGCTTTAGCTCCCCTGCACACCTGTCACCAGGCCATGTGT
Organism: Pelobates fuscus; assembly: GCF_036172605.1. Lineage (NCBI taxonomy): Eukaryota > Metazoa > Chordata > Amphibia > Anura > Pelobatidae > Pelobates > Pelobates fuscus. The sequence goes on from NC_086318.1 coordinate 115,419,248, forward strand.
GAGCTGTGTCGGCTGCATGGGGTCCCCTGCTGCCATGGCACCCTGTGCGGCCGCACAGCTTGCAAACCCCTAAGGCCGGCCCTGCATAAAAAGACAAAAAGAGAGTATACAAAGTATAGTGCAGATGGTATTGGTATTAAAATATTTATAACTTAGTGAAATCAGGCCACCCAAATGTAGTGGAGTATATTTATATTGGCTCCGTATAAAAGGCTGTTATGCTCTTAGGGCAGCATCACACCACTCTTTCATAAAGACGTACTCTCCGGTAAAAAGGCAGATTTACAGCTGACTGAAGAAGCTCAAAGGAAAGTGAAACGCGATTTGGTTGGTTTAGGGCCTCTTTTTACAATTGTGAACAGTATTTTAAGGTTTATTTCCCTTTTTTTTTTAATTATTTTTGTTAATAAATGTATTAGTGATTTAAATGAGTCCTCTGAAGCCTCAGGAATCTTCATCTGGGGAAGTTCCATCCCCTCTATAGTTGCACTATAACTGCTATAGGCTCTAAACACGGTGAGCTTAATACCTACCTGATATTTTTATTGGGAATACTACACATTGCTGATCTCTCTCTTTTTACTGGAGGGTACGTCTCTATGAAAGAGTGGTGTGATGCTGCCCTAAGTGCATAACAGCCTTTTATACGGAGCCAATATACATAGGCTCCACTACATGTGAGTGGACTGATTCCACTAATTTATAAATATTGTAATACCAGTACCATCTGCACCATACTTTTTGTCTTTTTATATACTGAATTATTTCTGTGCATGTCAATATAAACGTGAGGTAGGCTATTCCCCTTATTTTTGTACTTTTGATACCGGAGAAACTGACGGAAGCCAAGCACAGAGAGATGGACACAGGTTTCTTCAGGAAGGAAGAGATTCTTTATTCGGTTCACCGATCGGAACTCAGAGGGACTAATGTCACCAAAATACAGCAAGTTCTGAGCCCCGGACAATAGTGCAGGCTCCTTATATAGGCACATAACTCCTCCCATAATAAGCTCCACCCGCACATTCTCTTGACCAATCAATACAAATAAGAATTAACTTCCTGCTTGACCGCATGGCTTGTCCAGCACAATGGAGGAGGGGAATACTACATCCTGTATTCTTGCACATGCTCCGTACACTACTGATTGTATCTTGCCACGTGCAACTAACTGATCGATACGTCAGCATATGCACGTACACATGCCACGTGGTAATCTCGGCCTACTAAATTTATGTTTACCGAGATTCCACCACATTCCCCCCTTTGATGCCTCTTGATATTTCACAATTACTTGAGGCATCACTTAACCTTGGTTTGCATACACCGCAAGTTACCATGAACCAGACCAGACTTGTCTATGATGTGAATCTTTCAACACTCATCTTCCTGCATTGGTTCTCCCTGATCTAGAGCCTTATTTTTATAAATAGCCATTATCTGTGCAGCAGCCTTCCTCTCTGCTATATTTTCTATCAGGCTTTGCACAGACCTAACTACTAAGGGGATAAGACATGGCAGGAGTAGACACAACATTAAAATCAGTAGGACTCCACCTACCAATGCCTTAAGCCCTCCAAACTGCTCATACCAGCTACCAAACCAACTACTTGGATTATACCCTTTCCATACCTGAGTAGGCACATGCGCTAGTTTAACCATATGGCTAGTAAGCTGAGCTATTGCTTGCCCTTCGTCATCTATTTGAAGACAGCAATTGCTCAGGTTAAACTTCCCACATACACCTCCCTCTACTGCCAATAGGTAATCCAAGGCTAATCTATTTTGGTATACTGCTGTCCTCATCCTGGTATTATGCTTCGCTAGAAGATTGAGCGCTTGTGAGGTCTCATTAGTAATAATCTCAACCACCGCCTGTAATCTTATAATACGGTTGAGCATATAAATTGGGGTTCTATAACCAAAGGTACCATCCTCTGCCCACGTGGCTGGCCCATAGTAATCTATAATACGCTGGGGAGGCCATTCATCATCTTCCCAGGCGCCTATCTCTATGGGTCCCCTTTTCTTCCTATGATTCACATCATACACTTTAACACCCAAAGTCTCACCTGTTTCAATAGGTAACAAGAAGAAGGATGGTTTGAGCATACCCAACACACATGCCCCTTCCCAGTCCTGTGGCAACTCCGAATAGGCTTTCTTACCACAGATCCAGTACAAATTTGCTGGGGCTCTCCAACTAGATGTGATGGATAAATCAAACCATACGTCCTTTAAATTGGCATATCTTGCAAACGGGTTAGATGGTTCTGAGACATTTGAAGCCGACCACCAAGTTGTATTCTTTGTATCATCATCATAAGCTTTTTGCCCTAGACAAGTTAACTCTCCTACAGAAGTATTATACATCATTCCTTTCCTCGCTATGCAAACATAACCTATGATGGAGGTCTTTAATCTCCACTCAGATTTACCTCTAACACTCATCTGATAATCGGCTTGTGAAGATATTAATTGTTCAACTGCCTCAGAACCGGACATTACCTCCTTTGCTTCCCAAGGCCATTGGTCTCCCATGTTAGTACCTCCACACAGATAGCAGTTGGTAACATTAAGACTACCGGCAATACTTTCAGCTAAATCAATGAACAGGTTTTTAGCATTATGGGGGATCTTATTATCTATGCTCATTTCTTCATAGAAGGAATGGTATACCTGATGAGTCTGGGAGGTTACCGTATCAGTCTCTATCCCTATAAATAATATTGTCCCAGGGTCTAAACCCGTCCCGTATATTTGAAACCCAAATAAATTACCATATTTATCTAAGAACTTGTCGGGGTTATTTATAAGAATATGGACCGGATTGCATTCCATAGACTTACAGTATGGATTGGTAGGCAACTTAGTCACAATCATGTCCTTGTCTGCTGTCTGTCCCCAAGTTACCCACCCCACACAAGACCAATATGGGCAAAAGTTATAATCTCTATTTGGGCATCTAGGACTCACATACTTATTTTTACTGCTGGGACAAATATATTTATCGTTAGACCCATACGTTCTCTCCCATCTAAGATCCCCACATACATTCCACGGCTTTCTACCACTTGATATCGCCTTACATGCATCAAATAGCAGAACACCCGAAGAATGTACGGATTCTAACACCGTTTTATTAATTCTCTCTACTTTACCAGAACTCTGGGGTCTATATGCCGTATGAAGCCTCCACTTTATACCAAGCATATGAGTCAGTTGTTGTAGGCACTGATGGACAAAAGCTGGACCATTGTCCGATCCTATAGAGCAGGGTAGTCCATATCGGGGTATTATTTCTCGTAGCAGGAATCTCACAACTTCTCCTGCTTTCTCTGTACGAGTAGGACATGCTTCTACCCAGCCTGAATAGGTGCACACAACTACCAGTAGGTAACGATGTCCACCAGATTTAGGCATTACTGTATAGTCAATTTGTAAATCGGACATGGGGAGTCCCCCCATAAACTGGACTCCTGGTGGCTTTACTGGTCCTTGCCTTGCATTATTTTTAGCACACGTTACACATCTCCGCACAATGACTTGAGTCAAGTTGGACAATCTTGGTATGTAGAAATGTTTTCTGAGAGATTCTTCTGTACTGTCTCTCCCAGAATGTGTCCCGTTGTGATAGTTTTGGACAATTTCTACCGCTAGTGATGCTGGAATAACTATTCTCCCATCTTCTAACTGATACCATTTGTTCTCCAAATACTTTCCAGGTTCAGTCTTTAACCACTCCTCTTCTTGAGCTGTATAAACTGGAGTCCATTGAGACAGTGGAGTTGGTATAAGAGCAGCTATATGCTCCACATATCCCTGTCTTTCTGATTCAGCGGCACGCTTAGCTGCATTATCTGCCATCCGATTTCCTTTGGTTACATCACCATCTGCTCTCAGATGCGCCCGACAATGTATGATACCGACTTCTTTCGGCTCCCACACTGCTTCCAATAGTTGTAGGATTTCAGCTGCGTACTTGATTTCTTTGCCTTCTGAATTCAATAGTCCTCTTTCTTTATACAAAGCTCCGTGGGCATGAGTGGTTAAAAACGCATACTTGGAGTCCGTGTAGATGTTCACTCTTAAACCTTCAGCCAATTGTAACGCTCGTGTCAGTGCTATCAATTCTGCTTTTTGTGCTGATGTTCCTTTTGCCAGTGGCCGAGCTTCTATCACCTTGTCTATTGTTGTTACTGCATATCCTGCATAGCGGATCCCTTCTTTCACATAACTACTGCCGTCGGTGTAATATTGAACATCGGGATTCTGGATGGGAAAATCACGAAGATCTGGTCTACTTGAAAATACTTCATCCATCACTTCCAAACAATCATGTTGACTTTCAGTAGGTTGTGGCAAAAGGGTAGCTGGATTTAAGGTATTAACAGTCTCTAAATGCACTCTTGGGTTTTCACACAACATTGCTTGATACTTGGTCATACGGCTGTTACTAAACCAATGATTTCCTTTGTAATCCAACAACGTCTGTACTGCATGTGGAACTCGTACATAAAGTTCTTGACCCAGAGTGAGTTTATCGGCTTCAGCTACCAGCAGGGCGGCTGCAGCTACGGCTCTTAGACAAGGTGGAAGACCGCTGGCCACTGCATCCAGTTGCTTAGACATATAGGCAACAGGTCTTTACCATGATCCCAAGTACTGTGTCAATACTCCCACAGCCATTCTTCTTTGCTCATGTACATACAGGTAGAATGGGCGTGTGTGATCAGGTAGACCTAATGCTGGGGCACTCATCAAAGCCCTCTTCACATCTTCAAATGTCGTTTGTTGTTCTTGAGTCCATAAGAAGGGGTCGGGCTCTGTACCTTTGATAGCTGCATACAGAGGTTTTGCCAGTATCGCATAACTGGGAATCCATATCCTACAGAAGCCTGCTGCCCCCAAGAATTCTCGCACTTGTCTTCTATTCTTGGGTATCGGTATTTGGCAGACAGCTTCTTTTCTCTCTGGCCCCATAATTCTTTGACCTTCAGAGATATGGAATCCCAGATATTTGACAGTTGACAAACACTACTGAGCCTTCTTTCTAGACACCTTGTATCCTGCCTTCCAGAGAATGTGTAGTAGATCATGCGTTGCTTGCTGACATATTTCCTTTGTAACTGCTGCTATCAACAAGTCGTCTACATATTGTAATAGTACACACTCTCCTGGGATGGACTCGAAATCCAGTAGATCTTGACTTAGAGCTGAACCAAATAGGGTAGGTGAATTTTTAAACCCTTGAGGCAGTCTTGTCCAAGTCATCTGGCGTTTTGAGCCCGTCACAGCGTTTTCCCATTGGAAAGCGAAGATACATTGGCTTTCTGCGGCAATTCGGAGGCAAAAGAAGGCATCTTTGAGGTCTAAGACTGTAAAATAGGTAGCCCCGCCCGGAATTAAAGCAAGCAGGTTATACGGATTGGGTACAACTGGATGTATACTAACAACCGCATCATTGACTGCTCTCAAGTCCTGCACAGGTCGATACTCATCTGTACCGGGCTTTTGAACAGGCAGCAATGGGGTGTTCCAGGGGGAAGTACAGAATTTTAGGATACCATACCGTATGAACTTATCCAGATAAGATTGAATGTTCTTCTTAGCCTTCTGTGGGATGTGATATTGTCGTAGGCTCACTGGATAAACCCCAAGTTTTAGTTCGATTTTAATATGTTTAATATTTAATATGCACACTTCTGAAGAAGCCCTGTGAGGCGAAACGCGTTATGTGGGACATTACTTTTTATACCTTTTATGGTTTTTGTTTATATTGTATTAATATTAAAGTATACTTTTAAAGTTACTTTTTATACTCATTCTTTTACCTCCTGGATCCGGTATATCCTTGGTGGGGATTATACCACCTAAGCTGACCACACTAGAGCAGGTTACATGCTCTATTAATTGTAAGTACAATACTATTCATTATTTACACCATTATTGGGACTTACTTCACTATTGGCTGCTATTTTTTCCTTTTGTCTGCATATACCACGCATACTGCACTTTGGAAGCACCTGCATATACTACAACAACATATCCCAAGACGGGGATTGTACCGTCCAAGCGCTGCACAGCTGAGCTCTGTTATAGCTCATATAAATGTGAGTGGATTATATATAGCCGTACTCACCACCATAAAAATATTTTTTATTACTGTATTGCACTATTGTGTTCTATTCTCTGTTTTTATCCTGAGGTTCGGTTCCTTCCTGATATATTTGAGAATATATGTATGTATTTTTTGCACATATAATATACTAGGCGCGGGATACACCTTTCCTTTTTCTGTATATTGTTCACAAGGTTTGGGAATCCTTGTTTGTATACTGCTGCCTGCACATTAGTTACTATAGAGAGCGCCTATTACTCCATTTTTTTCGATTTTAATATGTGGAATATTGCGGGCCAGTCCTGGTGGGTTGTTCTCTGCCCAAACTCCTGGTATGTTGAATAAGGATTCATCACTCCTAGGGTTTTGGTTAGTCAACGCTGTATAAAGTCGCCACTCTTCTTCCTTTGGTACGGATAATGTCATAATACCTGAAGGTCCATTAAACTTTAAGGATGTTGTTCCGTTTGGTAGGAACGTAATCTGCGCTTGTAATTTGGAAAGCATATCACGTCCCAACAATTGGACTGGACATTCAGGCATGTAAAGGAATTTATGTTTTACTACGTGGCCTCCCAATGTACAGAGTCGACTTTTAAGAACCGGTTTTGCAGCACTTCTTCCAGTTGCTCCTATTACAGTAATAGTTCTTCCAGATGGAGGAGCAACTAGGTTAGTCACCACCGAATGTTCAGCACCAGTGTCGATCATGAACGCACTCCTTTTTCCCCCTATTGATACATCGACCATAGGCTCTGCTCGACCAAGGGGGATGGAGCCCGGTCGGTATCAATAGTCCTCCATGACCGTGTCAGCCAATCCTACGAAGTCCCTACCTTCTCTATCGCGGGACCTTTGCGCTGCGGGATAGTACCTATCTTCTCTTACACTTCCTCTGTTTCCATTACTTCCTCTATTACCATTGCTCCCTCCGGGGCCTCCTCTACCTCTCGCTCTGCCTCTAAAGTTTCCATAACCTGCCCTGGGTGGGTCTCTCTCGTACTGCTCTCTTTGCGGACACTCGCTTCTCCAATGCCCTTCTTCCCTGCAATACGCGCACTGATTCCTACTCAGGGGCTCCCTATTCCACCTACTATCGCCTCTATCTGGGCCCCGTCTATCTACGCCTGCGATCGCTACCGCTAGCATATCAGCCTTTTTACGCATCTTGCGCTCTTCCTCTTTCTTACTTTCTGACTCCCTATTCATGTACACCTTATTTGCTACCTCCATTAGTTGGGTGATGGACATTCCTGCAAACCCTTCTAACTTCTGTAGCTTGCGCTTAATATCTCCGTAAGCTTGGCTGACAAAGGCGGAGTTTACCATTCGGGAATTATCAGCGTCTTCCGGATTAAAGGGGGTATACAAGCGGTATGCCTCCAATAATCGGTCATAAAAGACACTGGGCGCTTCATCACTTTTCTGAATCACCTCAACTGTCTTCGACATATTAATAGCTTTCTTCCCTCCGGCTTTCATGCCAGCAATTATAGCGTCTCTATAGGCTTTTAGTTGACGCATGTCTGCGCCATTAACGTTCCATTCGGGATCGGTATTAGGATAATGCGTTGCGGCCCATGCTGCTGGATTGGCTTGATTTAAAGTACGGGCTTCATCCTCTAGCGCTTTAATGGCCGCTTGGTTAATCCTAATCCTTTCCTCATTATTGAACAATGTCATTAATAACTGCTGGCAATCAGCCCATGTCGGATTATGTGTCTGAACTATCGAGGTGAACAGATCAGTCATAGCTTGTGGTTTCTCAGTGTACGAGGAATTGTGGGTCTTCCAATTCAAGAGATCGGTAGTCGTGAACGGGACATATACGAAGACTGGGTCAGCATATACCATTTGACCTGCGGCATCGAGATAGGCTGATCCAGGATTCAAACGAAGAGGCATCTGATAATGTTTGGGTTGTTGGGTACCGGTCAGTTGTCGGGTTAGTATAGGGCTACGTGGAGGGGCGTCGGTTATGGGTTCTGGTCGGGGGGTAGTAAGGCGTGGGGATGTAGAGGCTCTATTGTGGGGAAGGCCGGTGAATAGAATATTCCGAGCTGAGCTAGAAGAAGCTTGACCGGAAGTTTGAAGTGGCGCCAAATCAGGATAATGGGATCTAACAGGGGTTGGTTCCGGAAGGGGAGGTTTAGTACGACGGGGGGTGGATTCTTAACTGGAGGAGGAAGCGGAAGCGGATGGGGACAATGGGGGAAGGGGTGTAGAACTTCCTGTACTTGTATCACTTCCTTCTACAGGGAAGTAAGGGGGCGGCATAGGGATCTCGGACTCAGGGGGCGTGTCCAAAATGGGCCTAACCGTAGTCCTAGTGGACAAACAAGTTCTGGCCACCATGAGGCGACATTGCTCCTCGTGGCATATTCGAATCCATCTTGGCGAGTCGTTTACGGCCTGTCTCCAACAATCAATATGTGGAAACTGTCCGTAAAGTTCAGGCCTACCTGATACAGCCACGTGTACACGCTGTACCAGAGTTGGATCCAAACTGCCACGTGGCGGCCATGCCGCAACCAAAGTAGGCCACTCCCTAGTGCACAAAGTGACCAAACGTACAGGGGACATTTTAACCCCAAAATCACATGTTGTAAATCCCTTTTTAAAATTCTTTACCATACAACCTAAGGGATCCAAAATCGTCGACTCCGACGCGCCCATACTTATCAATGGAGCGTCGTTGACAACGAATACTATGCACACGTTCTATTCAACAGTCACACCCGTTTCTTCCGGCAACAGCACCACGTGGTACAGTTACCAAGTGAAACGTACACAATAACACAATGAACACTCAGGGAATTCCCGTGCACACACAGCTGTTACACCAGTCACTAAGTAATCGATATTATGCCCTTTGGCGAAACTATACAGTCACCCACGCTATAATTCTCTATATATGAATTACCCGTCTATAACACACCCCAGTAACATCGTCTTTTACAAACAGCGGTTACAGTACGGTTAGCCTAGGTCAAAGCACAATTTAAGGTCACAATACAATTATTAGTGGTTATGGTGTTAAACATGCAATAGACGACAATGATTAGTACTTATATACAGTGTCAGTAAATATACAGGGTTATGGTACCGTGCACTATAATACAGCAACACACTATTAACACTCTCGCTAGACGGCTGAGCTCGCGCTATCTAACAAGATATACACTTTACTAACAATCTTTAACACATATACAATCCCAACTAAACTATTGGCCAGTACCTTGATGGACTACCTAAAACTATCTACATCCGTTTTGGTTAGCCACACTGTCCAAGCACCACATATAGCGAACTAGAGGGCGGAATTTACAACAGAACCCTTTTAGTCTTTCTACTCTATCAATAGTCTAGTGGGTTCCAAATTTACACGCCTTCCCACTTAGCCAAGATAGGTTGAGATCTAGCAAACGATAATGTACATCAGAGTCTGCTTAGTCTCCCGGTCCCTTCGACCTAGCGAACGAATTGTACACCCTAGAACGCTAGTCTAGACAAGACACCGGTGTCCGGCTAGGGCTATTTACACAGAACCCCGCCTGACTCCAAACCAAATCAAACGGTCTTACTAAAGAGCGTTCGATTGAGCGGTGCGCCTTCGCTCCTTCCCTCCGACAGAGGGGGCAGATTCCATACACAGATTTAAACCCCTTATGGGCCTACCGCACAATCGGTATACCCCTAGTGGGTCCGCCGTCTAAAACAGCGGTCGTCTTACCTCCTCGTTCCTGAACCTGAGTTCACACTCATCGACGGGGACACCCCAGCACTTCTTATGTAGAGGCCGATGATCTCCTGGACAACAGACCAGTGGGGAAGACAGTATCCCACACTAGTGTGTAGATTTGCTATTTTTATATGTAAAGCACTTTTTCTGTAGAGGAGGTTTTTCTGGTTATATATACAGGTATCTGTTTGCACTATCCAGAAGGTTTACAATGTCCCTGACATGTCAGTTCTGGTCTACATTATCTATTTTTCACGGCTCTGTGTGATCACTACATACTTTCAGTTACCTGGGAATTAACAAACCTCTTCCTTCACACAAATAGTTATGTGCAATCTCCTAGATTGTAAGCTCTTCTGAATAGGGCACTCTTTACTAGTTTCTGTAACTAGTGTTTTTGGTTTGTAACTTATTTTTGTTTTTTTAACCCCATTGTAAAGTGCTGCAGAAAATGTTGGCACTTTATAAACAATATTAATAATATTCTCCTATTTACCTTTTCTCAGTGAAGATCCTTCTACGAGTTTGATTTTATTTACAGACTTTGCCCAAAAATTTACATTGGCAGGCTTATGTAATGATCATATAATGTAACTAAACCCCCAATATCTTTTGCCTAGATTAGGTCTTTTTAATAAAACTAACAAAATCGGTCAGCATCAAAGTAGCTGTTTAGTAGATAAGGGAGTGCACTGGATTATCATTTTTTTTACTTTTTTGCCCCAGAATTGACTGATGTGTTTAAAGCTCCACGTAATCACTAGTTAAATATCAGCCGTAAAGAGTCAGTCGGAACAAAGCTAATACAGAATACAGCAGAATTAATGACTAAAAAAAACACACAAATATGAGAGGCCAGGATGAGCAGGAAATAGGTTTTTCAAGAACCATTTAGATAATTTGCAGCTCTATTATTTTAACAAATTTATCATTTCTGAGAATCCACGCATGGCAGGAACACTGTACTCAGAAAAGCTCTTGAAATTTTGCATTCAGAAATAGATTGTATAGATTAGGCCTATGTTTTGCAAACCTGATAAGGACACTCTATGTGATTATTTTATTGAAGACAAAAAAAGAAAAATATACAGCTCTCGTCCATAACAATGTATTAATTTTATGCATGCGTTAAAAAAAATATACATCTCTACAAAGCTTTAAACACAAACCAGAGTAAGTGCGCTAAAGGTTTTATTTGATACCAATAGGCTTTTTGCATTAAAGGCATTTATCACTTAATAACCACTCCAGAGTATGGCAAAGAAATAAATCAGAATGCTTAGATTTACGCCTCGTATTCTCTCCCACAGGCTGAAATAGAGGTGTAATGACTGATGATAGTGGTCTGACAGTTTTATAGGTAAAACTGTCAAACTTTCCAGGGCTTTTATAAATTCACAGCCATCTTAGTACACAGGATCCCATATTTTAGAAAGTTTGCTTATAGAAGGGAAAGCAAATTAAGAAGAGCTGTGAAAATTAAAATGTCTGTATGAATTAGCACCTCGCACTTCAGATGAGTCCTTCAGCTATTTCCTCTGGTGGAATCTATCCAGGAGTATAACGCAAGGGCTGACAGGCCTGAAGATAATTATGACTTTTTAGGCCATAACACAACACGTTCTTATTGTGTTGAAAGAATGTATATTTCCAAAGTCAGAAGCTTCGGAACATTAGGAGCAGGTTTATCAGTATTTATAGTGAGATACGTCTTGTGTACTGGCGTTTTTCCGATTTAAAGTAATGGAATCTTTTTTTTACGCGCCCAATAGTATTTGCGTCTCACCTTATAACCAATGCAACCTGATTGTATTGTATCTAGCCGCCTCTCAATCTATTGTATCTAGCCGCCTATTAATCTATCTAGAAAAAGAGATATTAATGCTCGAAGGAAGCCAGGAGGCTCCATTCTTGTCTGTCCAGGTGGCATTTTATTTGGGTTACAAAAAGATTCATTAGAACTTCAAGGGTGAACAAACTGTAAGACATTAGTTCTAGGGTTACCAAACTGTCTACAAGTGTCATGATGGTAATATTAATCGGAGTCTTGTTAACTCTATGTATATCTATATCTGTAGGGATTCTCATTCCCTCCAATACTAACCAGTATGTAAATATTTAGGTACACTTTAAATTATTACATTTAATGTAATGTTTGTTTTTTAATGATGTATGTTGATTTTTTGAGAAAGTTTCACTTTTCTAACTGGCCATGTTGGGTCAGCTTCTGCTGTTAACTGACCATCTACTGCTCCGTCTAACTTGCCTTCTGCTACAGGTTCACACAGATCACACAAAGCAATCACAGCAATAGGCAAGTTGAGATGAACAGCAGTTGGTCAGATAACAGTAGAATCTTACCCAACATGGCTGCTCAGCCAGATAAAGTGAATATTTAAAACATAATCAACAGTGGAATCTGTAGAAACATAGGCTAATAAACCTTTTAAAAAGGAGAATTGAAAATGTGATGACAGTAGTCCTTTAAAGTGGTAAGAAATGAATAAAGATTTTATTTATGTAAAAAATATGATGTGAAATATGCAAAAGTGGTATGAACGTCACTTTTCTGACAATCTATTTTCAATATTTAGGGAAAAATATCCACATTGGGAAAAAACTAATCTCAAACTCCTACAACTAACCACAGCTCACAGCTTAAAATAGAACTGTCACCTCAAGACGTGTTTATTATAATGATCCTTGCATCAAGTTTTAAAAGGTAGATCAAGTATATGTAAAAAATGAGAAAACCCCATCCCTACCTTTAGTATGTGTCAGGATCCTTCAGCCCTATACATACACCTTGGGTCAGACACTGTTTTGATAGTGGGCCTGATGATGTTACTGTACTGTGGTGGGAGTGAAGCAGACCACAGAGACAATGCTTTGCAAAAGTAGCTATAAGTTATTTTCTTCTGATCGATTTCAATTATAGTGCTTCAACTGTACCAGTGGTACCTTTAACCATGAGACTTTGCTCTAGGGATGATGTGTTACTTAATGACAGATAGTTTCATAGTACTATAGGTTGAACATAAAACAAGATTGAAGTTCTTTAAAGTGGAGTTTGCAAACATGCCTGTTTCTGATCTTAATCCAATGAAACTCACCTGGACAAATTTCCACTTGTGCCACAACCGTTCTTGATTCCAAATGGGCAATCAGATTTCTCATTGGATCAGCAAGCTGTTAATTTTAGCCATGAATATTCTGTTTTGACATTTTTTTAAAAGGATATATCAAATTCAAAAAACAACATTTTAATTCAGAGAATCCTAGATTGCCATCATTCTTATTGTGAAGAAAATGTTCTTCTGCAGTAGGTGAAATCTCCTTTCCTGAACTCCCTGCGGACCCTTTTGTCTATTGTACAGTTAGGATCTAGGAGTTAAGTACATTTTGGCTCTGTCAAAAATAGTGTACATGGTCAGATGAAAGCTGTTACATTTCATATTGTTAAAGAGAGCAAAGAAAGGATATACATTTTCAGCCAAGATAGCTTGATGTATGCCCGAGGCACACAATTTCTGTCAGTGCTTTATCACTTCTGCTTCTGATGCTTATTTGAATACATATATCATTTTAAAGCAATCCAATGTTTGTGGCTATGCAAGTACACGAAATAGCAATCCCATAAATGATCAGCTTCAATAAACAGACACCTTTCAAAAGGTTCACATTTTCCAACTACCATTTCTCATAATTTGAAAATTGCATTACCTCATTTATTTAACTCACATAACCCGTAATACTCAAAATATACATACATAAGGTGGAGCTGGTATAATACAAATTTGTGGAGCTAAAATGGGTTCCTGTGTTGTTGCAGGGCTTCCCGGTCCATGTCTCCCTCTTTTGCTGACCTTAGCCCCTTCATGGCGGGCGGTGCCGGTCCCGGTATTGCGGGTAGGCTACGATCCTGCCGTTCAGGAGTTTTCTCCCATGCTAGCTTCCCAGTTCGGGAGTTATTACCTTACTCTGTTCAGACGGGTCCCGTCCGAGTTCGACAGCGTTCGGCCATGTTGTTTGGCTCGCGAATGCCGCCATTTGGTCTCCCGCCTCTCGCGAGAGTGCGGCGTCCATTTTGGTTGCACTAGTAACATCGTACCCATGTGAACAGGTCCATCTGTGTCCCTACAGTACCCTGAGGCTCTTGAAGCATAATTTGGGCTTTCTGCTCTGCAGGTCAGTCTCCTTCTTGCTGGGTATACCCCCTCAAGTCCATCTTGAACTCCAGCTGTTAAAGGATGACTTGTAAATCATTGGGATTCCATTCCTTCCTATCCCTAGCTGCTGTGAGGGAGTCTGCATTAGCACACTCTATTTTCTGGGTGAGCCCCAATATATCTGCCCTGATACTAGTGACTGATATCAAAAGTAAACTAACTGGCTGCCTGTTACAACCTCACATTTACTCTGTTTCTGTTTTATTTTTAAGGTCTGTATGATAATGGAGGACTCACATTTACTGATCTCCAATCTATTATTAATGCGGTGGTGGACGCTTCTTTAGGGAAGGCACTGGCTAAGGTGACCCCTAGTCCAGACACAGGCAAACCTGTGAAGCGAGCCCAACACTTAATAGACTCAGAGGAGTCAGATTCCTCCTCCAAAGAACCTAGCTGCCCAGCTAAACATTATAGTAAGGGCGCGAGCGCCTGAGGGAAGGCCTCAAATGGCAAAGCACTCGTTAAGAAGAGCATGAGCAAATATACACCGACTCCGGTTATACCATCCGCCCGATCATCAGATGAGGATAGTTACCTGCCCCATTCGCTGTCCGTTCTAAATGAATGGCAGGACGAGGATTCTGAATCTGATGGCGACGACTGGGACAATGCTACTACTAAATCTTCTGCATTCGTGCATGAAGTATTCCTGATTGAGCTCCAGATGCTTGAGGCTGGCGGGGAGATCTTGACGAAATCCCAGATAGATTCTGAGGCCATACTAGACCCCTCCGGTGAGTCTATGTTTGATCCGCGCAATATCCGTCATCCCCGCTCCAGGGATTGGACGCCTCCAGACTCCTGGTTTATGCACCTATGGCTACGTATACCACTTAAGAAAGACGTACGCAATCGCCTACGCTCCGAATGCCTTCGCCCATCGCTTCCCGACAAGGTCACACAGACCCCAGAATTCGACCCACTCATGCTCACCTTTATGACCATAGTGGCCTGGACCCACGCAAAGGGGTCGAGAAAGATTTTAAGGGGGCTCAGGACAAACTACTGGATGCTACTGGCCCTCTCTCCAGGATTAGCAGTACGTGAGTGGGCACATGACATTCGGGAATGGGCTCAGAGGTACTTTTGTTTCCAAGGAAACACTAATGTCGCTCTCTCCTCGGAGAGGTGGAAGGCAGCCACGGGATTGACGCCAAGCTGGCAGACTTTGGTCTACATGAACTTGGTCCTCAGGCACAGGGTAGGCTGTTTGGAGAAGACTTTGAGAAGGAACTTCGCAAGCATGTGAATGTTTTCACTACCCTTAATAAGGCCCTGTGGCGGAACCCGCCTCGCCACTGGGCATTGGAGAGGCCTGGCTGCCCGCCTCCTACCTGCTGACTATGGCCCCTGGTAAAGTTGTACTTTTGAATGCAATATTTTGGCATATTGTATTTTATTGTGCGGCTACTGGCCCTTTAAGCACAGTGAATGGACTTTTATTGTACTGTGCTGGCCTTTTAAAAACAGTGTATGGACATATTGAAACTTTTTGGACACTTCCTCTTCCCCTCCCCCGGATCCATTGTTCTCCAGCAGGGTGTTGTCCCAGGGACAAGGAAAAGCCATGCTTGCAAGTGAAAACAAAGGACTTCGACCTAACCGTTAAACCCCTGAACCTATTCAAGTGAATTTTGGATATGTTTGTCCCCAAGTTATACTGGTTAAAATAATATAAGTTTTATGTATGTACGATGTTAACTCACAAAGTTATAAAAATGTATAAAAAGTGTAACTTTTCAGCTTGGAGATAATTGAGTAGATACAGTAATTGACTCAATTATCTCCTAAGCAGAGGGGAGGAATATGCTGGGTGTGTTTCTATTGTCCCATTGTGTCTGATTGGCTGCTGTACTTGCATTGTATGTGTTGTAATGTGTTTATTGGTTGTTCTGCAAAACCCTGTGAGCAGTACTATGTTTTGTGGATTGTGAATAAAAGAGGCTGTATGTGCCAGTACAGGGAGTTCCTGTTTTACCCTCAAAGTGAAGTGTCGTCTCATTATTGAGGGAAGGATTGATTGCATGCTGTTCCAGTTGACTGCTAGGAGTGTAAGCCTATCGTATGGTTCCTATTCAACGGTCTACAGCATTCATATGCTTGAGAAGATTCATATGCTGAATCGGTTCGGTGATTGTGGTGTCTTCCAGAGTGCTTGGAGTCCTCAGGAAGCGCTAAGAGCATCCATTAACGGAGGTACCCAGTCGGGGTGCCGGGCGATCCGTTACAGGCCCAGACCACCTTGAAAAAGGTATTTCGTGGTGCTGAACCCTGTGGTGTTTTTGGCAGGGCTGGTCGACAGCGGGGTCGTGCCACCAGGCGTTTCTGGCCTTCGGACCCCAGATCTGCTCACTTCCAACCATTCTACCCAGCCGTGGGCGGACGTCAAGGCTTCAAGTTCCACCGGGGTTCAGACAGAGCTAGAGGATCATGCGATAGAGGTCGCGCACGCTTCTCCTCAGGTAAGCAACATTCTTTCTCCTCCTCATAGGGGGCAGGTTTACATTGCAGGTCGTATTTCCATGTTTTTCCAGAGGTGGACAGATCTCACTTTGGACGCATGGATCTTACAGACCGTGCGAGGGTACGTGATCGACTTCACTTCGACTCCGGTCCAGGGAGAATCTCCTCAACCCATCCAATTGGCAAAGGTGGATACACTCCTCATAGATCAAGAGATCCTAGAGTTGTGAAAGAAAGGGGCGATCCAACCCGCCGGAACCAGTGACAGCTACAACAGCATTGTCTTCCTAGTACGAAAGAAAACCGGAGAATTCTGCAGGTGATCAATTTAAGAGATCTCAATACTCATGTGGCCTACCACCACTTAAAAATGGAGGGCATCCATTTGTTGAGAGACCTACTCCCAGAGGTAGATTGGTTCACTCGCCTGGACCTGAAGAACGCATACATGTCCGTCCCCGTACACGGGACGTGTCGGAGGTTCCTCAGATTTCTATGGAGGAGAGAGACATGGCAATTTACTTTCCTCTCTAGCAGTTTCAGCTCGGTCCCATGGTGTTTCATGAAACTGCTAAAGCTGGTGGTTGCCCATCTCCGATCCCTAGGCATCCGTTGCATCATATACCTGGACTACCTTCTACTGTTTTGTATGGAACATCCACGCCTACTGAGACTGACGCACTTCACGGTGCGATTTCTGGAGTCGCTAGTATTCATAGTGAATCGTTCCAAGTCCGTACTGATTCCTTCACAATCAGTTCATGTCGCCTATCGCCACTTCAAAATGGAGGGTATCCATTTGTTGAGTGACCTACTCCAAGAGGGAGATTGGCTCACTCGCATGGACCTGAAGGATGCATACTTGTCTGTCCCCGTACACGCAACGTGTCGGAGGTTCCTCAGATTTCACATCAACATCACATTGCAACATCAACATCACATTGCAAGCGGAATAACTTCCGGGAATTTCGAACCTGATGCAGAGTGGTTCTCCTGCCACAGGGACAACAGCGATTGGATGCTGGACCGAGAGGTATTTCTGGCCCTCTCTTCGGAAAGGGGCCCCTTTATGGTGGACCTGTTCGCTTCACGTAACAATCACCAGATTCGGATTTGCAACAATCCTCCAGACTTGGCCTCTCCAGGGAGCCTACGCTTTTCCCCCGTTCGCGATGATCGCCTGGTCATCCATCACATCAGGACTCAACAGGTCTCACTGACGTTGGTCACACCCCTTTGGCAAGGTCAACCTTAGTTCCCGGATCTACAGGACCTCTCCTACTCCATCCCACTGAGGTTGCCGATGGCTCCTTCGGGGGAGCACGCACCTGTTGTTACAAGACAACCGGCTCCAGCTAGTGGCGCCCACTCCATATGCGGGGCGGCCGCTTCGGAGGCTTTAGTAGTTGGCGCCTCATTTGTCGATATCTTACGGGCGGCGGATTGGTCTTGAGAGGATACGTTTCGAACGTTCGATTTCTAACCCTCTGTTAATTCTGTGTTTTCTGTTTTGACTCCTCGGTAAAATTGAAGATTATACTAGCTTTAGTGTACTAATAATCTTAATTTTAATAATGACAGGAGGTGAGTATTTTCCCACCCTAGTTACTACTAGGTCTATTCCTAATTTTATTGAGGATTTGATGTACTTATGTTCGTGTATGTATATTCTGTATAAGTATGTTTGGCTTGCATTGATTGTTATTATACGAGGGGTGTATGGATTAGAACTTTACGCATATGTTTTCTTTGAATTACTTTGGGGCATTATTTGTTCACACAGTTGTGACCATATCACTAACAGCTCTCACATTCTCTTTTCAGTATTATCTACTTTGCTGGATACAATGGCTGTTTCCAATCTGAAGGCTACCATTCTTGCCTGTTCCAGAATATTATATTTGATTTGTATTCTCGTTACTGCTTTAATTTCTCTTGTTGTTCGCATTTATAAAGAGGAAGTACTTAGAGTTACTGTACTGGTTATATACTTTACTTGTTTTTGATTGGTTATGTAAATGTCTTTTCTGCTGTGGAGTGAGTAAAGAGAGTTATGCAAAATACTCGCCTCCTGTCATTATTAAAATTAAGACTTTTAGTACACTAAGCTAGAATAATCTTTAATTGAGGGACTCTGTTGGAATATATAGTAGTACGACAAAACAATGCTTGTACAAATAAAACTGAACAAGAATAGGGAGCTGACGGAGAGTTTGAGAGTTATATGGGGATTGGCTCTAAGGTGTCAAGGAAGGGAGGAACAGAGGAAGTGGAAGGGATTTGAAAGCCACAAGTCATTTTGGTGGGGTGAATGATAACAACGGGGAAGATCCCACCAATTATGCATTTACAGCTAAAAATACAGCTATTTGCATAACCAAGAAGATATTCAAGCTGTCTATTCCTATATGTTCAAATGTTTTTTTCAGTTTTACAGGTTAATTATGGTTAACCCCTTAACAGTTCACAAGACATCTTCCTGACTGACTTACTTTAGTGTTCCTAAGCAGTTCAGCACATGAGAGATCAGCTCGGGAACACAAAAAGACACATACTTGTAATCATATACTGCCACACTACACCCCACTCACATACCTGACACTAACAAAAATACCCCCTTGTACTCACACATACTTGTTCATTTACAACCCTGCATTAGTAGAGAATACACACAAACACATCATAAATTATTCACATTGTTATTTTATAGGCAATCTCACGCATGCATTAATACAATTTCTACACACACTCAGATGCAAATGAACATTTATACATTCATACACATAACATCACAATATACTCCAATATACAAATAAACAAAGTGGCTTATTATTAATAATGAATCACCTCAACAACCCTGACCACTTCTATGAGCTATTTCTCTGATTCTTCTCAGTCTACCCTTACCCTCTTCTTCTGGACCAAACTCATCCATCTGATTAGTCACATCCATCATTGCTCCTGCCCACCAAATAATTAAATACCCTCTGTAATCTGACATCTCCCTCACCTGTCCATCTCAGTTATGTTCATCAGACATAGCTCTTCATCTTAACATCTACTTGTTGTAAATATTAATCAAATCTGACTTCTCGAAATTAATGTTTTATGTGTTTTTTTGATAATTATTGTGCACAGTATTTGTTCACTGTCAGACAAAATAAAACTGATTGAATTTATAAATTTGGAGAAAATATAGTCAGAACCTTCTGCTATGTGCTACACAGCTGAGCAGTGCAACTTCTCAAAGAGTTAATAATACATAAAAACTTTAATAGAATCACCCAAATATAGAAGTGCAAACCAAATTGATACTCCAAATTGTATGCTATTATAACAATATCGTACATTCATCCCCTACCCTCAATTACATTCCCACCTCCCTCTTCTACACATTTTCTTTTCCTACATCCCTCCTTTTATCTCTTGATCTCCCTTGCCCCTATGATTTTTCTATTGCCTCTTCCTTTTGAGAATGCCCACTTTTGTTACTGTTTTGACTAAAACAATATAAAAATCACACGGCCTATGCCTATTTGATACATATATCTTCTGTTATAACTGCATTTAGAAACCCTCTAATAATCTGTAATGTAGAGTGATGACACACAAACAGAGACATATCTCAGGATCCTGTGCTAAAGAGCAGAATAAGGTTGCGTTAAAGTACTTTTCTTTTCTTGAAGTAAAAAAGAATCAACCTGTGAACAGTCGAGAAAGCAAACACAAAAAGAGTTTCTAATGGCAGTTTGCATGAGATGCGATAAGAAAGGAAGAATAGATAAGAATGTATTTCTGTTATGTAGACATTTAGGGCTTGCCATCAGGCCCAAGCACAAGCTCAAACAGAGCTGAGTTCTAGAATGATAAAGGAGATTTAAAAATCAAAGCTCCCAGCATCTTCGTAAACCCAGAATGGCATTTAGAATTTACAGAACCTGAATTGATGTTCTCATTCCTTGTACGTGTCTGAATTTAATTTGTCTGCTATTATCTTCTCAAAGGATTTTAAAGTGAAGCACTATCAGTTTCAGGTTTTTAATCTTCTGAAACTAACCTAGAAAATATATTTTCTGAGCACATTCCCTTTTAACACTTTTACTGTATAACAATAAGAGTTGCACAAGCTGTGGTTGCAGTCTGAAACCTATTTGTTTGAGGACATTTGAGCTCAATCAATCCTGTTCATTGAGTGATGGATGACTTGTACCCCAGTTTTCACAGCTCTCTTTCTTCTCTGCTTGATCCCCAGAAAGCTGATTTACAAATCTAGAGGGGAAAAACACAGCTCTGTCTCTTAATCTCAACCCAGGTTGGTCAAAGGATATATTAGTAAGGTCAGGACACCCATCCATTTCTACACTATAGTCATCAAAATTACTACAGCTTAATGTAATGGTTCTGGTGCAGGCTCAGCAAAGAAAATACTGCCTTTTCAGCGAAAAGGCAGGGTTTACATTGCTTCTGCTAACACCTCTAGGAAGGGCTGGATTAACATAGGGGCTGATGGAGCTGAAGCTCCAAGCCATGTTCATGGAATTAATACAAATACTACCCTTCACATTCATAAACATACGAAAAAAAACAACAACCTTCACATGCTTAGATTAAGTATCTAAACTTAAAAAGAGATGTATGGGAACAAAGCCCGTGCGGACTGGCTGACAACGAAATTAGTTCAGGTAAAGCTGACTTGCTCTTGCTACTTCAATCTCTCTACCACTGTGGCATGTCCCCATTCTTCTACACTCACTACATCCACCTTTTCTTTGTATCAAGTTGCATACCAGGTTCTTATGCCTACTAGTAAGAAGGCAAGGAGAAGAGTGGACAACTGAGTGCTAGCGGACAGTCCCCAGAAAGTGAGGAGTAGGTGCTCTATGCTAGCATTAGCATTTGTACAAGCTCAGGTTTCTGTCTACATAGTGGGCTATTAGTTGGCCAGCCTCCATGATTGGCGGGCAGTCTGACATGCATTCAACTCTTTCAATTCTTCAGGCAGACCCACCCCTTTCTGGGCATATCTGCTACTTTTGGTGGAGCTGGATACATGACTCGCGTCAGTGGCCCACCCTTTTACCCCACCACCAACGTCCTACTTCACTGGATGCTGCTGTTAAGGGGAAAATATTTACTTGAGAGATGAAAGTGAGAGATTAGCACAGTGTTTTCTTGTAGCTCCAATCTGTGAGTTTCCCTCAAGCTACACCTCCACCAGATACATGACTCTTTGAAGGTATGACTATTTTAGCATTTTCAGTTGATAGGATTCTGTAATTACAACAAGATAAAACAAGGAACTGATTTAGGAAATAAGAAACAAAAAATCAATCATAAAATGTTATACAATAGTACATCAAAGGGCTGCATCACATTCAAATAGAGCGGCTTAGGAATCTATATAAACAATTAATAACAATATGTGAGCGCTCCAAAAATAAAATGATAATAGTCACCTTTCTCGAACTGAACTCCAGCAGGAAAAATATGAATAATGTGTCTATATATAAAGAAACAAAGTTTCACCACTCTAAGGATTGTAGCAGTGTATCAATCTACGTATCACCAATAAGGGGGATGTATTGAATGCTTGACACCCTTATATCTAAATAAACCATCAATATTAAGGATACGAATAATTCAAAATTGTAACATACAAGCTTTTTTTTTATCTCTGTGAAAATAGCCGAAATAGGCAATTTTACCATTCAATAAAATCAACATACACTGTCATATAGTGACCTAATGACACTTAGATAAATCTCTATTATTAAAGGATTCTGTAATTAGACCCATCATAATTATTAGCCTGAATGGGCTAATAATCCAACTTTGCCTCTATGTGCTGTCACTCAGATGGCCACTAGAGGTGCTTTCTATTTCAGTGCTGCACATTGTGTGCAGCACCTGTGTTCAACATCTCCATGCTCTGCATGGAAACGGTGAATGTTCATAAACACTAAAGCATTAGGAACACAAATATTAAGAACATTAGGAACACAAGCCTGTATTCCTCACACTTTAGTGTCCTTTCCCTAGTTATGAAGGTTCCCCTCCTTTTCAAATAATAATTAATTTTAAAAAATAGATTTTATTTACCTTTTTCCATTGCTCCTTTGACAATGTTCACCTCTCTTCCTCTCGCAAAGTCATGGAGAAGGCATGGCCTCCTTCACAATGGTCCAGTCATTTGCTCCTCACAGAGGAGCATTGGGGACTTGATGAACATGCACGGCAAGCACCTCATGCACATTCAAGATTCCTCATTATTATTATTATTGTTATTTATATAGCACCAGCTTATTACATTAAAATGGGAATTCAACTAATTAGAAAATAACGAAATGTTACAGGAACAATAGGTAGTTGAGGACACTGCTCAAACAAGCTTTATGAATCAGTGCTTTCCTTTGGGGGGCTCCTGAGCCACATGACTGAGTTTTACTTAGTCAGTGCCTTGGAAGCCCTTTTAATGGCTATCAGGAAGATAAGCCACTAGAATGGACCAAGCCCTGCAATGTAAACATTCCTGTTTCTAAAAAACTGTTCTATTTTACATTGTAGGGTTAAAAAGGCAGGACCACAGCACCCGAGTCCTTTAGGAACACATCCACATATGAGTTGAGCATTCTTCTCCCTGTCTGGGATCCTGTCTCTGTGGAAAGTACACTAGAAGACATTAGTGGAGAGTAGCTAGCGGTGGTATTTAACCCCTACATGAGGGGAGTTAGTAAAGGATGGTAGTCTATTAAAGAGAATTTGTTATTATTCTGTATTTGATCAGTAAATAATCTGACTTTTCAACATTTTTGTATTTGTGTGACTTAAACAAATCGATTTGTTAGATGGTGAATTTATTCGTCCAGTGTAGAATGGCTTTTGAGTCATTTTTAAGCTGATCGATCAGCTAAAGAACAAATTGTAAGGGGTTCTCTGCAGGACAAATCGATTTGTTGTCAAACAAATCCATTTGTTTAAGGGAGAGTGCAATGAATACTTGTCTAGGGAATCCTGTAGGCCATTGCATTTTCTTAGAGCTCTGATCTGTAGGAGATTGTGTTAGGGCTTTAGAGTACTTCTGCACGTGTTGTGAGGGAGAGAAAGAATGTTAAGGGCAAGCGACATTATTTAGAGCAATTTGTATAAGTTGTTTTTTAACGTGAAAAATTTACTTTTGCTATTTTTTTATATATATGATTTGTATTGGTTCTTAACAACAAAGAGTACACAATCATTATAATTTTACAGTGAGGACAAGAAAATAAGGTACCGTTGTAACTGATCACCTGGCACCCCAACTGAGTACCACCGTTGAAGGATACTCCCAGCGCTTCCTGAGGTCTCCAAGCACTGCAGCAGACACCATAACCACTGTAGACTCCTCCAGAGAGCAAAACAGGAACCAGCTATTTCAAGAGCTTAACAGTAATTAGCAAGGGAATATGACAAGCAGATTCCCCCAATAAGAGACAGCACTCCAAATTGAGGGTAAAGTAGAACTGATGTTTAATGGCAGGTACTCTGCTTTTATGCAGTGCTCCCCTGCAAGGGAGACGCCCACAGGCAATTAGGCATTAACCAATCAGATATCGGTTACATCCCACATATTCCCTCCCCTCTGCTTGGGAGATACCGTATATACTCGAGTATAAGCCGAGTTTTTTAGCAAATTTTTTGTGCTAAAAAACCCCAACTCGGCTTATACTCGAGTCAATAGTCTGTATTATGGCAATTTGCATTGCCATAATACAGACCGGGGGAGAGGGGGGCTGGCAGAGAGCTTACTTACCTGTCCTGCAGCTCCTGTCAGCTCTCTCCTCCTCCGCGCCGTCCGTTCAGCACCTCGGTCAGCTCCCAGTGTAAGTCTCGCGAGAGCCGCGGCTCTCGCGAGACTTACAGTGTGAGCTGACAGAGGGAGCTGAACGGACGGCGCAGAGGAGGAGAGAGCTGACAGGAGCTGCAGGACAGGTAAGTTACAGCTCTGCCAGCCCCCCTCTCCCCCCCACTGAACTACCAATGCTGGACCACCAGGGAGTGAGAGCCCCCCTCTCTGGCCAGCTAGCAAGCAGGGAGGGGGGCCGAAAAAAAAAATTAGTAATAAAAAAATTATAATTAAATAATACAAAAATAATAATTAAATTAAATAAATATAAATAATAATAAATAATAATTAAAAAAAATTAAAATAATAAAAAATAAATTGCCCACCCCCCACCAAGGCTCTGCAACACACACACACACACACACTGCATTCATACACACACACTGCACTCATACACACACTGCACTCATACACTCACGCTGCACTCATACACACACTGCACTCATACACACACTGCATTCATACACTCACACTGCATTCATACACTCACACTGCATTCATACACTCACGCTGCACTCATACACACGCTGCACTCATACACACGCTGCATTCATACACACACGCTGCATTCATACACACACGCTGCATTCATACACTCACACTGCATTCATTCATACACACGCTGCACTCATACACACGCTGCACTCATACACACGCTGCACTCATACACACGCTGCACTCATACACACACACGCTGCATTCATTATACACACACTGTAAATAAATATTCAATTAATATATTTTTTTTAGGATCTAATTTTATTTAGAAATTTACCAGTAGCTGCTGCATTTCTCACCCTAGTCTTATACTCGAGTCAATAAGTTTTCCCAGTTTTTTGGGGTAAAATTAGGGGCCTCGGCTTATATTCGGGTCGGCTTATACTCGAGTATATACGGTAATTGAGTTTCTTACTGTATCTACTCAATTATCTCCAAGCTAAAACTTATACTTTTTATACATTGTTATAACTTTCTCATTTTACATCGTACATGAATAAAACTTACTTTATTTTTATGAACAACACAACTTGTGGAACAACATATTCAAAATTTGTGAAAATCCGTCCAATGGTTCCAGAAGTATTGAAAAGTCTCTTTGGACCGACCGCAAGCACATTTTCATGCCCAAAACAGTTCCATGGATTTGGGCTGTGCGGTCGGTCTATTTTACAACGAGAAAATTACTAAGTCCCATTCGAACGAGCGTTCGAATCTTCAAACGGGACTTAGTATCCAGCCGTGGTGTCGAAGTAGGTACGGGTCAGCGGTGTTCGTGCAATTGAGTAGCCGCAAACAGTTCCATAGATTTGGCTGCACACACCGCTGACCACGTTCGAATAAGTTAAAAGGGCCGCCGCCACGTGTTCGTTTGTCGAATGGCGGCCACTTCGACGACTTCGGCACTTTGACGACTTCGGCACTTCGACTGCATTCGAAGTGCCAGTTTAAAAGTTGTAACACTGCTCCCAGGTATTTAAAGGGCCAGGAACAGCATACAAAAATCCATTGTGCCCAAATACACTTCTTAAAGGGTTAATACACCCCAGGGCCATAGTTGCAGGGCAGGAGGCTAGCAACCAGCCTTCTCCAGTTCACAGTGGCGAGGCTGGTTCCGCCACAACCGTCATCTCAAACAAAACAGTGATGATAGTGCATAGCATAAGTTGATCGAGTGTACACCAAAGTATACAAAACTGTCTTCTACAGGCATATGTCCACAACGCAAAGTATGACATGCAGTAGATTGCCCGGGGTACAGATTTTGACAATTTTCTTTATTAGTAAGGGGTACAGAAAATAAAATAGGGGATACAGAACATAAAAGGGGAACAAACACAAGGGGTCTAACATAAAAGGTTAGACATACCAACATACCGAAGTATCAAAAGAAATTAATTCTGCAGATACATGTAATTTATCAAATTTAGTGATGTGAAAAGTAAAAGGATTGCTCCTTGTGGTTGCACATCTCTTTACCTACAGCACAAGGAGGATAGGAAGTTGCAATTTTGATGCACATACCAATACTGCGACAAATTATGTACAGCTAAAAATTATTTGTGGAAATTCTTTGGGATCATTAAAAAAAAAAAAACAATAAAACGTAATCACCATTTGATGATTTTTCTGCAGATTATATAATATAATAGGATATCCGTGTTATTCAGTAAACTAAGATTAACTGATTACATCTGTATGATAAAATTGAGGATTAAATAACAAAGTTGTCATTGAAGCTGAGTTTGAGAGTTTTTCCAAATCAGCTATTTTATGCTCAGTTATACATTTTAGATTAAAGTGACTAAAATTCTAAGAATAGTGAATAACCTTGTAAGCAGGTCTGGACTGGCCTCAACGCGCAGAGTGATGCCGGTCACCTGGAGCCGGAATATGACGTCATATTCCGGCTCCAGGCATCACTCTGCGGCGCGAGGGAGCTGAGCAGAGCGCTCAGGGAAAAGTGCTCCCTCGCCAGCGACACCCGACCGATCAGCATCCCAGCAGCCACTGGACCCCCAGGGAATGGGAGAACCTCCCCCCCCCCAGCATTCCCAAAGGTAAAGAGGCTGGGGCGTTAAATAATAAAAAAGAAAAGTTGAGTGTGTTAATGTGAGTGAGTGAGTGTGTGTATGTCTGTTAGTGTGTGTGTATGTCTGTTAGTGTGTGTGTGTATGTGTGTCTGTTAGTGTGTGTGTCTGTTAGTGTGTTTGTATGTCTGTTAGTGTGTGTGTATGTCTGTTAGTGTGTGTGTGTGTCTGTTAGTGAGTGTGTGTGTTTCTGTTAGTGTGTGTCTGTTAGTGTGTGTGTCTGTTAGCGTGTGTGTCTGTTAGTGAGTGTGTGTGTGTGTCTGTTAGTGAGTGAGTGTGAGTGTTTTTGCCTGTTAGTGTGTGTGAGTGTGTGTCTGTTAGTGAGTGTGTGTGTGTCTGTTAGTGAGTGTGTGTCTGTGCGTGTTTGTTAGTGAGTGTGTGTTTGTCTGTTAGTGAGTGAGTGTGTGTCTGTTAGTGTGTGTGAGTGTGTTTGTCTGTTAGTGTGTGTGTGTGTCTGTTAGCGAGTGTGTGTTTCTGTTAGCTAGTGTATGTGTATCTGTCAGTGAATGTGTGTGTGTGTGTGTGTATTTAGAAGACGAGGCAGGGGGGAAGGGTTGGGTGGGGGCGGGGGGCACCTGAGTTTTGTCCTGCCTGGGGCAGCACAAAACCAGGATACACCACAAGTGTGCCTGTGAACTGGATGGAAGGTGTCTGTGAATGGTGTTTGAATGTGTGTCTAAACTTTATTTTCTGTGTCACTGGCAAGCCACCAGGACCCATTCAGTTAGGGCAAGGAGAAGCCTGCCAGGCAGTAATATTGTGTGACGTAGTGATGGGTTTAACACGATATGGCCATATGGTGGAACTGAATCCCTAAATGCGTTTGCTGAGATAGGTGATTTAAGTAGTCTTGTAAATGTTAAAACCATATTTTTGTGTGTGCACGCTAGTTTCTTATCTGTATTTTCTATAAATTCTGGTCTTTAGGACAGCACTTTCCCCCCCCGAACATATATTAGAGGATTTCCCTGCTCTGGTGCGTATGTCTACGTTCGGGTAAATTTCATAGCACACTAGAGCAGGGAATGCCTCTAATCTATGTTCGGGGAACTTTCCCAGAACATAGAAAAACGCACCAGAGTAGAGAATCCATCTAGTCTATGTTCGGGGAATGCTCCCCAAACATAGATTTGAGGTATTCCCTGCTCTGCTGCGCTTGTCTATGTTTGGTAAATTTTCCCGAACAAAGACCTGCACTGGTTCACATGCTCTGTAGCACATCCTCACTTACCGACCAATTTGTTTTAGACCGGGTCGTAAGAACGGAACCTGGTCGGAAAGTGAGGAGTAGCTGTGTTTTTAACTTGGGAATATTTTTGCACAGTTCTCTAGACTTGTGCACAAATCCCTTTTAGCTATAACTAACAAATCAACCTGACAATCTATGGACGTGATTTACCTAATGAGTCGATTATTTTAGATAGATTAAAAGGCATTTGATTTTTTTTTCCATTGCAGCTGAAAAGGATTTGTGCACAAGTCTAGTAACAGCTTCCTATTTGACTAATTACTACTAGTGCTAAATGCTAAATAATTAGTGTTTGTTATTGTCATTTTTGTGTTTTGTTGCCTTACAACCTGGAATTAACATGGATTGTTTGAGGATTTGCATCATTTAATTTACAGAACATGCCCACAACTTTAAATTTTTTTTTTTTTATTGTGAATCAAACAACAAATAGGACAAAATAACAAAAAAAGTCAGTGTGCATAACTATTCACCCCCCTAAAGTCAATACTTTGTAGAGCCACCTTTTGCAGCAATCACAGCTCCAAGTCGCTTTGGATAATTCTCTATGAGCTTGCCACATCTTACCACTGGGATTTTTGCCCATTCCTTGCAAAACTGCTCCAGCTCCTTCAAGTTGAATGGTTTGCGCTTGTGAACAGCAATCTTTAAGTCTGACCACAGATTTTCTATTGGATTGAGGTCTGGGCTTTGACTCAGC
This sequence comes from Pelobates fuscus, assembly GCF_036172605.1. Lineage (NCBI taxonomy): Eukaryota > Metazoa > Chordata > Amphibia > Anura > Pelobatidae > Pelobates > Pelobates fuscus. The sequence continues at coordinate 115,448,225 of NC_086318.1, forward strand.
CATTCCAACACATTTATATGTTTCCCCTTAAACCACTTAAAGGGAATCTCCAGTGCCAGGAAAACGATCCGTTTTCCTGGCACTGGAGGGTACCTCTCCCTCCCACCCACCAATCCCCGGTTACTGAAGGGGTGAAAACCCCTTCAGTCACTTACCTGAGGCAGCGGCGATGTCCCTCGCTGCTATCTCCTCCTCCGTGCCGCTCCTCCTCTTCATTGCGTCGGCCGGTGGGCGATTACGTCTCCCCATAGGAAAGCATTGAAAAATAATTTCAATGCTTTCCTATGGAGAAATGAGCAACGTTGGAGGTCCTCACACAGCGTGAGGACGTCCAGCGACGCTGTAACACAGATAATCTGTGCTATGAAGGAAGAAGTGACCTCTAGTGGCTGTCTAGTAGACAGCCACTAGAGGTGGAGTTAACCCTGCAAGGTAATTATTGCAGTTTATAAAAAACTGCAATAATTACACTTGCAGGGTTAAGAGTAGTGGGAGTTGGCACCCAGACCACTCCAATGGGCAGAAGTGGTCTGGGTGCCTGGAACAGGCCCGGACTGGCCATCAGGCATACCGGGCAAATGCCCGGTGGGCCGCGATGGCCGTGGGGCCGAGGCCGGCAGGGGAGATCACAGAATCTCCCCTGCCAGCCCCTGCAGGGCCAGCGCTATCAGTGTGCCAGCCCTGCATAGTGCCTCCATGGGGGGCCGGTGGGGAGATCAAAGATCTCCCTCACCGGCCCAGAGACACTCAGATGCGGCCGCCGGTGTGGGAGGGAGGAGAGGACCGGCGGAGCTCTAGCCAGCAGCTCCGCCGGGTCCTCTCGCGAGGTCTGAGCGAGAGTAAACTCTAGCCTAGAGTTCACTCTCACCACTGGACCACCAGGGAAGGAAGCATGGCAGCACAGCACCCCCCCATAGCAGCACGGCACCCCCCCATAGCAGCACGGCACCCCCCCTCCCAGGCTAAAGGTAAGAAGGGAGGGGGGGGAATATAACTTTTTGTTTATAATAAAAAAAATATTTAAATATAAATAAATACATTCACACTCACACACACAGCACCCCCAGACACACACAGCACCCTCACACACAGCACCCCCAGACACACACAGCACCCAGACACACACAGCACCCCCAGACACACACAGCACCCTCAGACACACAGCACCCCCAGACACACACAGCACCCTCACACACAGCACCCCCAGACACACACAGCACCCAGACACACAGCGCAGCCTCAGACACACAGCGCACCCTCAGACACACACAGCACCCTCAGACACACACAGCACCCTCACACACAGCACCCTCAGACACACACAGCACCCAGACACACACAGCACCCAGACACACACACAGCACCCCCAGACAAACACAGCACCCAGACACACACAGCACCCTCAGACACACACAGCACCCAGACACACACAGCACCCAGACACACACAGCACCCTCAGACACACACAGCAACCTCAGACACACACAGCACCCTCAGACACACACAGCACCCTCACACACAGCACCCTCAGACACACACAGCACCCTCAGACACACACAGCACCCAGGCATACACAGCACCCTCACACACAGCACCCACAGACACACACAGCACCCCCAGACACACACAGCACCCTCACACACAGCACCCCCAGACACACACAGCACCCCCAGACGCACACAGCACTCAGACACACACAGCACCCTCAGACACACACAGCACCCTCACACACAGCACCCTCAGACACACACAGCACCCTCAGACACACACAGCACCCTCAGACACAGCACCCCCAGACACACACAGCACCCCCAGACACACACAGCACCCAGACACACACAACACCCTCACACACAGCACCCCCAGACACACACAGCACCCACAGACACACACAGCACCCAGACACACACAGCACCCAGACACACACAGCGCCCCCAGACACACAGCGCACCCTCAGACACACACAGCACCCTCAGACACAGCACCCTCACACACAGCACCCCCAGACACACAGCGCACCCTCAGACACACACAGCACCCTCACACACAGCACCCCCAGACACACACAGCACCCCCAGACACACACAGCACCCAGACACACACAGCACCCTCACACACAGCACCCCCAGACACACACAGCACCCCCAGACACACACAGCACCCCTAGACACACACAGCACCCAGACATACACAGCACCCCCAGACACACAGCACACCCTCAGACACACACAGCACCCTCACACACAGCACCCCCAGACACACACAGCACCCCCAGACACACACAGCACCCAGACACACACAGCACCCTCACACACAGCACCCCCAGACACACACAGCACCCCCAGACACACTCAGCACCCCTAGACACACACAGCACCCAGACATACACAGCACCCTCACACACAGCACACCCTCAGACACACACAGCACCCTCACACACAGCACCCCCAGACACACACAGCACCCCCAGACACACACAGCACCCTCACACACAGCACCCCCAGACACACACAGCACCCCCAGACACACACAGCACCCCTAGACACACACAGCACCCAGACATACACAGCACCCCCAGACACACAGCACCCCCAGACACACACAGCACCCAGACACACAGCGCACCCTCAGACACACAGCGCACCCTCAGACACACACAGCACCCTCAGACACACACAACACCCTCACACACAGCACCCCCAGACACACACAGCACCCTCACACACAGCACCCCCAGACACACACAGCACCCCCAGACACACACAGCACCCCTAGACACACACAGCACCCAGACATACACAGCACCCCCAGACACACAGCACCCCCAGACACACACAGCACCCAGACACACAGCGCACCCTCAGACACACAGCGCACCCTCAGACACACACAGCACCCTCAGACACACACAGCACCCTCACACACACAGCACCCTCAGACACACACAGCACCCAGACACACACAGCACCCAGACACACACACAGCACCCCCAGACAAACACAGCACCCAGACACACACAGCACCCTCAGACACAGCACCCTCACACACAGCGCACCCTCAGACACACACAGCACCCTCACACACAGCACCCCCAGACACACACAGCACCCCTAGACACACACAGCACCCAGACACACACAGCACCCTCACACACAGCACCCCCAGACACACACAGCACCCAGACACACACAGCACCCAGACACACACACAGCACCCCCAGACAAACACAGCACCCAGACACACACAGCACCCTCAGACACAGCACCCTCACACACAGCGCACCCTCAGACACACACAGCACCCTCACACACAGCATCCCCAGACACACACAGCACCCCCAGACACACACAGCACCCAGACACACACAGCACCCTCACACACAGCACCCCCAGACACACACAGCACCCCCAGACACACACAGCACCCCTAGACACACACAGCACCCAGACATACACAGCACCCCCAGACACACAGCACACCCTCAGACACACACAGCACCCTCACACACAGCACCCCCAGACACACACAGCACCCTCAGACACACACAGCACCCTCAGACACACACAGCACCCTCACACACAGCACCCTCAGACACACACAGCACCCAGACACACACAGCACCCAGACACACACACAGCACCCCCAGACAAACACAGCACCCAGACACACACAGCACCCTCAAACACACACAGCACCCAGACACACACAGCACCCAGACACACACAGCACCCTCAGACACACACAGCAACCTCAGACACACACAGCACCCTCAGACACACACAGCACCCTCACACACAGCACCCTCAGACACACACAGCACCCTCAGACACACACAGCACCCAGGCATACACAGCACCCTCACACACAGCACCCACAGACACACACAGCACCCCCAGACACACACAGCACCCTCACACACAGCACCCCCAGACACACACAGCACCCCCAGACGCACACAGCACTCAGACACACACAGCACCCTCAGACACACACAGCACCCTCACACACAGCACCCTCAGACACACACAGCACCCTCAGACACACACAGCACCCTCAGACACAGCACCCCCAGACACACACAGCACCCCCAGACACACACAGCACCCAGACACACACAACACCCTCACACACAGCACCCCCAGACACACACAGCACCCACAGACACACACAGCACCCAGACACACACAGCACCCAGACACACACAGCGCCCCCAGACACACAGCGCACCCTCAGACACACACAGCACCCTCAGACACAGCACCCAGACACACACACAGCACCCCCAGACAAACACAGCACCCAGACACACACAGCACCCTCAGACACAGCACCCTCACACACAGCGCACCCTCAGACACACACAGCACCCTCACACACAGCACCCCCAGACACACACAGCACCCCCAGACACACACAGCACCCAGACACACACAGCACCCTCACACACAGCACCCCCAGACACACACAGCACCCCCAGACACACACAGCACCCCTAGACACACACAGCACCCAGACATACACAGCACCCCCAGACACACAGCACACCCTCAGACACACACAGCACCCTCACACACAGCACCCCCAGACACACACAGCACCCCCAGACACACACAGCACCCAGACACACACAGCACCCTCACACACAGCACCCCCAGACACACACAGCACCCCCAGACACACTCAGCACCCCTAGACACACACAGCACCCAGACATACACAGCACCCTCACACACAGCACACCCTCAGACACACACAGCACCCTCACACACAGCACCCCCAGACACACACAGCACCCCCAGACACACACAGCACCCCTAGACACACACAGCACCCAGACATACACAGCACCCCCAGACACACAGCACCCCCAGACACACACAGCACCCAGACACACAGCGCACCCTCAGACACACAGCGCACCCTCAGACACACACAGCACCCTCAGACACACACAGCACCCTCACACACACAGCACCCTCAGACACACACAGCACCCAGACACACACAGCACCCAGACACACACACAGCACCCCCAGACAAGCACAGCACCCAGACACACACAGCACCCTCAGACACACACAGCACCCAGACACACACAGCACCCAGACACACACAGCACCCAGACACACACATCACCCAGACACACACAGCACCCTCAGACACACACAGCACCCTCACACACAGCACCCTCAGACACACACAGCACCCAGGCACACACAGTACCCTCACACACAGCACCCACAGACACACACAGCACCCCCAGACAAACACAGCACCCTCACACACAGCACCCCCAGACACACACAGCACCCCCAGACACACACAGCACTCAGACACACACAGCACCCTCAGACACACACAGCACCCTCACACACAGCACCCTCAGACACACACAGCACCCTCAGACACACACAGCACCCTCACACACAGCACCCCCAGACACACACAGCACCCCCAGACACACACAGCACCCAGACACACACAGCAGACACACAGCACCCAGACACACACAACACCCTCACACACAGCACCCCCAGACACCCACAGCACCCACAGACACACACAGCACCCAGACACACACAGCGCCCCCAGACACACACAGCACCCTCAGACACAGCACCCTCACACACAGCACCCCCAGACACACAGCGCACCCTCAGACACACACAGCACCCCCAGACACACACAGCACCCCCAGACACACACAGCACCCAGACACACACAGCACCCTCACACACAGCACCCCCAGACACACACAGCACCCCCAGACACACACAGCACCCAGACACACACAGCACCCTCACACACAGCACCCCCAGACACCCACAGCACCCACAGACACATTCAGCACCCCTAGACACACACAGCACCCAGACATACACAGCACCCTCACACACAGCACCCAGACACACAGCGCACCCTCACTCACACACAGCACCCTCAGACAGACAGCACCCTCGCTCACACACACAGCACACACACACACATACATATATATATATATATATATATATACATATATATATATATACACATATATATATAATATATAAAATAACCCTCAGTGAGTTAAAATACAAAGAAAATTAGAAACCTAGAATGTGACGGCAGATAAAAACACCCTCACACACAGCACCCCTCTTACATACACACAAACGCAATCCCACAAGCAGGCTCCAAACACATGCACCATACACTTTCCTGGCCCTTTTGTCCTCTGGTATCCCACTTGTGGAGACACCAGAGACAATTTAAAAGCCAACTCAGTGCAAGCATGTTATTAAATGTGCTTGCCCTGCGCAGAACAAATTCAGGGCCTTTTTCTACTGCTAGAGCTCTTTAGCGGGGCTCTGCACATTGAACCAACATGCTCACTTTGAGGGGGGCATGCTTGTCATTAGTGATGACAAAACACACCCTCTCTGGCCCCGCCCCCTTCTTAGGGGGCCACTCTGATTGAAAAATGCCCGGGCCTAATTTTTTTCCCAGTCCGGCCCTGGCCCGGAGTGTCCCTTTAAGTTCTGCTTTAGCATGGGCGTAGGAACCGGGGGGGATGGGGGGGACGCATCCCCCCCAGCAAATCATGCGGGGGGACAGGTAATGGGGAAATCCCGCCCAACTCCGCCGGCCCCCCTTTTGCTGCAGCCGCCCGAGCGCTCTGCAGAGAGCCTCAGGCGGCTGCAGCTCTGCCCGGGCGGGCGCAGCCAGAGGAGAGGGGCTGACAGGAGGGAAGCGCTCAGCGCTCCCTCCTGTCACTCCCTCAATGTAGCGTGGCCGAGCCCAGTATAGTCCGCCGGTACAGGGAGCATCTGTCTCCTGTACCCGGCCGGACTAAAAGGAAGTGAACACTGAGTGTGCACTTCCTGTTCGTCCGCCGGGTACAGGAAACAAAAGCTCCCTGTACCCGCGGACAGTACAGAGCTCGGCCACGCTACAACACAGGTAGGGGAGGGGGGAAGAAAGAAACAGGGAGGGAGGGGAAAAAGAAACAAACAGGGGGGGGAGAAAGAAACAGGGAGGGGGGGATAAAGAAACAGGGAGGGAGGGGGGGGATAAAGAAACAGGGAGGGAGGGGGGGATAAAGAAACAGGGAGGGAGGGGGGATAAAGAAACAGGGAGGGGGGGATAAAGAAACAGGGAGGGGGGATAAAGAAACAGGGAGGGAGGGGGGATAAAGAAACAGGGAGGGAGGGGGGATAAAGAAGGAGGGAGGGGGGGATAAAGAAGGAGGGAGGGGGGGGATAAAGAAACAGGGAGCGAGGGGGGATAAAGAAACAGGGAGGGAGGGGGGGATAAAGAAACAGGGAGGGAGGGGGGATAAAGAAACAGGGAGGGAGGGGGGGAGAAAGAAACAGGGAGGGAGGGGGGGAGAAAGAAACAGGGAGGGAGGGGGGGAGAAACAAACAGGGAGGGAGGGGGGGAGAAAGAAACAGGGAGGGAGGGGGGAGAAAGAAACAGGGAGGGAGGGGGGGAGAAAGAAACAGGGAGGGAGGGGGGGAGAAAGAAACAGGGAGGGAGGGGGGTGAGAAAGAAACAGGGGGGGAGAAAGAAACAGGGGGGGAGAAAGAAACAGGGAGGGGGGAGAAAGAAACAGGGAGGGGGGAGAAAGAAACAGGGAGGGAGGGGGGAGAAAGAAACAGGGAGGGAGGGGGGGAGAAACAGGGAGGGGGAGAAAGAAACAGGGAGGGGGGGGGAAGAAACAGGGAGGGAGGGGGGGAAAGAAACAGGGAGGGAGGGGGGGAAGAAACAGGGAGGGGGAAGAAACAGGGAGGGAGGGGGGGAAGAAACAGGGAGGGAGGGGGGGGAGAAACAGGGAGGGAGGGGGGAGAAAGAAACAGGGAGGGGGGGAGAAAGAAACAGGGAGGGAGGGGGGGAAAGAAACAGGGAGGGGGGGAGAAAGAAACAGGGAGGGGGAGAGAGGGGGAGAAAGAGTGACAAGGGAGGGGGAGAGAGAGTGACGAGGGAGGGAGGGAGGGAGGGAGGGGGAGAAAGAGAGTGACGAGGGAGAGAGATTGACATCCATCACACACACACACAATCACACAATCATGCCACCCTTACACACACAGAAACACACAATTCATCCTTACACACACTCAATGCACCCTGTGCACACACACACAATAATGCAATCCTTACACACACAGAAACACACAATGCATTCCTTACACACAATCAATGCACCCCGTACACACACTCAAAGCACCCCTTACAGACGTACACACTGCATCCCGTACATACACAGAATCACACCTTGCAGCCCTTACACATACAAACACAGATTCACACAATGCATTCCTTACACACATATCAGGACATCCCCTACACACTCCACCCCCCTGTGAACAAACTCATTGGTGGAACGTGAAGAGGACCCTGGGACCCAGACCTTGAGCTGTGTAAAGGGCCCCCAAAAAATGGAGCTGCTTCCCGTTCTCACAGAACATTGATTTTTGGGACCACAGTTAGAAACAGCCTCCAGAGAGCCTGTTCTACACCAGACCAGTGGAGCCAGACTGCAGCTAGAGCCCATCTGGTTGTAAGTAGGCAATCTAGCATATTATTCGTGGCACTAATCTCTAATTTACCTCACATTAAAGAAACACTATAGTCCCCAGAAGCACTGCAGCTTAATGTAGTGGTCCTGGTGTCTATAGCCTGTCCCTGCAGGCCTTTTAATGTAAACACGGCGGCAATCCAGCACTGGCGTTAGTTAACATGGCAGAAAAATAATTGGAAAGGGTTAGGGGGGCTACTAATAAGGATAGGGGGAGAGGGGTAGGTAGAAAAATAATTGGAAGGGGTTAGGGGGGCTACTAATATGGATGGGAGGAGGGGGGAGGTAGACAAATTATTGGAAGGGGTTAGGGGAGTACTAATATGAATGGAAGAGGTAGGGTGGGTTCCAATATGCATGGAAGGGGTTAGGGGGTACTAATATGCATGGAAGTGGTTAGGGGGGTACTAATATGCATGGAAGGGGTAGGGGGTTAATATGCGTGGAAGGGGTAGGTGGGGTTCTTTTGTGCATGGAAGGGGTAGGGGTGGTTCTAATATTTATGGGAAGGGTAGGGGTGGTTCTAATCAGGAGGATCCCGGCGCTGTATCCGGGTAAGTCCCCTTCCTTGTAGTGACCCTTTAATGTTATTATTTAATCATTTATATAGCGACTGCAAATTCCGTAGTGCTGTACAATGGGATAAACAACTCCTAGTTTACGGAATAAGAATATACCCGGCGAGTAAAAATGCTATCCCCCCCAGATTTTTTGGGGTTCCTACGCCCATGTGCTTTAGCAGTGTGTTTGGGGTAATTGTCCTGTTGGAAGGTGAACCTCCGTCCTAGCCTCAAATCACGCACAGAGTGGTATAGGTTTTGCTCAAGAATATCCCTGTATAAAAGGTGTTTATATGTAATGACAGATCATGTTACACTTAGATTGCACACAGGTTGACATCATTTCACTAATTTTATTACATGACAGGAGGCTTCGTATTTTGCATATCTCTCTTTACTAAAACTCCATAGCAGTAAAGAAAGTGATAACAAGAACCAATCAAAAAACAGTAGGAGGTATAGTATTCCCAGTGAACAGGCTCCTCCCCCTCTTTCTTTACTGCTCCATCAGCAGACAGGTCAGAATATTGAGCTCCTCATATTTATTCATTATTGATTTTATTTGACTTTGTTAACCTTGTTATTTTCTGTTTTCACTCTTATTTCTTATTGCCTCACTTTGCTTATATCTTATTGCCTCTTTTTCTAATTTTTCCAAATTTGCTTGGGGCTCCTTTATTTACCTTTGCCCTTCTTACTCTGGGCTCCCTGATATCCCTCCCGGTTTTCCGTTTTATTCCGGACATTTTTGCCGTTTTTTCAGTCCCCTTTCACTAGAAACCTTGGCTACACAGCCCTCGCCACTCCCGGCCGCCTAACCGCGCGTTTTAACGCTCCGGCCGGCGGCCGGATCTACTTTCCCACACTTTCAGTGTGACGGCGGCCATCTTGGATCTCGCGAATCGCGAGACCCGCGGCCGCCATTTTGGAGCCTCACACACACTCGGTTGCTGAGACCTGCATCTACTCGGATCCTCCAAGGTAAGCATATATATTTATATCCTTTTCTGCTCAGGTTTATGTTAATCCGCCTGTTGTCACATCCAGTTGCTCATACATATCCCATTACTATTTCAGATTGCTATCAACTCACATTGCTCTCATCCAGGCAGGGGTCCCCACAGACAGTCTCTGTTACTCCTGTGGTATATGTGCACTATAGGGCTCAATACCCTGTGCTCCTTGGGGTGAAACCCCATAAAGGTGAATGCCTATCAGAGCTCTACTGTTGTAACCTCTGTATACTGGGTGCTGCCCAGGCTGCCTATCAGAGCTCTACTGTTGTAATCTCTGTATACTGGGTGCTGCCCAGACTGCCTATCAGAGCTCTGCTCTTGCAACCTCTGTATACTGGGTGCTGCCCAGACTAAAAACCCAATACTACCCTGCTGGGGTTATATCTGGTACTACTGGTACCATAACTACCGTAGGATACTCTCCTAACGTTGACCCCTGCCTTACTGCCCTCTTAACAGTGCCAAGTCCTTTCCTAACATTATGGAAGACTCACAAACTACCCCAGTGGATTTTCAATCCATGGTTAATGCAGCAGTGGCCGCGTCTATGGAAAAGGCCCTATCACACGTGATGGCCGCTCAATCAGAACGCTCCAAACCACGCCACACACGCCAAGACACTGAGTCTGAAGACTCTGAAACCCAGTCTAAAGACGACACCCGGGGTAGTAAACGCCATTGGAAAGGGGAAAAAGACCCCAAATTGAACAAAGGCAAAAGACCAACCAAGCGGAGCAAAACGACAACATCTGTCGCCCCTGCTCCTACCCAAGTTCTATCCTCAGAGGAGGAAGAAGATATCGATGGCACTATGGCCATCTTGGATGAATGGCAGGCTAACGCGTCCCATTCTGACGACGACGCCTGGGACTCAAGATCTAAACCCTTTCATGCAGGGGATTCAGACTCTCTCGCTGCAGAATGGCAATGGACAGGGGACAACACCCTGCCTCAGGATGAAGCTATCCTGGACCCCATGGGCCAGACACTCTTCGATCCACGTAACATCAGACACCCCCGCTCGACAGACTGGACACCACCAGAACACCTGGCTAAGTTTATGCACTTATGGATGCGTAAACCCATGGACAAGGTAGTTCGTAACCGACTGAGATCGGAATGCCCCCGCCCTTCCCTACCAGATCAAGTAGCCATGACACCTGAATTTGACCAAGTAATCACTACTTTCATGAGTAGAGGCGGTCACAACCCCCGCCGCGGGGTGGAGAGGGGATTCAAAGGAGTCCAAGACAAACTCTTAGATACCTCCGGACCCCTATCACGCATCATGTACCTAGCAGACGATGCTTTCCAACGGGCAGACCAATTCGATGCCGTCATGGTCAGGGAATGGGCTCATGATATCCGCGAATGGGCTCAACGCGGTTTTTGTTTCCTCGGAAACGCAAATGTGGCCCTCTCATCTGAGAGGCGTAAGGCAGCACTTCTCCGAATAGACGGGAAGTTGGTGGATTTGGGCACCAAGGAACTCGGACCTCTGGCACAGGGCAAGTTATTTGGAGACCCTTTCCTAAAGGAATTGAATCGCCACGTCAACGTCTTCACCTCGTTGAGTAAAGCCCAGACCTCAATGAGGAGGGTTTTCAGACAATACCCCACTAGGGGTGTTTTTGGACGGGCTGGCCGCCACAGGGGCCGTGCTGCCAGCCGTTTCTGGCCATCAGGCCCCCGATCCTCAAGACCGCAACCCTTCTACCCAGAAACGGGATACCGCCAGCCTTTCACCTTCTCAAGAGGCTCAGACAGAGGATGCAGTACCCGAGGACGTGGCAGATCCCGGTTCACTCCAGGTAAGCTATCATCTACCTATGACCACTTTGCATGCAGGTCGTCTCTCTCTTTTCTTTCAGAACTGGACGACCATTTCGTCAGACGCTTGGATACTCCAGACGGTACAGGGATACATCATAGATTTCGTCAGTACACCTTACCAAGAGTCCCCACCACGACCGATCAACTGTTCGACAGAGGACTCAAAGCTCATCCAAGCCGAACTTCAGGAACTCTACAACAAAGGGGCGATAGAACCCGCCACAGACACCGGAGGATTCTTCAGCAACATTTTCTTAGTGAAAAAGAAGACAGGAGACCTCAGACCGGTCATAAACCTACGTACACTCAACGCTCATGTGGTCTACCGCCACTTCAAAATGGAGGGAATCCACCTTTTACGGGACCTCCTACAAGACGGCGACTGGTTCACAAGATTGGACCTCAAGGATGCCTACCTGTCAGTACCGGTACATATCGACAGCAGATACTTCCTCCGCTTCCTGTGGAACGACCAACCATGGCAATTCACTTGCCTCCCTTTCGGCCTCAGTTCGGCCCCATGGTGTTTCACCAAACTGTTGAAGCCGGTAGTTACTCATCTGCGCGCAAGAGGAATTTGCTGCATTATATACCTGGACGACCTCCTAATCTTCTGCTCCGTCAAGTCAAGACTCAGACTACACACACGTTTTGCCATGGAACTCCTAGAATCCCTAGGGTTTACGATAAACCATCAGAAATCCGCTACAACTCCGTCCCAAACCATACAGTTCCTGGGTTTCGAAATCGACTCGGTCTCCAGCACGCTCCGACTACCGACAACCAAGATCGCAGCGATTCGGAAGGAAATCCGCAAGACGATCCGATGCCAATCAGTTCCCCTACGCAACCTAGCTCGAATCGTAGGCCTTCTCTCGGCATCCATCCAGGCCATCTTCCCGGGCCCGCTCCACTACAGGGCGATGCAACACCTCAAAGCATCCTTCCTCCGCCGGAACCCCACTTACGATCAACCCGTACCAGTGACGGCAGAAGTCCGGGAGGAACTTCAATGGTGGCTGGACAGCATGCAGGCCTGGAACGGCCGAGCTATCTTCGGCGAAACCCCAGATTTCGTACTGGAGTCGGACGCCAGCCTTTGGGGTTGGGGCGCCACGAGCGAGGATGTATCGACAGGGGGAACCTGGACTCCACAGGAACTCAACCTACACATCAACTGCCTCGAACTACTGGCAGGCTCCTTCGCCATACGCAGTCTGGCAAAGGACAAATCGAATTGTTGCATTCTCCTCAGGATGGACAACATCTCAGCCGTCCGCTACATCAACCGCTTAGGCGGAGCCCGCTCACGACTCCTATCCGAACTCACGAAAGAGGTGTTCGACTTCTGTCTCCCACGCAACATTTCCCTCAAGGCGGAATACCTCCCAGGGGAGACAAATTTAACAGCCGACTGGTTCTCTCGACATTGGAGAGACGGCAGCGATTGGATGCTGGATCCAGAGATATTCAATGCCCTCTCGAGAAGGAGAGGACCCTTCCATCTAGACCTCTTTGCATCCCGCAACAACAGACAAACGCCAGACTTCTTCAGCTGGCTCCCGGACCCAGAATGCAGAGCAGTGGACGCTTTCCTCCAGACCTGGCCCCCCTTCGGCGCCTACGCATTTCCCCCATTCGCCATGATAGCGAGGACTCTCCACTATCTGAAGACACACCAGATCTCTCTGCTCCTGATTACCCCCCTATGGCAGAGTCAACCGTGGTTCCCGGACCTGCTAGCGCTATCCTACGCAGATCCGCTCTTACTACCATCCCATCCGACTCTCCTCAGGGATCCGAAGGGGAACCCCCACCCGCTGATAATGGAAGAGAGACTCTCCCTGGTGGCTTGGACTCTTTCCGGGGCACCTGGCGAGTCAGCGAACTATCGCAGACTGCTAGGGACCTCTTATGGGAGTCGTGGGCACCGGGGACGAGACTATGCTACATCTCTGCTTGGACCTCCTGGTCCTCTTGGTGCTTGGAACGGGATCTCAATCCACTTACGGCACCTATTCCCACCGTCCTGAACTTCCTGACGTCACTTTTTACAACAGGAAAATCTTATAGGACCATTAACGTAGTCCGATCAGCGATCTCAGCGGCCCATATCCCCATCCAAGGAATTCCAGTGGGCAAGGATCCTATGGTATGTAGACTACTGAGGGCCATGCGACTCAAACGCCCTCCGGCCCCCAAATACAATCAACTATGGGACGTGGACCTCGTCCTCAACTTCTTAAGAGAATGGCCGCCTAACGACAGACTCTCACTCCGCCAACTTTCAGCCAAAATGACGGTGTTGCTCTGCCTAGTTTCCTTTCGTCGGGTATCCGACGTTAGAGCCTTCGAAGCCAATGCCTTCTCAATGGATCCTGAAGGGGTGACATTCCATGTCTCCCGACGCACCAAATCTAACTCTACCACTATTTTTTACCCCTTTTTTCCTCACGGAACCCCAATTGTGCGTGGTCGCAACCTTACGCAGCTACATGACGGCTACCGCCTCTCTCCGCCCGACTCCCGCCGGTCAACTTCTGATCTCCTATGTCAAACCTCACAATCCAGTTTCCTCTACCACTCTCGCTAGATGGGTACGCTGGATCTTGTCACTAGCAGGCGTAGACGCCTCTTTCGGGGCACACTCGGTGAGAGGCGCGGCTGCCTCTTCGGCCTTTTCAGCCGGAGCTTCACTATCAGATGTCCTACGCTCAGCTGACTGGTCCCGCGAATCCACTTTCCGGACCTTCTACTTTAGACCGAACTCCTGCGCGGCTTTTTCCTTATTACATCAGCGTTAAAAATGCAAAATACGAAGCCTCCTGTCATGTAATAAAATTGAAGATTATGCTAGCTTTAGTGTACTAATAATCTTAATTTTAATAAAGACAGGAGGCGAGTATTTTCCCACCCATACCCACCCTTTCGGTCTTTAAAAAATTTCCTATACTGTCCTTCTCCTATTCTCCTATCTTCTACTAGGATCTAGTCTCTGCTCTCCCTGCATATTCGACTGTTCTACGCATTCTGTAAATATCTTAAGTCATGATTGTTGTGCCCTATGTTTCTTTAGAAGGAAATGTATGTATTACCGATATATTACTATTTAATTATATAATCTTACATAAAAATACTGTACGAAAGTCTCCCATGCTTTCAAAGTCTCTCGACTAGTACCTAACCTATTCCACACTCTCGTTTCAGCGTTGTCAGGGCTCCGCGGGCAGCGGTGAGGGGAGGCTGCAATCCTCTCGCAGCACTCACCCTCGGTCCGTCGCCGCCCGCGGTCCCCTCTCCCCTTACCGTTAAGCGAGCGGCGTCCTCTCCTCCTGACACGCCGCTCGCGTCCTCCTCTCCTCCTCCCAGCGGCAGCATGTCTAACGCTGCACGCTGGGAGCCGGCACTATTATCTAAGCGCCGGGGTCACTCACGTGACCCGGCGTTAAAGCTACAGTGCAACAAACACAGTGGGGGGTATAGATATCCCCCACGTGTGTTTGTTAATACTGATTGGTGGTTAGCCAATCAGGATTCAGGCTAGGATTTAAATACTTACCTTTCCTGTCTATCTGTGCCCTGTTGTGGTCTTTGCTTTATAGTATCGATTGTGAACGTGTGCTTTCTGGTTACGTACCCTCTGGCTTGTTATACTGACTTTGTGACTTTCTCCTACCCTTTGACCTCGGCTTGTTTCTCGTTATTCTGTTTTCTGGTTCCCCTTACTCGGCTTGTCTCCTGACTATTCTGTGTGTGCTTAGCCCGGCCACTCTAAGGACCGGTACAGCACACTTTCTGTGTGTGTGTCTGTGTGTGTGTTAGCGTGTTGGGTTCCCCGGGATCGTGACATTACAACAGGGCCATAATGGAACCTGCTGACATACCACAGCTCCTAGTTAATCAGGAGGCTAGAATGGATGGCTTGGACCACCGTATGGATCAGTTTGCTCAAGCTTTGCAGACCATACTGGCTCGTACTGCACACCTGCAGCCTGCCGTCCAGGAGGCGGTTGCTGCTGTGTCCGAACCCATTGCCACTCCAGTACCCGTTCCTGCCCATGTAGTCCATATGACACCGCCACAGCGCTATAGTGGTGACCCAGCATTGTGTCGTGGTTTCCTCAATCAAATTGACATCCATCTGGTGATGAATCCACGTTCCTATCCCACCGACAGATCCAAAATTGCCTTTTTGATAAACCACCTGTCTGGGAGAGCTTTAGCATGGGCAAACCCCATGTGGGAAAATATGTCTCCTATGTCCTTTGCGGATTTTTTGTCCGCATTCAAACGCACGTTTGATCAACCCGGTAGGGTTGCCTCTGCTGGCAAAGCTCTGCTTAGGGTTCGACAGGGTAACAAATCTGTAGCGGATTATACTATCGAATTCCGCACTCTAGCAGCTGAAGTGGTTTGGAATAACGACGCCCTCGTAACAGCCTTTCAGGAGGGTTTGGCCGCTTACATACTGGATGAAATAGCATCCAGGGAACTGCCTGTCCTTCTAGATGATATTATAGACTATGTAATCCTTATTGATAACCGCATTAGAGAGAGACGTAGTCAAAGACGGCTGGATACACGGGTGTTACCTGCTCTACCCAGTACTGCATTACTAGCGTTACCCGCTCCTAGGCAACCATCCCCCGAACCCATGCAATTGGGTGCTACGGGGTTAACTGAGGCTGAAAGAACGTATCGTAGAAGGGAGGGGTTATGTCTCTATTGTGGAAAGAGGGGTCACCACTGTAATACATGCCCTAAATTACAGGGAAACTCCAGCACCTAAGGCCTAGAGAGGGGTCGGCCTCGGGTGTTATGACTTTGTCCCCTCATGTGTCCATCTCCAGACCATTTATTACGGTCTCTCTTTTGGTCAATAAAACCACCATAACAACTAAAGCCTTGATCGATTCAGGTGCGGCTGACAACCTTATGGATGAGACCTTTGCCAGAACCGCAGCCTTGACTTTGATCCAAAAGGCCACACCCTTGGCCGTTGAGGCCATAGATGGTAGACCCCTTGAGAGACCTCTGGTGACCCATGAGACCCAAGATATAGAGATGTGTGTGGGTGCTTTACACAAGGAAAGGTTAACCTTCCAAATAATTGACTCCCCTACTGCTTCCATAGTTCTGGGTTTTCCCTGGTTAGTGAAACACAACCCAGTGCTTGATTGGGGTTGTTTAGACATACTCTCCTGGGGGGAATCTTGTCAACGAGACTGTATGGTCCAAGTACGTCCCATTTGTTTACTTAACGTGCCCACGGCTAAACCGCTTTCTGTTTCTGTCCCTTCTGTGTATGCAGACCTTGCTTTGGTTTTCGAAAAAAGGGAGGCAGATAAGCTACCCCCACACCGTGAGTATGACTGTGCCATAAACCTATTACCGGGTACTATGCCTCCTAGGGGTAAGGTCTACCCTCTTTCTGAGAAAGAAAACCAGGTCATGGAGGAGTACATACGAGAGGCCTTAAGTAAAGGTTTTATTAGAAGGTCCTCCTCTCCTGCTGGTGCTGGTTTCTTTTTTGTGGCAAAAAAGGAGGGCGATTTGAGACCGTGTATAGACTACAGAGCCCTAAACAATATAACGATTAAAAATGCCTATCCGATTCCCCTCATTACTGAATTGTTTGATCGTGTCAAAGGTTCTAGATATTTTACTAAACTAGACCTCAGGGGGGCTTATAACCTTGTTCGTATTAAGGAGAATGATGAATGGAAAACGGCGTTCAATACGCGTAGTGGGCATTACGAGTATCTGGTCATGCCTTTTGGATTGTGTAATGCTCCTGCCGTTTTTCAGGACCTCATAAACGATGTCCTTAGAGATCTACTGCATGTCTGTGCTGTAGTCTACCTAGATGACATACTTGTATATTCTCCAGATTTGAAGACACATCATACTCATGTTAGGATGGTGCTTAAAAGGTTGTTGCAGAATGGTCTTTATTGTAAATTAGAGAAATGCTTATTCGACCAAACCTCTGTACAATTCCTGGGTTATGTTATTTCTGAACAAGGATTCAGCATGGATCCTTCAAAATTGGAAGCTATACTGTCCTGGCCCCTTCCCCAAGGACTTAAGGCAATACAGCGATTTATAGGGTTTGCCAATTATTATAGAAAGTTTGTTAAAAACTTCTCATCCATTATTTCCCCTATCACTAAACTGACAAAAAAGGGTTTACACCCCAGGGTTTGGAATCCTAATGCTATTGTGGCCTTCGAGACTCTAAAAAAGGCATTTGCCACTGCCCCTGTGTTACACCATCCTGATCCTTCCCTTCCCTTTGTACTGGAAGTAGACGCCTCTGAATCAGGTATAGGAGCAGTGTTGTCACAAAGACAATCGTATGACGAACCCCTCCTTCCCTGTGGTTACTTTTCAAAACGCTTGTCAGAGTCTGAAAAGAATTACGACGTTGGGAACAGGGAATTATTAGCTATAGTGATGGCATTTAAAGAATGGAGGTACTTGTTAGAGGGAGCTAGACACAAGATTTTGGTTATAACCGATCATAAAAATCTATCCTATATCGCAGATGCTAAGAGGTTATCCTCTCGTCAGGCTAGATGGTCTTTATTTCTCTCACGTTTTCAGTACATAATCACATACAGGCCTGGTTATCGAAATGTCAAGGCTGATGCCATCTCCCGCCAGTACGAACCTGTAGATTCTATTACCTCCACTCCTGAGCCCATTGTACCCACAACTAATATAATAGCTACTACCCGTTTGGTTATCTCGTCTCTTTTTCTTGATGGTATCAAGTCATACCAACCCCAAGCACCCTCTGAGACACCTACTGGTAAGCTGTACGTGAAAGTAAAAGACAGAAAGAAGTTGTTGACTTTATTTCACACAGCCAAAACGGCTGGTCATCCAGGGGTTACCAAGACTTACAAGGGTCTTCTCCAACAGTTTTGGTGGCCCTCACTCAAAAAAGACGTGGTAGATTACGTGCAGGCTTGTCGTGTCTGTACACAGTGTAAGTCCCCTAATGTTAAACCCCTGGGACTCCTTATGCCCCTATCTGTACCCAAGAAACCGTGGACACACTTATCCATGGACTTTATTGTGGATCTTCCTTCATCTGATGGGCAGACAGTAATTTTGACTGTAACGGATAGGTTCTCCAAAATGGCGCACTTCATTCCGCTTAAGAAGCTACCTTCTGCGGTTCAGTTGGCTCAGGTGTTTGCCAAAGAAGTGTTCCGCTTGCATGGTATACCACAAGATATCGTATCTGACAGGGGCCCTCAGTTTGTCTCTCGGTTTTGGAGAGGCTTTTGTGCTGAGATGGGGGTCTCCTTATCGTTTACTTCCTCCTATCATCCGCAATCTAATGGAGCTGCCGAACGAGCAAATCAGTCTGTGGAGTTGTATTTACGCTGTTTCACGAATGCACACCAGGACAACTGGTCCCGTCTCCTTCCCTGGGCTGAGTTTGCCAGGAACACTGTGTCTCATTCTTCTACTGGCGCAAGTCCTTTTATGGTGGCTTATGGGTTCCAACCCGCTGTCCTTCCCGGTGTATTCTCCGACAAGGGAATGCCCGCTTTGGACGAGCACCTCGCCTCCTTACGGAAGATGTGGGATCAGGTCCATGCTGCTCTTTGTCGTGCTGCTGCTACTCAAAAGAGGTTTGCTGATCGTCGTAGGTGTGCGGCTCCTTCTTATGCTCCGGGTGATAGGGTTTGGTTGTCCTCTAGGAATCTCCGCCTTAGGGTTCCCTCGATGAAGTTCGCGCCCAAGTTCCTTGGTCCCTATAAGGTGTTGCGTAGGGTGAATCCTGTATCCTACTCCCTGGCCTTGCCCCCTTCCATGCGCATACCTAACACCTTTCACACCTCCCTTTTGAAGCCCTTGCTCTGTAATCGGTTCTCTGGCTCTCTCAGGCGTTCCGATGCCCTCCGCGCGGTCTCTAGTGACGTATATGAGGTGGCTGCTCTCCTTGATTCTCGTTTCTCTCGAGGTCGGTTGCAGTATCTGGTTGATTGGAAGGGTTATGGCCCGGAGGAGCGGTCGTGGGTTTCTGTCTCTGACTTGGACGCCCCCTCCTTGATCCGCTCCTTTCATGCGCGGTTTCCTTTGAAGCCTTCGGCTTCCCGCCCCCTGGGCGGTCTTCGAGGGGGGGGTTATGTCAGGGCTCCGCGGGCAGCGGTGAGGGGAGGCTGCAATCCTCTCGCAGCACTCACCCTCGGTCCGTCGCCGCCCGCGGTCCCCTCTCCCCTTACCGTTAAGCGAGCGGCGTCCTCTCCTCCTGACACGCCGCTCGCGTCCTCCTCTCCTCCTCCCAGCGGCAGCATGTCTAACGCTGCACGCTGGGAGCCGGCACTATTATCTAAGCGCCGGGGTCACTCACGTGACCCGGCGTTAAAGCTACAGTGCAACAAACACAGTGGGGGGTATAGATATCCCCCACGTGTGTTTGTTAATACTGATTGGTGGTTAGCCAATCAGGATTCAGGCTAGGATTTAAATACTTACCTTTCCTGTCTATCTGTGCCCTGTTGTGGTCTTTGCTTTATAGTATCGATTGTGAACGTGTGCTTTCTGGTTACGTACCCTCTGGCTTGTTATACTGACTTTGTGACTTTCTCCTACCCTTTGACCTCGGCTTGTTTCTCGTTATTCTGTTTTCTGGTTCCCCTTACTCGGCTTGTCTCCTGACTATTCTGTGTGTGCTTAGCCCGGCCACTCTAAGGACCGGTACAGCACACTTTCTGTGTGTGTCTGTGTGTGTGTTAGCGTGTTGGGTTCCCCGGGATCGTGACAAGCGTAACTCAACGTGGACCTCCAACTATCGCTACGTGGATTATCCCAAGTTTATCCTAACTGGTTTGGATTGATGCCCCAAGTTTCCCTTACACTCCACATGGATGGTCCTAAGACTCTCGGATTTATTCTTCTGTTACAGACCCAAGACTGGCTTTCGAATCAACATTATTTGAACTTTGCCGTCTGCGATGTCGCTAGTTGAAAGAGGGGGAGGAGCCTGTTCACTGGGAATACTATACCTCCTACTGTTTTTTGATTGGTTCTTGTTATCACTTTCTTTACTGCTATGGAGTTTTAGTAAAGAGAGATATGCAAAATACTCGCCTCCTGTCTTTATTAAAATTAAGATTATTAGTACACTAAAGCTAGCATAATCTTCAATTATGTGACTTCTGAAGGTAATTGGTTGCACCAGAGCTTTTTATGGGCTTCATAACAAAGGGGGTGAATACATACGCACATGCCAATTTTCTGTTTTCTATTTCTAAAAAATAGTTTTATGTATATATTTTTCTCATTTCACTTCACCAACTTAGACTATTGTGTTCTTGACATAAAATCAGATTAATAAAGCATTGAACTTAAGGCTGTAATGTAACAAATTGGTAAAAAGTCAAGGGGGGGTGAATACTTTTGCAAGGCACTGTATATTTTTTTTACTGTCATTAGTACTTTCCTCCATTAGCTCAGATGAGACTAACAGATTTCAAATTTTTCTTGTAATGAAAATGAACTTGTCATCCAATCACAAGTATATCTATTTCCACGTTCAGAAAAGTTCAGTTTTATTTCCAGTTTTAAATCATTAACGGGTATTGCTATTTACCCAGTCTTTGATTTTCACTGGTGCCCCCCCAAAAAAAGGAAGATTATTTGGGTCCAATGGTCCTTGTCTGTATAAAAATGCTAGGATTCAACAGAAGCAGCACTATACTTTTCTCTTTACAACCACTGCAACAGATTTGTAAAATTCATGAACTATTATCAAACACAGTAATGTGCTCTCTTCACTGTACGAAGTTGCACTTTTTGAGTCTCTATTTAAAAAGCTATTACATGCATCTTTAGTTACAAAAGAAATATTTAAGATGTTAGGTTATGTGCCATAGAATAGATGCATTTTCTGCCATTTATTCAGATAGTATTAGTTGGTAATTTCACATTTTATTGTATTACAAGCCCTATGAGCGGGGCCGAAGGTAATAGTGCATCTGCATCAGAACCTTCGTTTTTACCTGGGTATTGAACACACTAAACTGAGCTTTTTTTTTTTTAACTCCATGTGACTTAGTCAGATATTATTAAAGTGGCACTGTCACCACTTAGGGACTTTGCATAATTTGCAAAGATCCCCGACTGTGACATTGGTGCTGCTGGTCTGGTGGCGGTGGAGGTGGTCAGGGAAAGGTGACATCTACATACCTGAACCTATCTCTCATGGGTGCCACCACTAGTGAGACTACAGGTGTAGACTAGTCTTGCAATATTCATAGTGCTTTATTCACTAAATGGCTATTTGTGACAAAGTGACAACCACTCTGTAGAGTTAATCTTAAACTTAAGAGCTTAAAAATAAGATTGAGCTCTACAGGCACCCAGACCATTTCATCTTAACGAAGTAGCCTGGCCTCCCCTCCCCCCTCCTGTTTAAAACTTGGAGCTGAAAACATTGATGATCTGTAGTAATGGCAATAGGTTTATTGCAGGGTTAACCTGCCTCTAGTGGCTGTCAATATGACCGCAACTAGAGGCGCATCCGTGAAACAGTGGAGTAAGACTCCACTATCTCAATCTGGTGGTCTCAGAATTTTGATGAGCATGCGCCTGAGCCTAGGCTGATTTGGCTAAGATTATCAATCTTGATGACCTCAGCCAAAGAGCTGAGTTGCATGCTGGAGACCAGCACTATGAGGGTGAAAAGTAAGTAAACTCACCTTTTTATAAATCTTACTCAAAATATGCAATTTTTAATAAATCAGAAGGGGCACTCCGTCTGTAATTTTCATTTCCATTGATTTCCTATATATATATATATATATATATATATATATATATATATATATATATATATATATATATATTTAAAAATCTTTATATTTGTGGTGCATTGCAGAAATCCCAGAGTAACAAAGACATTACAGCGTAAATCAAGAGAGGTTGTCAACAATAGAGCACTATGCCTGTCTGAGGTGCTGCACAATTTTTATAATTCTATAGAGAAATAGCCAAGCATCTAACTTGTAAAAGAGTAGAGACCAAACTCAGAAATACAAAAAAGAGTAGGAAACCTTAACTAAAGGGTTGGCCTTGTACTGTGGCTGCTGTGTTGTAGCCTACTAATGAGAGGTTGCAATAACCAGAAGCTGATGGTTAATTGTTGAAGAGAGAGACCTGAGTCCTGATTAACCCTTGCCAGTCCTGGATGAGACATAGCTCCATGGTATAGCAGTATCCAAAGATCCCGCATCTCAGACATAGGGATGTGTAAGGGGCGATCAGGATGCTCACTGGCGTGTGTTGTCATGTACTGCAGCTGCACTCTGGGGTCTCCACTCCCCCGTCCAAAGTTAGGCCCCTGTTCCTGGGAACGTGGTCATCGTCTATAGGGTCTCTGGATGACTGCCAATTGAACAGGTTTGAACCTCCGCCAGCGTCGGTTCGTGGTCGGTACGTGTCTCTGTTGCTGGAATATACTTTTCTTAACTCCTAAAATAGTCCCTGTCCTCAAATGTAGGTTGCGCAGATTATTAAATTAGTGTAGTTTAGTTAGAAAATATTTTTTGTGGCTGGGGGAGACTTTTTTTAAATGTAATTTTTTTAATTTTTTATTTTTGTAGTGATAACAAGTAAAGACAGAGACAAGATAACAAGATAGAAACAGAGACCATGCAGTAATCAGCGTAAGAGAGTAGAAGCAAGAGGTTACAAGACTTGTCTGGGATACAGCACTTTTTTTTTTAATTACAGGAATACAAGTCGCTTATGTGACATGGCAGAGGAGTTACCCCCCAAAAGGCCCCATGTGAACTCAAATATGTAAATATGTCACATATGAGTAAACTGCAATATATACTATATTCTATGGGTATGCAAAAAGTAAGTGAAGCCATAAAACAAAGCCTGTGCCCAATTGCTAGTAATGAGGCAGAGGAGGGAAAGGGAGGCCGCTCAGCCTATGCCTTGTAAGAGCCAGGTAGAGTCCCAGCAGGCATGATAGCTCACAGGTAAGCCTGAGAAACAGCATGGCTTGGAGACATGAGCCGTAAGGCAGCAGCACCCGAGCTGTTTTGTCCATCCAGGAAGCATGTAGGCCCAGCATCAGGAATCCAGAGAGTTTTTTCTCGGTATACGCCAAGATGTCTATCCGGGCGCTGGCGTAAAGGACAGGTCTGATCTGGAGCGGGCTCCTCTTCTCCCGGTCCATCTGGATCTGCAGGACTGTGAGACATGAGGTCTGGCATGAGATCAGGAGCCGCGGTCCACATGTGAGCGGTCAGCTTCACAAAGAAACCTTCAAATAGCTCTGTCAGCCTGCTCTCCACATTCCATCTCCCACCGCATGGGTCAGGCAAGCAGGCAACCGCCATTGTAGTGGTAGGGTCGGTATTGCTTGTAAGGGTCACTTGGGCACAGGATAGTAGTGGAACCTTTTGGGGTTTGGACTGGGATCACCCTCACCGGTCCAGAGGGGGGAGGGGGGGCTGTAGCAGGATTCAGCGGTAGTCCAGTATCCGGCAAGCCGGGAGAGCTGCCGCCTCTTCCACCCAGCATCCACACAAGGCCTCACTGCGTCCTCCCTTGAGTGTAGAAGCAATCTAGGAAAGCCCCAGTATAGCAGGATAGCGGTTAGTCTCTTGTAGCTGCAAAAGTAGAGTCCCAAGGGCCAGTAGACATGGGTAAATCAGTAGTTAAGTTGGCAGCTCTTTCAGAATGCGTCCAACCACCATGCAGGTCAGGCACTGCCCCCCTCACTAGGGGGAGATTTTATCATTTCACAGAGCCACAGAGAGTCCTGCTGATTCCTTAGAACTAAAAAGTATGAGACACACCAGGAACATGTTACTATTTTTTTCACAAACAATTAAGAGAATATTCTATTACGCTTATTACATTGAATTAATTTCCATATAGATACAGGGTCAAAATTATAGTGAGGTGATGCTTTACAAAGATTTGAGATTCACACGTTCTCTCCAGGAACACAGCTATTTGTAGGGACAAGTGATCTACCTTCTCCTACGTGTTATCCTTATGTTGTGTATTTGGATCCTTGCTTCCCATCAAAGGAGATGTCAGGGGTTCTTAATACTTAGCTCCATCGCCTTCTAACTGATGGGATAAACCTTTTTTCTCCCCTTGAGTTTAGGATGATCTGTGGTTTACAACATGACTCACAACCATCCCTATTTCGTCGGACAGTCCAATTTTTCAGGTCCTGTCCCTCCATCGCGATTTTGTTCACTGGTGCCCCTAAAAGTGAGACACTGTCCCTGAAAAGTGTAAGTAAACGCATTATTAGACACGCTCGCATGTTCTGCTCTTTTTAAATAGTTTTTTTTTCTTTTCCTAAGTGAGAAATATATGCAAAGCCCATATGTGACAAATTTTTTAAACATTTAAATGACTTGGTAAAATAAACATTAACATGAGCAATAAGATCAGTTGATCAATAAAAAGCCTTCCTATAAAATGCTCAGCAGATTTACAGCACCAGAACCAGATTACCAGTGTGGCATAGGGGGTCTAGGGCAGGGGCAGACAAGAGCCAGGCCTAGGATTGACACCTAATGCCAATTTGCATTATTAGTTATATATGTGTGACATCACAGAACATAACTGGTATACATAAAAAAAACATTGTTTTTAAATACCACCCACACACTCACCCACTCACTACACACACAATACCTATGAGGTTATCCAATGCAGAAGCAGAGCGAGGGCGCTTCAATTGCTCGCTCCCTTCCCCCTTTCCCCTGTACGTGGGGGAAAGTGGGAGGGAGGATAGCAGAGGCGGGGTTGAGACAGGAAGTGATGGGCCACCAGGCACAGGCAACATAGGAACAGCAAAGGAGGTAAGATGTGTGTCAGAGAATGTGTGTTAGTCTGCGTCAGTCAGTATGTTTGTGTATGTCAGTCTGTATGGATCAGTGTGTCCTTATGGGTCGGTGTGTGTCTGTATAGGTCATTGTGTATCTGTATGGGTCATTGCGTGTCTGCATGGGTCAGTGTATGTCTACATGGGTAAGTGTATGTCTGCATGGGTCATTGTTTGTCTGTATGGGTCATTGTGTGTATGTATGGGTAAGTATGTGCTTGTATGGGTCAGTGTGTGTCTGTATAAGTAAGTGTGTGCTTGTATGGGTCAGTGTGTGTGTCTGCATGGGTCAGTGTATGTGTTTGCATGGGTCAGTGTGTGGGTCAGTGTTGGTGTCTGCATGGTTCATTGTGTGTGTCTGCATGGTTCATTGTGTGTGTCTGCATGGGTCAGTTTGTGTCTATATGTGTGTTTTTGCATGGACCAGTGTGTGTAAATGGGTCAGTGCGTGTGCGTTAGTTTGCATGGATCAGTGTGTGTTTATACTTGAGTCAGCGTTTGTGTTAGCCTGCATGAGTGGGGGCGGCAAAATATTTTTTGCCTACGGCGTCAAAAATGCTTGAACCGGCCCTGCACACAACACTCACAAAAACAGAGCCCATGGCTTTAGGCAGTGGTTCCAATTATACATCCTGCCTAGGGCCTTGGACAACATTAATCCAGCTCTGTATGCTGTGTGGCACATATCTAATTCTTTAGCAAAATATATAACCTCTACTAAGCCAGAAAAACAGGTAATCTAAATGTAGTTTTCTGTTTCTCTATTGGTAGTTTACCAAGCTCTGTAGAACAATAGGAGGTCTGTGTTCTTGATTAGAGATAAACATAGACTGACAAGGACAGTGCCTGGGAGTTAGTCTGACAGTCTGTTATTACTTGACTCTATTCACTAAAAGCTTTGATATTTGGAAACAGGAACATATGAAACATTCGTAATCTACTGGAAAACTCAAGTAACAGAATAAATAAGATATGCCCTAGAAAAAGCAGTCACATTTTCAAAAAACATTATTTCTTCTTCAGATAATGTGTTTACGTTGAGCTGCAGATACCCCAGAGGTCAGAGCTTGTGTTTGTGGGCAAGACTAACAAGTTTAGAAAAAGTTTGCTGAAAAGTGCATAAATGTATGGAAAAAGGATCAGTACCGAATGTATACCTGATATACCTAAGGCAAATTCTGTATTTCTTGGCATTCGTTAGGCTTCGGCACAACTGAAATTGTCGACTCGCCTGAATTCATAAAAAAATAAATACATTTCTTCCAAACCAAATGTCGTCCATTGGGTGGTTTGGACAAATCAAATTCAGTGATCCAGACTGCATCTTGAAACTGTTTAGCACATACATCCAGCATGTGAGATTGCCCTTGATTGGTATCCTGATCCTTATGGCAATCCAACCAAACAAGGGATCTACCTAGTAATTAAAGCGGTTTTTCTTAAGCAGCTTCTCTTAATCCCTTAAGGACGCAGTTTCAAAAACTGGACTTACCCTTAAGGACACAAGCCATTTTTGCATTTTTTGCTGTTTGTGTTCAAACATATTATATACTGCTTTTTAGAGGGCAAAAAGGGCTTTAATTTGATGAGACATATACACAGATAAATTCTTATTAATTATAGAACAAATTTTTTTTTTCTCACAGTTTTGGCAATAATTGAGTGTGCATAATATGTCCAGCTTAGAAAAAGTAATTCAAAATAAATTCATTTATGTGTCTTGATTTATAGAGTACATAATATGTATAGGGTTTCAGCTTATTTTGAAAGTTACAGGTCACAATATAAAAGGGCTAAAATACAATTTTGGAAGTTGGTATGTTTGTCTTGTAGGTTTAGTAGCCATCACAGAAAACAAAATTGCCACAATAAAGTATATATTTATATAAAGAAGACATTACAGGCTATTTACCTCAGGTTATTTTGACACTTTTTACGTAGCCATTTCATCGCCAATCTCTGCTAAATATTGGAATAAAATTGTGTTTTTTCTTTATTTTGGCATACACACACATAACAAGGTTTTTGTAATGTGTATTTCATAAAGCTGGTGTGTGCTTTCCCTGTACATATATATATTGTGTTCAGCTACATCTGCTGTGTATAACGATACCCCCATTGTATGCCTTTGGCACTATTCTGTGAAGCTACAATGCCATATAAGAGACAAGGCTATTTCAGTTTCTATAGTTGGAATTTTCATAGATGGATTTGACAGGCCTATGTCTCATTTTGGGGTATTTATATCAGTGTGAGTATTCAAATAACCCCACAAAATTCTTCTTAGGACTCGGTAAGCGGGGTGGGAATTTTTAAACTTTTTAAAAACGTTATTAAAACACTTTTTAAAACTTTTACAAACACTTTTCAAAGTTAACCCCTAGCTAGCCTTACACCAAGTTCCCAGATTCCCCATTAACGTCCACCCATCCTAGCTAGCTAAATATCTAATTTTCAAATATTTAAATTAATTAATAAAATAAATTTAACCCCTGGGGGTTAAAAAAAAACTTAACCCTCAGGGGTTAAAACAACTAAAACAGATCACAGTAAAATGTAGTCCCTGCCAATTGATCACTATAGTCAGTGATCAATTGGCAGGGAAGGGGTTAAAGGACCACTATAGGCACCCAGGCCACTTAAGCTCAATAAAGTGGTCTGGGTGCCAGGTCCCTCTAGGTTTAACCCTGCCTGCTGTAAACATAGCAGTTTCACAGTGAGAAGATGCCAGCGTCCATAGGAAAGCATGCGCATTCAGCCGATGACGTCCGAAGGAGGAGGAGAGTCCCAAGCGCAGAGGGAGCCCGGCGCTGGAGAAAGGTAAGTGTTTAACCCCTTCCTCCCCCTTCAGCCTGACGGGAGGGGGGTCATGAGGGTGGGGGCACCCTCAGGGCACTATAGTGCCAGGAAAACAAGTTTGTTTCCCTGGCACTATAGTGGTCCTTTAATTTAATTAAAGCAGGGGAAAGGGGGTGGGTTTTAACTTTGACTTTATTTTTTTTCACAGGGAGAAGATCAGCAGCACTGATCCGTCCCCCTGCACTTCACATTGACCGCGGAAGCACAGGGAGGCGGATCAGAAGTCCCTGTAGCACATGTGCTCGCTCTGACAGCCTGTCAGAGCGATCACAGCTGCAGGGACAGCGCGATCTGGTGCACCTGGTGTGCCTTGAAAACCGAGGCAGACCAGAGGAGCATTATCCTCGTGATCGTGGCGGTCTGGGGTTCCTTTTAGCACATGATGGATCGGGTCCGCCATCCGCTGTTAAGTGCTTCCCCACCATGACGGACCCAGTCCGTCATCCGGCATTAAGGTCTTCTAGCTGTTAGTAAATATTATAATGGAGGTCTAAATCCTCCCTTATATACCCATAATAACCTGGGGAGACCTATTGTCCCACTCCAGCCTCAACCCTTGGCAGTGTGTGGGGCTCTAAATACAATAACCTTGGGCATCGTGTTATCCCCTCAGCATCCACCCACTGGTAGTGTGTGAGGGCTCTAAAAATTAATGGGGGGCCTTTTGTCCTCCATCAGCCACACCCAGTGGCTGTGGGTGGGAACTAATACAATTTTCCATGACCTCCCTCAATTGTGGTACTGACTATTTCCCCCTTGGGATGTCCCAAAGCTCCTAGCCACCTCTCAATACAAATACCATACTTACCTTCCCGCTCCTCCCCCCACACCATAATAATAGTGAAGGGTCCCACTAAATTAAGTTCTTGGTAAAAAATATACTTACCATCAGATAAGTTCTATCATTCCTTGTCTAGTAGATATCCCTATGTCATGGCAGGTTGGGGGTATGAGGGAGGGTTTAAACCTCTCTTACACTAATATATTTAGTATTTTATTACATAATAAGCTTTTATTTGTTGCTTAGTTCAGTGGCTTAGTTCAATCTCTAGTAAACTGCGCAGAATTAATTCAATCCCTCACCAGAGGCATTGGGTGTGGCGGAGGGAATTGGCGGGTTAGGTAGTGGGCCCTTTGCTTCTATTTTTAAGCTGGTAGCTCCCTCTTTGCAATTAAATGGATAAATGCAAAGTAAAATCATTTAAAAAGGCTTTGTTGATAAAGAGGTAAAACTAAGTAAGTTGTCCTGTAGTACTCAAAACAGCAGGTGGCATACCATCTCCAAAAAGGTAGTAACTAATAAGTTAGTTTGGGCATTGAGGAAATGTGATTTTGCATGAAAATCATTTCAGTCATTGATTCATTCAGTTCTATTGAAAATGGGAAATTATGTTTTGTTGGGAATTACATTCAGAGGAATGGGATGCCATGAACCTTACACTGGTTTCCTACACAAATAGATGTCCCTAATTTGACACCTTTATTTAGTAGTATAGATCCCTGACTTGGTATTATTATATGCCATATAAGGATACCAGATTACAGAGCTATCTAATGAACAGAGGAATGATCAAAATTAGAATTGCAGTCTTTCTGCTGTTTATGAGTTAGCTCCATTATCTGGTACCCATATGTGGGATAATTATATTAAAAGATAATGCCACATTTAGAGGGAGTCATTTAATAGATTACCCATTATGGTATCTATTTATCTAATTCTATATGTCAACTTCACATAAATATACCACATTTTAAATTAGAAAGGTAAGTATCTACTAAGCATAATCAGCTGAAAGAATAAAATTAAGAAAAGCACTTTAACAAAATGTTTGTCTCTTTAACTACATTCTGTAGATAGCTCCAGAGATAGATGACCAAGGTGGCAAATAGGGTCCGGTAGGCCATTGTCTGGGTCTAAAGCTTGGACTCGGAGTGGACCCTCTTTGAGCTGACAAGGAGAGCAAATTAGGGAGCTGTTTTGTAGACAACTTCCCTAATTTGTTTACCCTGATGTGGGATTATCCTACTTAGGTTAAGACATTAGGGCTATCTACTAAACAGCACCAGCAGTGGCCAAGGGGCCTGTTCTTGTATGTACATATAACAATACATGCTATATAGATTTGCACATTGGGAATAAAGCACTTGGGTCTTATACAGGCTGCAGCCCCCCCCCCCTCCACCCCCCGATGTTGGCCCTGGCCAGGAGCAGTGTACTACACCGTTAAGGTAAGTAGCAGAGTTACAGTTCTCCTATTTAAATTGTTTGCTAATGGTAGGTTTGTAAAAAAACAAAACGAAAAAAAACAGTCCGCTTTGCAACAATCCAGAAATACATCAGAGTTTGCAGGAATCTATGATCTGCAAACTTTCTTTGTCTAAGGGATGAGCATAACCACCTAGCAAAGCTAGTGGGTATGCGGCAGCCTCCCGGAGTCAAATGTCAGAGCTGAAAAGGCTCGCGCTGTGCATCGGAAGGATCTTGGACCAAGTTCAATTCTACCGGACCAGGAGAAAAATTTGATGTTTTTTGTCTGCCTTTTAGTATAATATGGAAACCTCCCGGGGTCCAGGACAACCAAGGGTCTGAAATATGGATTTGAGTTAACTCTGCTCCTCTAGCTGCCAGGGCCAAGGACAGCAGAGAAGCCAACTTAATAGCAGTCCATCTTAAATCAATTTTAGCATTATCCAAAGACTTTAGGAAATTTAATAAGACATCTACATCCCAAGTAGATGTGTAGCGTAGGGTATATGGGCGGCAGACGGATAACCCTTTTAGTAATCTCAAATACAGGGCATCCTGAGTAAGGTTGGGGATCAGGAAGTTTAAAGCAGATCCATAGGTCTTGATTGAACTGACAGATAAACCAGAATGGAACTTAAGGGTAAGAAATTCTAATGCCAATGGAACGGTATCAGATCCTTGTGTGTTAGACAGAAAAGAAACCTCCCATTCTTTGAATTCCTCGATCATCTTTCTATATCTTACCCTAGTTCTACATCTTAAAGATGAGTTAATAATATCCAAGACCTGATCCGATAAAAGGGGATGTGTTAACAGCCTACCAGGGCTGCGATCCACATCAGCTACGGGAGCTTGAGCAGAAGATCGCTGGTTCCCTGAAAGCAGTCCACTGTCATGCCCAATGGGATCTTGGTTCCCTTGACTAACTGATGGATCAAGGGATACCAGGGTCTGGAGGTCCATACTAGATAAACGAGAACTAAGCTCTGCACCCTGTCCCTCCGGATCTTCTCCAGCACTTTCATCAGTAAAGATGGAGGGGGGAAGTATAAGGGGCTGGAACATCCGTTCATTGGAAAGACATTGCATCCATTTTCCAAGCTCCCTTTGTACAGGTCCGGGAGACGAACCTGGGAGTTTGTGCAGATGTTTGGGATGCAAACAGATCTACCTGTCTCTGGCCAAAATTGCTTTCTATCCAATGGAAAAGAGCAATCTTTAATTGAATCGTTGCCAGGGACAAACTTTGGCGAGAGAGAGAGTCTGCAAGCTCATTCGCCTCTCCCGGAACATATTCTGCGAAAACCTGAACATTGCTTGCTAAGGCCCAAGACCAAAGATCTAGAGCCTCTAAGCAAAGACCCCTTGATCTTGTGCCCCCTCTTTGGTTTATATAAGCCACTGCTGTCCTGTTGTCCGATTGGACTTTTACCGACGTTGGTGACTGGTTTAGAGGAACTAGGCCCTTGAGAGCTAATTTTATAGCTCGTAACTCCAAGATGTTTATATGGAGGTGACTCTCTTGGTCTAACCAAATTCCTCTTATGGCGTTCTGGGCTGTAAACGCACCCCAACCGTGACTTGAGGCATCTGACGTCAGAGTGACTGCCACAGGCTGCTCTAACAGGGGACGAGGAAGTGGAATTTCTAACTCCAGAATGGACTTCAATTCTTCTCTGACCTTCTTGGGGAGAACAAATTTTGATTCCCAATGGCCGCCCTGTCTTAGTCGGTTCCCTAAAAACAGCTGACTTCTTCTGCAAAGTAAGGGGGAATTGTTGTATGCTGGTGTTAAAGCTATTAATTTCCCGATAATCTTTGCTAGGTCTCTCAAGGACCAACTCTGGTGCTTGAGAGATGAGTTCAGATGTACCAGTAATTTGTTCCATTTGTCTTGAGGGATTCCTAGAGACATAGTCCTGGTGATCAGTATGAAACCCAGAAAGAGGATGCTTTGAGTGGGAATTAGGACTGATTTCTGTAAATTTACTACAAATCCTAGGTTTTGTAAAAGGGAAGCAAGGTAATCCCTTTGAGAAGCAAGGGCTTCCCCATCTGGGTGCATGAGCAGGATGTCGTCTAGATAGTATAGACACATGAAACCTTTTAGTCTGACATGAGCTATCACTGATTTCATAATTCTGGAGAATGTGTATGGTGCGTTGGATAGGCCAAACACCATAACGGTCCACTGCCACACTTTTCCTTTCCACTGAAACCTGAGAAAACGCCTGTGTTTCTTGGCTATGGGGACTGAATGGAAGGCATCTTTTAGGTCTAACTTTATGCAGAAAAAAAGGCTTTCTGTACTAAGCCTGGAAGATCTGATAAACCCTCCATCCTGAACCTTTTCCATTTGACGAAAGCGTTCAGAGACCTCACGTTTAGGACCGGTCTCCAGGAACCGTCTGACTTTGGGATTGGGAACAATTGGCTGACCCATCCTGTAATAGACATGTCTGCCAACTCTCTTTTCCCTTGACTTAAAGCTAAGGAAAGGGAGGCATCCAGCAATGGGTTCACCTCTCTGTGGGGTGCAAATTTCTGGACTGGGAACCTTAAAAGGGGGAGTTGTAAACTCCTTTGAAAAATCTTTAGAACCCATTTGTCTGAGGAATTATCCTTCCAATTTAGTGGCATATGAGGAGGCACACTTACTTGAATGCATGGGTTTTCTTTTGGAAGCTGAACCGCCTCTGGAATGCGCTACTCTGCCACCGCCTGGGAGCTTGTGTCTTCCACTGTAGTGGCGGTACTGGGCCTGGTGAGAGGCTTCTCGGGACGCTCCTGCAGCCCTATAGGGGCAACCCTCTGTCCGAAAGGGCTTTTTGTAGCCAGGGACAGACTTCTTGAGTTCTGAAAAGGATCTCCTTGCCTTGTAACGGCCTTTAACCTCCTGAATGAACGAGGGACTGAATAGGTAAGAATCCTCCAAATTTGGGAACTCAGGCGATTTGGGGGCTAGGTCGGACAGACCTGCTGCATGGAGCCAGCGGGATCTGCGGATGTTTGATATGTAATTAAAGGATTGGCCAATAATTAGCACTGCCCTGTCAGACACCTTTAAAAGGGCCATCTTAGATGCCAACAGAGATGAAGCAGAAGGTTTCTGAGCATTGCCTTCTTTTTCTGTTATGCTTTTTACTTAAAACTGGGACCAAATCCTCCTCAGAAGATGAAGAGGATAGGTCCCTGGCAAGGAAAGCTCTTTTATGGAGCTTTCTAACATTGATGGGGCTGCCTTTAAGAGAGGCATCCACTAAATCTGTGGCAGACACAGAAATAGAGTCCTCCATCAATGATGCCATTTTAAAAATCTGAGGTAATCAGGATTCCCGGCTCGGCACGGCTCTCCTGATTACCTGATTGGCTGAAAGGCTGTTGCTGTGCAGATGCACAGCGCAAGCCTTTTCAGCTCTGGCATTTGACTCCGGGAGGCTGCTGCATACTCACTAGCTTTGCTAGGTGGTTATGCCTCTCGGAGGACAAATACACTTTATTTTACAGCAGCAGGATTTGTTGTAGTCCAGTGATGGTTGGTCATATCATTGTTTGGTTATACTCATCTTCCTCCATTTTTGGTTGTAGTCTTCTTTCATCCCATCAGTCTCCATATTCTTCTTCCGGTGTCTGAATGGGTCAGTGAGTGTGCAATGTTGTGGACTTAGGGTGTGT
Organism: Pelobates fuscus; assembly: GCF_036172605.1. Taxonomy (NCBI): domain Eukaryota; kingdom Metazoa; phylum Chordata; class Amphibia; order Anura; family Pelobatidae; genus Pelobates; species Pelobates fuscus. Next base: position 115,482,858 of record NC_086318.1, read on the forward strand.
GTCTCTATGAGTGATTTTTTTTTTGTGTGTGTATGTATGTGCAAAATTTGCATTTAAAGAAACTTCTAAATAAAAAAGAGGGGAAAAAAAATAAAGGAAGATTTAGAAAGAGATTTTCAAATTAAATTTGAAAGGAGGAGTGAGTGGGCCAAAAACCCTCTCACCCATTTCAGCCCCAGGAGAAATCATTTGCATAACTACAGTCCTTGTTTTATGCTGTTTTATGGTCTTTCAGAGTGCAAACACAATGCTTTACTGATTACCTGGCTGCTCTGGTGGACGGTAGCAGAGATTGTCACACTGCAGGCACACTCAGAGAGGAGAAACAAACAGCCACTATTAAGAAGTATTTTTAATTGGGGGGGAAAAACAAACAAATTAAATGAAAATGTAAATTAAAGTAGAAGAGGGGAGTGAATTTGCAACTGACAATACACTTAACCGTTTCAGCTCTGGGTAAAGCATTTGCACTTCTTCAGTCCTTGGTGTATAGAGCAGACCTCCAGAGTCCAGATGCAGCACCTTTAGCAAATTACTAACAGTTTAGCAAATTACTAACAGTGGCAGTTGGGATATGTAGATGAACCCTTGCAGTTTGCCTTTAAGTAAAATTGAGCATAATCAAAGCGGTTAATGAAAAATGTATTTTTAAGGTTGTATTTACTTTCATTTACATTCCCATCGAAAAGATCAGATTGATAAATGAATGTATTTACATTGTTCTGTAACATGAGTTTCTATGAGTAATTCATTTGGAAAGAAATATGTGACATTAGATCTATAAGAGCTCAGAAATGCTTGGAATAGTGCCTGGGTTTCAGTACAAGCGCAGAGCGTCTGATTTATGTGAGCCTCATGATTTTCCCTGTAAATATATTTCACAAGCTTCGTGATATTAAAGGTGACTCTGGTTCCTGATGTTATACTGCACAGCGGTGCACTGAAAATAGAGCTCTGACAGTATCGGAGGAGAGGAATGACATTAAATAATTGCATAGTTATTTAGAGCATCCATGAGCCAGCATTAAATGATATGAGTAAAACTATTTCAAATGAATTAAAAAAAATAATAAAAAAATAAATAATATAAATTACATTTTTAAAGGAACACTCATTGAAATTGTTATGACACAGGAATGTCCAGGCACCATCTTACCGTCAAGGGTTAAACCATTTTCCAACAATTTAACTGTGATCTTAGCCCCCTGGTGCCTGTCACCACTGCCCCCTGACTCCCTTTTTTTGGCAGACACAGTATGATAAGGGGTCTCTCAGTCTATCACTGGATCCTATTTAATGAGATATTACATACTATTAAATCTCAACGGGAACTTGAAATTGAAAAATTGCACTTTTTCAAAACACATTTGTTTATTAATGCATGTGTTCTGCTAAATAAACCAATGGTCAACCATGGACATCTCTTTTTTTTTGGGCTCTCTCATTATGGTCTGGTGCAGACCTGCGCTCTAATTCCCTCACTGAATGTCAGACCGAAAAGAGTGCTAAGACAGCTAGCTCCCAGTCTATTTCACACGAAACACATACTATGCGTGCCACTCTTAAAAGAGCACCTGTTGGCATGTGTGCACAACTGTGGCATTGAAGGATGACTGTGGCCTCATTGGATGTACTTTGTGGGAGTGTAACAGAGATGTGGTATGTGAAGTCAGCATGCATTCTTCCAGTGCAGATTGTCCCCAATTTATGCTAAAAAATACCCCCCACCCCTCACAGTTAACTAGGGGTCCCCAAGCCCCCAGTCAACCCCCCAAAAATTATAAAATAGAGCCCTACTTACCCCTCTCACCCTAAGAATAACGAGGGGGGACAATACCATTAACATTTGATGTCTTCTTTTTTCAGCCCCCAAAAAGGTCAAATTAAAATCCATAAAGCCCGTCGACCTTTAAAAATAAAAGACCCGAGAGCAAAAAATAAACATGATGAAAAAAATAAAATCCCGACAGTAAAAAAAGAATCCATCTTCACCCAGCGAGGGCACCGTTGAGACTGAGCTTCACAGGGCGGGGAAAGCTTATAAAGTCTTCCCACTCCCTGCAATTTGACTCAGAGCGCTCTGATATGTAAATAGTGAGCCTTACAGATAACCAATCAGGTATGGGTGGGGATCAGGGGACGGACGGACAATAAGTCCCCCCCGTATTGTCTTTTAGGGCCCCGACATGCCACAAGGGGGTTGGGGGGGGGGGGACAACAGGTCCTCCCCCATTGTCTTTTAGGACCACAACCCACGCCGCTCATGGGTGGGGGCCGGGGTGGGGAAACAATAGGTACTCCCCCCTCTTGTCATTTAAGGCACCCACCCGCCACTCATGGATTGAGGCCGGGGGATGGGACAATAGGTCCTCCCCATTCTTGTCATTAAGGGCCCCTGCCCGCCACTCATGGGTGGGGGCCGGGTTGGGGACAATAGGTCCTCCCTCCCTCTTGTCATTTAGGGCCCCCACCTGCCGCTCATGGGAGGGGGCTGGGGGGACGGGACAATAAGTCCCCCCTATTATCTTTAAGGGGCCCAGCCGCCGCTCATAGGTGGGGCCAGGGGGGACTATAGGTTACCCCTATTGTTTTTTGGGCACCTACCCACTGCTCATGGGTAAGGATCGGGGGGAACAATAGGTCTCCCTATTGTCATTTAGGGCCTCCACACTCCGCTAATGGATGGGGACCGGTTTTGGGGGGGATCCTAGGTCCCCGTTTAGCTGAATAGCCACCACTCTCGGGGCATGGGTGGGGGCTCGGGTGGGGGGCACTATGTCCCCCGTTAATTATTTGAATATGTGAGCACTTTATTGGAGGGGAGGTTTTATTTTTAGTATACATGCCCCTACTCGCTACAGGCTGCTCACTGTCATATTGACCCCCATAGAGTAAGGGAGGACATGGGGGGCTTAGGAAGTGGCGGGGAGCACTGCTCCTTCCTGCTTCTATTTTTACATATTACTAGGAGGGAGCTGCGAGCCCGTAGCTTCCTCCTTGTAATAAACTTAACAAAAGAACAAACGAACACCAACATTCAGTGTTTGCGCGTTTGAAATTTCTATGCATTCATTCGTCTTTCTGATGAATGAATAGACGAAATTCCCATCCGAATTTTGGACAATAGCGAATGCCCAGGTGTTCAACTGGGCATGCGCAGGAATTTCATAGCGCTATCGAGTGTGGGCAGATGATGTGTCCCACAGGGCCTTCATCTGCCCACTCAAATATGGCGGCGCGGAGGACTTAGTTTCGGGCACAAAATAAAGTTTAAAAAAAGGTAATATTGGGGTATTTGGGGGTAACTAGGAGGGCAATTAGAGGTAGTAGAGTTGGGAAGGGGGTTAAAAAAAAACCGGATGCAGCCATGACACTGCCGCTTTAAGTGTTAGTAGCTAAATCTATGTTGCTGGTGGTTTGATTGGTTACTGGCCAGGAGTAAAGAGTTACTAAAGAGTGATAAAAAGATGTTTACCATGTATTGATGTGTGCACACTGCTGATAATCAATTTCAAGTATGTGATTGTGTAGTTACCAGATGTGTTTCCATTCTGTTGAATAATAAATCTCTGATAATACGGTGTGATGATCGAAGAAACTGCATATTGATTGACCGAACTGCATTAATTACTGCATTGCAATATTTCAAGAAGTAGTTAATGTAGAAATTGCATATTGGCTATTGTTTGGTTTGACCAAATTGATTAAATTGCTGTTTTGTCATTTTCTATTATGCTTGCATTGCATTGATCTCACGCATGATCATTATTTTCATGTCACAATAAAAATAAAATTATTTTGTTTTGATATTTATTGGTGAATCATAAATTACATTTGAACAACAGATTTAAAGGTGTGGAGTAAAAGTTATATTTATAGTTATATATAATGCAATATAAAAATAATAGAATTATAATTATATGATGTATATAATATTATAATAATAATAATAATAATAATAATAATAATATAATTATGTGATATAATATTGTGGTGGAATCTCTGTAAAAATAAATTTAGTAGGCCGAGATTACCACGTGGCATGTGTACGTGCATATGCTGACGTATCGATCAGTTGGTTGCACGAGGCAAGATACGATCAGTAGTGTACGGAGCATGTGCAAGAATACAGGATGTAGTATTCCCCTCCTCCATTGTGCTGGACAGGCCATGCGGTCAAGCAGGAAGTTAATTCTTATTTGTATTGATTGGTCAAGAGAATGTGCGGGTGGAGCTTAATATGGGAGGAGTTATGTGCCTATATAAGGAGCCTGCACTATTGTCCGGGGCTCAGAACTTGCTGTATTTTGGTGACATTAGTCCCTCTGAGTCCCGATCGGTGAACCGAATAAAGAATCTCTTCCTTCCTGAAGAAACCTGTGTCCATCTCTCTGTGCTTGGCTTCCGTCAGTTTCTCCGGTATCATTTGGTGCATTGGCCGGGAAGCTCATCGTTCAACGGTAGCTGAGAGGCAGAGGCGTGAGAATGTCTATCTTTGCCCACGTTCTCTACGGCTGCACCCCTGAACTTCTGCGTGGACCTCCCTTCGTCTCGGCGCCACTGGTCTGTTGTCCAGGAGATCATCGGCCTCTACGTAAGAAGTGCTGGGGTGTCCCCGTCGATGAGTGTGAACTCAGGTTCAGGAATGAGGAGGTAAGACGACCGCTGTTTTAGACGGCGGACCCACTAGGGGTATACCGATTGTGCGGTAGGCCCATAAGGGGTTTAAATCTGTGTATGGAATCTGCCCCCTCTGTCGGAGGGAAGGAGCGAAGGCGCACCGCTCAATCGAACGCTCTTTAGTAAGACCGTTTGATTTGGTTTGGAGTCAGGCGGGGTCCTGTGTAAATAGCCCTAGCCGGACACCGGTGTCTTGTCTAGACTAGCGTTCTAGGGTGTATATTTTGTTCGCTAGGTCGGAGGGACCGGGAGACTAAGCGGCGCCTGTGTAAATTCGGTCCGCTAGATCTCAACCTATCTTGGCTAAGTGGGAAGGCGTGTAAATTTGGAACCCACTAGACTATTGATAGAGTAGAAAGACTAAAAGGGTTCTGTTGTAAATTCCGCCCTCTAGTTCGCTATATGTGGTGCTTGGGCAGTGTGGCTAACCAAAACGGATGTAGATAGTTTTAGGTAGTCCATTCAAGGTACTGGCCAATAGTTTAGTTGGGATTGTATATGTGTTAAAGATTGTTAGTAAAGTGTATATCTTGTTAGATAGCGCGAGCTCAGCCGTCTAGCGAGAGTGTTAATAGTGTGTTGCTGTATCATAGTGCACGGTACCATAACCCTGTATATTTACTGACACTGTATATAAGTACTAATCATTGTCGTCTATTGCATGTTTAACACCATAACCACTAATAATTGTATTGTGACCTTAAATTGTGCTTTGACCTATGCTAACCGTACTGTAACCGCTATTTGTAAAAGACGATGTTACTGGGGTGTGTTATAGACGGGTAATTCATATATAGAGAATTATAGCGTGGGTGACTGTATAGTTTCGCCAAAGGGCATAATATTGATTATTTAGTGACTGGTGTAACAGCTGTGTGTGTACGGGAATTCCTTGAGTGTTTATTGTGTTATTGTGTACGTTTCACTTGGTAACCGTACCACGTGGTGCTGTTGCCGGAAGAAACGGGTGTGACTGTTGAATAGAGCGTGTGCATAGTATTCGTTGTCAACGACGCTCCATTGATAAGTATGGGCGCGTCGGAGTCAACGATCTTGGATCCCTTAGGTTGTATGGTAAAGAATTTCAAAAAGGGATTTAAAACATGTGATTTTGGGGTTAAAATGTCCCCTGTACGTTTGGTCACTTTGTGCACTAGGGAGTGGCCTACTTTGGTTGCGGCATGGCCACCACATGGCAGTTTGGATCCAACTCTGGTACAGCGTGTACACGTGGCTGTATCAGGTAGGCCTGAACTTTACGGACAGTTTCCATATATTGATTGTTGGAGACAGGCCGTAAACGACTCGTCAAGATGGATTCGGATATGCCACGAGGAGCAGTGTCACCTCATGGTGGCCAGGACTTGTTTGTCCACTAGGACTATGGTTAGGCCCATTTTGGACACGCCCCCTGAGTCCGAGATTCCTTTGCCGCCCCCTTACTTCCCTTTAGGAGGAAGTGATACGAGTACAGGAAGCTCTACACCCCTTCCCCCATTGCCCCCATCCACTTCCGCTTCCTCCTCCAGTGCAGAATCCACCCCCCCTCGTATTAAACCTTCCCTTCCGGAACCAACCCCTGTTAGATCTGAATATCCTGATTTGGCGCCACTTCAAACTTCCGGTCAAGCTTCTTCTAGCTCGGCTCGGAATATTCTATTCACCGACCTTTCCCAAAATCAAGCTCCCACATCCTCATGCCTTACCACCCCCCGACTGGAACCTCTAACCGACGCCCCTTCACGTAGCCCTATACTAACCCGACAACTGACCGGTACCCAACGACCCAAACATTACCAGATGCCTCTTAGTCTGAATCCTGGGTCAGCCTATCTCGATGCCGCAGGTCAATTGGTATATGCTGACCCAGTCTTCGTATATGTCCCGTTCACGACTACCGATCTCTTGAATTGGAAGACCCACAATTCCTCGTACACTGAGAAACCACAAGCTATGACCGATCTGTTCACCTCGATAGTTCAGACACATAATCCGACATGGGCTGATTGCCAGCAGTTATTAATGACATTGTTCAATAATGAGGAAAGGACTAGGATTAACCAAGCGGCCATTAAAGCGCTAGAGGATGAAGCCCGTGCTTTAAATCAAGCCAATCCAGCAGCATGGGCCGCAACACATTATCCTAATACCGATCCTGACTGGAATGTTAATGGCGCAGATATGGTTCAACTAAAAGCCTATAGAGACGCTATAATTGCTGGCATGAAAGCCGGAGGGAAGAAAGCCATTAATATGTCGAAGACAGTTGAAGTGATTCAGAAAAGTGATGAAGCGCCCAGTGTCTTTTATGACCGATTATTGGAGGCATACCGCTTGTATACCCCCTTTAATCCGGAAGACGCTGATAATTCCCGAATGGTAAACTCCGCCTTTGTCAACCAAGCTTACGGAGATATTAAGCGCAAGCTACAAAAGTTAGAAGGGTTTGCAGGTATGTCTATCACCCAACTAATGGAGGTAGCAAATAAGGTGTACATGAACAGGGAAACAGAGACAAAGAAAGAGGAAGAGCGCAAGATGCGTAGAAAGGCAGATATGCTAGCGGTAGCAATCGCAGGCGTAGATAGACGGGGAACAGATAGAGGCGATAGTAGGTGGAATAGGGAGCCCCTGAGTAGGAATCAGTGCGCATATTGCAAGGAAGAAGGGCATTGGAGAAGTGAGTGTCCGCAAAGAGAGCAGTATGAGAGAGACCAACCCAGGGCAGGTTATGGAAACTTTAGAGGCAGAGCGAGAGGTAGAGGAGGCCCCGGAGGGAGCAATGGTAATAGAGGAAGTAATGGGAACAGAGGAAGTGTAAGGGAAGTACTATCCAGCAGCGCAAAGGTCCCGCGATAGAGAAGGTAGGGACTTCGTGGGATTGGCTGACACGGTTATGGAGGACTATTGATACCGACCGGGCTCCATCCCCCTTGGTCGAGCGGAGCCTATGGTCGATGTATCAATAGGGGGAAAAAGGAGTGCGTTCATGATCGACACTGGTGCTGAACATTCGGTGGTGACTAGTCTAGTTGCTCCTCCATCTGGAAGAACTATTACTGTAATAGGAGCAACTGGAAGAAGTGCTGCAAAACCGGTTCTTAAAAGTCGACTCTGTACATTGGGAGGCCACGTGGTAAAACATCAATTCCTTTACATGCCTGAATGTCCAGTCCAATTGCTGGGACGTGATATGCTATCCAAATTTCAAGCGCAGATTACGTTCCTACCAAATGGAACAACATCCTTAAAGTTTAATGGACCTTCAGGTATTATGACATTATCCGTACCAAAGGAAGAAGAGTGGCGACTTTATACAGCGTTGACTAGCCAAAACCCTAGGAGTGATGAACCCTTATTCAACATACCAGGAGTTTGGGCAGAGAACAACCCACCAGGACTGGCCCGCAATATTCCACCTATTAAAATCGAACTAAAACTTGGGGTTTATCCAGTGAGCCTACGGCAATATCACATCCCGCAGAAGGCTAAGAAGAACATCCAATCTTATCTGGATAAGTTCATACGGTATGGTATCCTAAAATTCTGTACTTCCCCCTGGAACACCCCATTGCTGCCTGTTCAAAAGCCCGGTACAGATGAGTATCGACCTGTGCAGGACTTGAGAGCAGTTAATGATGCGGTTGTTAGCATACATCCAGTTGTACCCAATCCGTAAAACCTGCTTGCTTTAATTCCAGGCGGGGCTACTTATTTTACAGTCTTAGACCTCAAAGATGCCTTCTTTTGCCTCCGAATTGCCGCAGAAAGCCAATGTATCTTCGCTTTCCAATGGGAAAACGCTGTAACGGGCTCGAAACGCCAAATGACTTGGACAAGACTGCCCCAAGGGTTTAAAAATTCACCTAGCCTATTTGGTTCAGCTCTAAGTCAAGACCTACTGGATTTCGAGTCCATCCCAGGAGAGTGTGTATTGTTACAATATGTAGATGACTTGTTGATAGCAGCAGTTACAAAGGAAATATGTCAGCAAGCAACGCACGATCTACTACACATTCTCTGGAAGGCAGGATACAAGGTCTCTAGAAAGAAGGCTCAGTTGTGTTTGCCAACTGTCAAATATCTGGGATTCCATATCTCTGAAGGTCAAAGAATTATGGGGCCAGAGAGAAAAGAAGCTGTGTGCCAAATACCGATACCCAAGAATAGAAGACAAGTGCGAGAATTCTTGGGGGCAGCAGGCTTCTGTAGGATATGGATTCCCAGCTACGTGATACTGGCAAAACCTCTGTATGCAGCTATCAAAGGTACAGAGCACGACCCCTTCTTATGGACTCAAGAACAGCAAACGGCATTTGAAGATGTGAAGAGGGCTTTGATGAGTGCCCCAGCATTAGGTCTACCTGATCACACACGACCATTCTACCTGTATGTACATGAGCAAAGAAGAATGGCTGTGGGAGTATTGACACAGTACTTGGGATCATGGCAAAGACCTGTTGCCTACATGTCTAAGCAACTGGAAGCAGTGGCCAGCGGACTTCCACCTTGTCTAAGAGCCGTAGCTGCAGCCGCCCTGCTAGTAGCTGAAGCCGATAAACTCACTCTGGGTCAAGAACTTTATGTACAAGTCCCACATGCAGTACAGACGTTGTTGGATTACAAAGGAAATCATTGGTTTAGTAACAGCCGTATGACCAAGTATCAAGCAATGTTGTGTGAAAACCCAAGAGTGCATTTAGAGACTGTAAATACCTTAAATCCAGCTACCCTTTTGCCACAACCTACTGAAAGTCAACATGATTGTTTGGAAGTGATGGATGAAGTATTTTCAAGTAGACCAGATCTTCGTGATTTTCCCATCCAGAACCCCGATGTTCAATATTACACCGACGACAGTAGTTATGTGAAAGAAGGGATCCGCTATGCAGGATATGCAGTAACAACGATAGATAAGGTGATAGAAGCTCGGCCACTGGCAAAAGGAACATCAGCACAAAAGGCAGAATTGATAGCACTGACACGAGCGTTACAATTGGCTGAAGGTTTAAGAGTGAACATCTACACGGACTCCAAGTATGCGTTTTTAACCACTCATGCCCACGGAGCTTTGTATAAAGAAAGAGGACTATTGAATTCAGAAGGCAAAGAAATCAAGTACGCAGCTGAAATCCTACAACTATTGGAAGCAGTGTGGGAGCCGAAAGAAGTCGGTATTATACATTGTCGAGCGCATCTGAGAGGAGATGGTGATGTAACCAAAGGAAATCGGATGGCAGATAGTGCAGCTAAGCGTGCCGCTGAATCAGAAAGACAGGAATATGTGGAGCATATAGCTGCTCTTATACCAACTCCACTGTCTTAATGGACTCCAGTTTATACAGCTCAAGAAGAGGAGTGGTTAAAGACTGAACCTGGAAAGTATTTGGAGAACAAATGGTATCAGTTAGAAGATGGAAGAATAGTCATTCCAGCATCACTAGCGGTAGAAATTGTCCAAAAACTATCATAACGGGACACATTCTGGGAGAGACAGTACAGAAGAATCTCTCAAAAAATATTTCTATATACCAAGATTGTCCAATTTGACTCAGGCCATTGTACGAAAGATGTGTAACGTGTGCTAAAAATAATGCAAGGCAAGGACCAGTAAAGCCACCAGGAGTCCAGTTTATGAGGGGACTCCCCATGTCCGATCTACAAATTGACTATACAGTAATGCCTAAATCTGGTGGACATTGCTACCTACTGGTAGTTGTGTGTACCTATTCAGGCTGGGTAGAAGCATGTCCTACTCGTACAGAGAAAGCAGGAGAAGTTGTGAGATTCCTGCTACGAGAAATAATACCCCGATATGGACTACCCTGCTCTATAGGATCGGACAATGGTCCAGCTTTTGTTAATCAGTGCCTACAACAACTGACTCATATGCTTGGTATAAAGTGGAGGCTTCATACGGCATATAGACCCCAGAGTTCTGGTAAGGTAGAGAGAATGAATAGAACTATTAAGAATCAGTTGGCTAAAATGTGTCAGGAAACCCAACTTAAGTGGAACGTTCTCTTGCCCATAGCTCTATTGCGAATCCGCAGTACACCTACCAGAAGGATGGGCCTCTCTCCTTTTGAGATCATGTATGGGCGACCCCCTCCTGTACTTGGTAACTTAAGGCGGGATTTGAGTCAGTTGGGAGAAGGAATTACCCGGCAGCAGGTTGTGGAGTTGGGTAAGACTATGGAGGAGGTACAGAAATGGGTACAAGATAGATTACCTGTGAATATTTATCCCCCAGTTCATAGTTACCACCCAGGAGACCAAGTGTGGATTAAAGAGTGGAATAATGTACCGTTAGGGCCCAAGTGGAGAGGTCCTTATGTTGTTCTTTTGTCTACCCCTACAGCGATAAAAGTAGCCGAAGTGACTCCGTGGATACATCACTCCAGGGTTAAACCAGCAGCAGTCGATTCTTGGCAAGCTACAGCAGATCCAGAGAATCCCTGCAAGATCCGGTTAAAGCGCACAACTCAGTCGGAGTGACGAGGAACCTTGCGGATTACAAATTTTATTGTTTCAGAGATTGGTAAGTGAGTGAGAAGGCCATAATAAAGCCTGTCCGCTCACCGACGTGTAGTGTATAAGTCAGGAAAAGTCTCGAAGGGACCCCTGTGAAGACGAGCAGAACTCCATTCCCTGCAGCCCTTACATCCTGGAAGCTGAGGTGCCTTCGCACGGACGAAGACTGAGGATGACGACGAAAGATGTGTTTCTAATAATGTTTTTATATGTGTATTTTTATATTCAGGAAGGTAGAGGTACCGACACTCCTAGCTGTGAGGTATGCATTAAGACTACAAGAACAGGTAATCATATTTCCCAGACCCTAATGTGGCATTCGCAATACGAGTGTAAAGGAGATGTATCAAGATGTAGATACTTAAATATAGAATATAGTGTGTGCCATTTAGGGGTAGGAGAACCTAAGTGCTTCAGTCCAGAGTATCAACCCCGTACAATTTGGTTGACTCTCAGGAATGGAGATCCTCAGGGGACCCTAATTAACAAAACAGTATTAGAATCCGTATATTCTTCAGGTGTTCTGCTATTTGATGCGTGTAAAGCGATATCAAGTGGTAGAAAGCCGTGGAATGTATGTGGGGATCTTAGATGGGAGAGAACGTATGGGTCTAACGATAAATATATTTGTCCCAGTAGTAAAAATAAGTATGTGAGTCCTAGATGCCCAAATAGAGATTATAACTTTTGCCCATATTGGTCTTGTGTGGGGTGGGCAACTTGGGGACAGACAGCCGACAAGGACATGATTGTGACTAAGTTGCCTACCAATCCATACTGTAAGTCTATGGAATGCAATCCCATCCATATACTTATAAATAACCCTGACAAGTTCTTAGATAAATATGGTAATTTATTTGGGTTCCAAAAATATGGGACAGGTTTAGACCCTGGGACAGTATTGTTTATAGGGATAGAGACTGATACGGTAACCTCCCAAACTCATCAAGTATTCCATTCCTTTTATGAAGAGATGAGCATAGATAATAAGATCCCCCATAACGCTAAAAACCTGTTCATTGATTTAGCCGAAAGTATTGCCGGTAGTCTTAATGTTACCAACTGCTATGTGTGTGGAGGTACTAACATGGGAGACCAATGGCCTGCGGAAGCAAAGGAGGTAATGTCCGGTTCTGAGGCAGTTGACCAATTAATATCTTCACAAGCCGATTATCATATGAGTGTTAGAGGTAAATCTGAGTGGAGATTAAAGACCTCCATCATAGGTTATGTTTGCATAGCGAGGAAAGGAATGATGTATAATACTTCTGTAGGAGAGTTAACTTGTCTAGGGCAAAAAGCTTATGATGATGATACAAAGAATACAACTTGGTGGTCGGCTTCAAATGTCTCAGAACCATCTAACCCGTTTGCAAGATACGCCAATTTAAAGGATGTGTGGTTTGATCTATCCATCACATCTAATTGGAGAGCCCCAGCAAATTTGTACTGGATCTGTGGTAAGAAAGCCTATTCGGAGTTGCCACAGGACTGGGAAGGGGCATGTGTGTTGGGTATGCTCAAACCATCCTTCTTCTTGTTACCTATCGAAACAGGTGAGACTTTAGGTGTTAAAGTGTATGATGTGAATCATAGGAAGAAAAGGGGACCCATAGGCGCCTGGGAAGATGATGAATGGCCTCCCCAGCATATTTTAGATTATTATGGGCCAGCCACGTGGGCAGAGGACGGTACTTTTGGTTATAGAACCCCAATTTATATGCTCAACCGTATTATAAGATTACAGGCAGTGGTTGAGATTATTACTAATGAGACCTCACAAGCGCTCAATCTTCTAGCGAAGCATAATACCAGGATGAGGACAGCAGTATACCAAAATAGATTAGCCTTGGATTACCTATTGGCAGTAGAGGTGTATGTGGGAAGTTTAACCTGAGCAATTGCTGTCTTCAAATAGATGACGAAGGGCAAGCAATAGCTGAGCTTACTAGCCATATGGTTAAACTAGCGCATGTGCCTACTCAGGTATGGAAAGGGTACAATCCAAGTAGTTGGTTTGGTAGCTGGTATGAGCAGTTTGGAGGGCTTAAGGCATTGGTAGGTGGAGTCCTACTGATTTTAATGTTGTGTCTACTCCTGCCATGTCTTATACCCTTAGTAGTTAGGTCTGTGCAAAGCCTGATAGAAAATATAGCAGAGAGGAAGGCTGCTGCACAGATAATGGCAATTTATAAATATAAGGCTCTAGATCAGAGAGAACCAATGCAGGAAGATGAGTGTTGAAGATTCACATCATAGATAAGTCTGGTCTGGTTCATGGTAACTTGCGGTGTATGCAAACCAAGGTTAAGTGATGCCTCAAGTAATTGTGAAATATCAAGAGGCATCAAAGGGGGGAATGTGGTGGAATCTCGGTAAAAATAAATTTAGTAGGCCGAGATTACCACGTGGCATGTGTACGTGCATATGCTGACGTATCGATCAGTTGGTTGCACGAGGCAAGATACGATCAGTAGTGTACGGAGCATGTGCAAGAATACAGGATGTAGTATTCCCCTCCTCCATTGTGCTGGACAGGCCATGCGGTCAAGCAGGAAGTTAATTCTTATTTGTATTGATTGGTCAAGAGAATGTGCGGGTGGAGCTTAATATGGGAGGAGTTATGTGCCTATATAAGGAGCCTGCACTATTGTCCGGGGCTCAGAACTTGCTGTATTTTGGTGACATTAGTCCCTCTGAGTCCCAATCGGTGAACCGAATAAAGAATCTCTTCCTTCCTGAAGAAACCTGTGTCCATCTCTCTGTGCTTGGCTTCCGTCAGTTTCTCCGGTATCAATATAATTATATATATAGTCAACAAACCTTGCACCAACCCTGCCTGCACAGGAGTAAGGGTGCCACTTGTCTTTCCTGCTGAACAGAAGCCCTCGTTTCTGCATGGCTTTATCCCCTCACATTTATCACAGTCATCTCCTGCAACGAGGAGAGGGGCAAGGGGCCAGAATGGCCACCTCATATAAATCCTTGCAGGAACAGACAAAACTTGTGATCCATATGCACAGCTATACATTACATCACTCACTGCTACCCACACACATACAGTTACAAACACCAAACACACACACACATACGCAAACACATGCAGCTACACACACTCACAATCTAGATACACACAGACAAATACACACACTATATGTCTGTGTGTGTATAAAATGTTTGTAAGACTTGGTGGGGGAAGCGGTTGTATGGGGCGCTTGAGAAAGATCTGTGTGCAGGTACTAGTAATATTAATCCAGCCATGTGAGTGTGGGGACCCCTAATCTCATGGCAGCTCTGAGTTATACCTGTCTGAGATAATTGGGAGTTACTCTCCTGATAATGAGGGGACATGAGGAGACAGAGTGCAATTTTGTTCCCCCTAGCTTCTCTGCGGGCATATCACTATTGGGATAGTGGCTGAAATAATTGTGATGCTGCAAACAGTAGCTAGTTCCTGGGACTGTAAATCCATTAATCTCAAACTGGCTGGTTATTTATGATTCAATAGTATTTTCCTATAATGTAATAATGATTCACTGTTGCATATCATATGCAATCTTACAGATATTGTTATGTATTTTAACAAATATTTCATTGTAAAACTGTATATAGTGATGCAGGGATGTTATTAAAACTTGCAGTGCTGCAAAGCGGTGACATAGAAAGTGGATATTACGGCTAACTCCTTATTGAATAAGAGCATTGTCCTAGACTCAGTAATGCATAACATAGGTCAGTCTGACATTTCTGGGAAGTAAAATACCATCTTTATATAGTTTTGGGTGTTTGGATGTATTGTAATATCAGATGCACGTAACGTATAAAATGAACATATATCTTGAAAGTAGACATGTTTTAACAACATTTAAAGTGTGATATGTTGGAGTGTGACCATTTTTTATTATCTCTTAAAGTTCATTGGCGGATCAGACCTTTATCAATAGGCTACTGCTTCATAATGTACCACAAATCAGTCTACTGTACAGCTGAGCGCAGTCATATGGCTTAAGAGAAAAAGGTCAGTACTCACAGATTAAATGTCAGTTTGGGGTAGGTTTAGTTTAAAGAAGTGACCTGTTCCATGGACCGTTTCAAGATTTATGTGTAGAGAGCACAGCTTTGGAATGAAGCAACGCATGTTTTGTTTCAGATGTTCGTTATCACACAATGATATGTAACATCTCCTGTAAAAAGCAGGTTTATTCATATATTTTGATAAATATGCTTTGTAGATGGAGAGTCTGGCTTAAGATGCCAGTTACTCAATTAATCTGAATATTCAGTACATTTCCAGGAAAAGATTGCTTTATCGTTATTGTACTTTAACTTCTGAAAAAATTGTACAGCGCTGCAGAATATGGTGGTTTTGAAGTAATAATATGAGTACAGATGGTCATAGTCTGAGAGATGGAAATTTACTTAATGTGTTTATGTGTGTATCAGTATTGATGGTCAGTAGTAACATCAGTGCTAAACAAACATTACTTGACATTTCTTGTATGAACCGAATACCCCCAATGATGCAGATTTCACTAATGACACCTATGTGAGACTGAAATGATCAACTAGAGTTACTCTTTCTCAGGCTGATGGTGAGCTTTTCAGCTTTGGATTGCTGTGAGTTTAAAACTTAAAAGATAATATAAAAAAATATTAAAATGCTACAAAAAACAGTCTGCAGATTTAAAAGTAGCATTAGGATTGGGTGGGTTTTAGGGTTTAGTGTTGGTGTAACAATAGGGAAAGTCTACGAGGTCTGTTTGGAAAGTATCCATACATGTAATATGAAAAATGGAGAAGAAGATAGATGCAAGATACAAGAAACATTGTACATAGGACAATGATGCTTCAGTCCTCTTTACAGGAAGCTCCTTGGGACCTCACACCTTGGGACCTTGGGACCTTCCAGCGTCTCTTCCACTGTTCAAAGCACTCTGCAAAATCCTTTGTTGGAATCACCATCAGCTGCCTCGTCTTATTTACCTGAATCTAAGTGGCCTGCTGAAATCTTTTCCCTTTCAAAGGTGATTTTAGTTTTGTGAAAAGCCAGAAGTCGCAGGGTACCAAATCTTTCTCGACCATCTCGACCATCTTTGAAGCGTTTGTGCCACACTTTTATTTGCTGCACTCATTGCATCATCACTGAAAACATTCTAAATCATCCAAATAGTCCACTGAGGAATGTTCAAGCTTAACGCAAAATTTGATGCATATTCGTTGCTCTACTCGCTTAGTCCTTTTAAAAAAAAAAAAAAAAAAAAAAAAAAAAAATCTTTATTTTGGTGGTGCATAGCAAGGTCATGGTATTACATTACAATTTAGCCATACATTGGCCATAATAGTGTACATTAGTAATGCTATAACAAGGCACCTTTTTTTATAGATAGAATAACAAGACTGAACAGTAGATTCGGGTTAAATATAGAAAATCAAAACAAGCAGTAGAAGCATGTCAATGTGGTGCGGTATCAGAAGTGTTTTTATAATAGGTGACTCAGACTGAATTTATGATCTTTTTTTCAATATTTAATTTTTATTGAAGTTTTCACAGAATTAACTAAATACATTGGGATACAGAAGGAAAAAAAGGAAGGGGGGCATATATATATATATAACAGTTTGTTTAGTTTGTGTTTTTTACTCATATATAGGTAAACACATATATTTATCTTTGAACAGAGTATCAAGCAATGCACATATCACGTGAATAGGTTAACAAGTTAGATATGGTAAGTCTGTATGTTAAAACATATGGTATTAATATCAATAGGCATTACAGTGTGCATACTCAGTGTGGCTACTTAAGCGATGATGATATATCGTAGTTTATTTCTATGCTGTAAAATCTACCACGTCGAATAGTACTGAGGATCAGTTCTATGCTTGGGCGCTGACATCCGCTGCTTCCGGTGTTAGCCCATAGGAACTGAGTATCTACCATCCCTATATGCGGCAGTTTGCAGTTTATTCAGCTATATATCCATCGTGATCGTATCTTGTCTATGCCTTCTGTACGCTTTATACTGGACTATACCACAGATGTGACTTCATGAGTGATCTTAATAAGATATATTATCATGCTTAAAAAGTTAGTGACATGCTAGGTTACGTTAGGTTACTCCAGGCACCCAGACCACTTCTGCCCATTGGAGTGGTCTGGGTGCCAACTCCCACTACCCTTAACCCTGCAACTGTAAATATTGCAGTTTTCATAAACTGCAATATTTACCTTGCAGGGTTAACTCCTCCTCTAGTTTTCTGTGCTATAGCGTCGCTGGATGTCCTCACGCTATGTGAGGACCTCCAGTGTCGCTAAATTCCCCATAGGAAAGCATTGAAAGCATTTTTCAATGCATTCCTATGGGGAGGTCTAATGCGCGTGCGCGGCATTGCCACACATGTGCATTAGGTCCCCCCTGTCGCTGGTCGCGCATGCGCAATAGGTCTCCCCCGCCAGATGACGTTGGCGAGGAAGAAGCGTGCGCGGATCCTGAACCAGCGCTGAGGGACATTGGCGCTGGATACAGGTAAGTCACTGAAGGGGTTTTAACCCCTTCAGCAACCTGGGGTGGGGGTGGGAGGGAGAGGGGACCTGCAGTGCCAGGAAAACAGTTTGTTTTCCTGGCACTGGAGAGTCCCTTTAAACTCGATTAAAGTACTGCATAGCATGCTAATCCTAGTACATATGCTTTCAATAATATAAAGATAAGGCATATAATAAACAGGCTAGTCTAACAACTTAAATGCTGCTGGTGTCAACCTGGAATTGAGGTTTCTGGCTCCCCCTGGTTTGCATGTAATTATAAGAGTAGGAAGAGGTTTAGATGAGAAATTGTAGACAGAGGAGCTACGGTACTTAAAACTTAACAGGTTTGCCTTCTGAGCCTCTCGCTGGTACACATGCACGGGCCGCGGGCCTGTTATATGTTGGGGTTGAGGCGTCAGCCTACCCCCACTATCGGCAGGCCTAGTGTGGAATACGGCAGTCCATAGGGGGTTGCGGCTTGGTACAGTCGGGTCCAGGTGTCCACCCGTCTTCTGGCTTGTGTATAGTTCGGTGGTTCTGCCTTGTGTGCTCGAGCATTGAAAGTCCAGTCTGTATAGCCCCTAGATGCTGTCGCTTGTGCAGATGGCTAGCAGATCTCCGCTGAAGCAATAGCTGGAGCACAGCTCTCTGCCTCCGCCTGTGTTGGAGCGTGGTCTCCCACTGCTGCTGAAGTTGAAGCGTGGCTCTGTCATTTCAGCTTGCGAGGTGCAACCCTCTTCCCTTTTAGTAATTGGGAAGGGGTCGAGCCCCTCTTGTTCTGTGGCTTGGGTTTGTTTGTTAGGAGAGAGGCAGGATGCTGTCGAGGCCTGTTCGCCTTAGGCAGTCTGCCAGAGAGGGGCTCTTG
The DNA here is from genome assembly GCF_036172605.1 of Pelobates fuscus. NCBI lineage: Eukaryota > Metazoa > Chordata > Amphibia > Anura > Pelobatidae > Pelobates > Pelobates fuscus. The sequence continues at coordinate 115,501,463 of NC_086318.1, forward strand.
TCCTCGTGCTTGATCGTTAGGCTGCAGCGAGGCTGTCGCCATGTGCCTTTCCAGTCGGGCCCAGAAATCCTGGAATATTGCTGCCAATCTCTGCTGGGGGCTCTCTAGTATTCTGTGAGTGTAAGAGGCATAGATCAGCTTCAAAATATACTAGAAATAACAGTATAGCAGTATAATTGCTTTAGAAAGAAAAATTGATCTGCCCCTTTAAATTCTTGCATAAAACTCTAGTCATTATTACTTGTTAAAGTAAATCCCATGCTTAGTCTAAACTCATAACCATTCATTGTCTCAGAATGACAAATCAAAAATAATTTTTTCCTTTTTTACTAACAGTAAATTGTGGTAAACTGAAAAAAAGGTAAGTGACAGACTCAAAAGAAGGATCGGAGAGGTGTTTTGGGATGTGGGAACACATTGGATAGGATACAGCAGGAAGCTTTTCAGAGATGAGGATTTTAGTGGCGATCTGATACGCTCCTTTAAAGAATTGTGTTTTTAAGGATTTTTCGAAGGACTGCAGAGACCGAATGTGGCACAAGAGGGAAACCCATAAAGAAGGGGCAGCCCTGGAGAAGTCCTGCAGGTGAGAGTCTGGGGTATGAGGTATGCGTATAGGACAGTTGGTGGTATGAGTAACACATCTGCTAATGAAGAAGGAGATATAAGCAGAAGCAGAGTTATGAAACGTGAAGCCAGTGCAGAGACTGACAGATAGTTTAGGTTTGTGAGTTGTGGGACATGAAGTATAGGAGTCTGGCAGAGGTGTCTATTATGGATTGTAGAGGGGCAATCTGGGCACTTTTCAGGCCAATAAGCAGAGGGCTACAATAATTAAGGTGGGAAACAACAAGAGCGTGGACAATCATTTTGGTGCTATCTTGCATAAGAAAGGGGTGAACACGAGAAATGTTTTTGTGTCTGTGCTCATGGCTAGTCATACAATCATCGGAGATGACTCTTCTTTGGATTGTGAGCTGTTTATATATTCTCTGAACAAGGGTGCATATGATCTTTCTGTGTTTGTTATGGTCAATTATCAAAAACACATTTTTATCAAATCTGCTTCTATATGGCTTCATGTGTCTGATTCTCTTTTTATTATGACTCAACTTTTCCTCATATATAGCAGTCAAGTTGACAAAAGTTGACAATGGGCAAAGCTTAAAGCAAGGTTCTATTTCAATCAATTGCACAGCACGCATATAAGGAGAAAGGAGGGAACCCTAGGACAAAAAGTCCAGGGTGCCCAAGTAGGATATCTCAGTGTGAACTGATACTGTTAAAAAGCCATAATTTTATTAGTACATACTAGACATCAACAAAGAAAGAAAAAGTATAACTCCAAGCTATGGGGACAGGAAAGTAGGTATAATGCTAGGAAGCGACCCCCAAACACAAAAGGGAGACAAACAAGGTATGTTGCTCATAACCAGAGATGCTACTAAAGGTAATGAAACCTAGAGTGGAAATGTCCTATATAGTTATAGAAAATAGATTCAAAACCCTCAGGGGTTAACTGCCTTAGAAAATATATAAGCAACTTAGAGTCTCATAGGTCACCCAGTACAAAGAGTAGCAGGATATAGGTATATCTGTATATGTCAGTAAATCAAAAGTCTCTCTGCTGCACTTCTCTATATAAGTCAGCTATGCTTATAGACTGCATACCACAGAATCACCTCCTAGTAATCCTTACTCATACTAAGTTACCTAAGTGCAGGTCAATGTCCTTCCTAGCTCACATCGAGCAAAATACCATTACCACTGAAAATTCCCCATAGATAAACACACCCCAATAAAGTGTATAAAAATAAAGTGAAGTGAGTTAAAAACCCATCCTATGCCTAACGCGTTTCGGCGCTTAAACTAGCGCCTTTCTCAAAGGCTATCAATGAGGACGCTTACCTGAGCGTGTCTTTATGTCCAATTGTCCAATTCTAACACCAATCCGATCGTGGATAGGGGGCGTGTCCGTTTGCACGTCCCCCATCGATGCGATTGGATGTTATCGCTGTCCATCATACTACCGGAAGCCAATCCGAGAGTGGGCGGGGCTTAGTGCCGAAATTACAGAGAGAGCGTTTTTTTCCCTTCTCCCCCTTCTCGGTTGCCCTCAGCGCCGCCCCCCTCGATGCGATTTAAGGTTGGCTCTGTCCATCATCTTGTCAGAAGCCTATCAGAGAGTGGGCGGGGCTTAATGCCGAGACCTCAGAGAATGCATTTTTTCGTTGCCCTTGCCAACTTTAAAATTATGGATTACGTTTAGATCCCTATTAAGTTCTCCCGGAGGATTCAGAATTTCAGAGTTTTATAACGAGTAACAAATACATTTGTGTTTATACAAAGTTGTTAATATTATGTATAGCTTCAAAGACATTCATATCTAGCATCTTTGCCCAGTGTAGATTTATTTCTTCCAGTGTCTTCACAATTAAGTATTAAAATTCATAGAAGGAATATACATTGGGTGCTAGAATATGGGGTTAGATGCATACACCACTCATATTTACGTTGCCATTGGCAACTTTAAAGCTCTAAAGTTGCATACCTGTTAAGCCAATGCTCTCAAAACTCACAGAGGATTCAGAATTCCGGAGCTTATAACAAGTAGCAAATACAGTTCTGCTTGTGTGAAGTTATTAATATTGTGTATAACTTCAAGGACACTCATATCTAGCATATCTGCCCAATGTAGGTCCATTTCTTCCAGTGTCTTCACAATTAAGTATTGAAATTCATAAAAGGACTGTACATTGAGTGCTAGAAAAAAGTTGTTAGATGTATACACCAATCTGACTCCAGTAGTATATAGGTGGACAGATACCAATAAATGAACTAGTTAGTGGGTATATAAATAAAAGACTCGTCAGGTCTCATAATAGATGGCTATCCTCATGCGTTCACGCCTAGGATGTAATATGTAAAGGTATATAATGGACACAGCATATATCTCACAAATACATACTCATATGGATAAATTGTAATCTAGGATTCAATAAAGGGGGTGAAGGTAAAACCTTCATTTAGGCCATTTGGAGAAAGAGTGTCCAGTTTATGAATCCATAGACATTCTCTTCTTTTTAAAATAAGATCCAAATCACCTCCCCTTTTTCCCAACTGTACTTTTTCAACAACGACAAACTTAAAGCATCTTGGTGTATCGCTATGGTGTAACCTAGCGTGTCTCGCAACTGGAGTGTCTCTTTCAGAGGTGACCGAGTGGATGTGCTCCATTATGCGTCTTTTAAGGGGGCGTATTGTCTTACCGACATATTTTAGTCCGCATTTGCAGGTAAGGAGGTATACAACACCTGTAGAATTGCAGTTAAAAAACTGTTTGATAGGAAACTCCAGTATACCAGAGGAGTCGGTTACGACTTTCGAATTTCTGTCTATGTAGCGACATGCTACACAACGTCCGCATTGATAAGTCCCTTGCACATTAATCCAGCTCTTTTTGTTGCTACTAGGTTTGGAAAAATGACTCGGCACCAGCAGGTCTTTTAGGTTTTTTCCTCTTTTAGCAGTTATAGATACACGTGAGGGGACTACATCTCTTAGATGGCGATCTTGGGTAAGAAGTGGCCAAAATCTGGCCAACACCCTTTTTGCAGTATCCCATCCTGCATCATAGTTTGCCACACATCTGATTATTTTTTGGGGGCAAGATTTTGGTTTGTCCTCTAGGAGGATTCTGGTATCACTTCTCGAATCCAATGACAATGCTACCCCCCTTCCATATACAGATCTGCACCCAAAGAGTAAGTTCACTCCCAACTTTCGTGACTTTAAAAACATTGACATGTTTGTTGAATCCACCACAAACATGATTAAGAACCTCAATGTTGGACAGGGCGTTTGATCACGGGGTTCTCACTAAAGACGAATACAACAGTATTTTCGTTAAAAACCCAGTGATCTCAACGTTTTACTGTCTTCCGAAAGTCCACAAACAATACGAGACATTAACAGCCAGACCAATTGTATCAGGTTCAAACAATTTTATATGTAAAGGGAGCAGGTATATAGATAAAATTCTACGACCTTATGTAGAAAAGCTACCATCCTACTTAAGGGACACTAAGGACACACTTAAGTGCCTAAGGTCCATAGAAGTCCCACAGGGGGCAATTCTCTGTAGTTTGGACGTCGAGGCGCTATATTCTTCAATACCCCACCAGGATGGAATTGCACATGTGGGCCATTTTCTTGAAACAAGGGGTCCAATTGGTCTGGCTGTTAATGTCTCGTATTGTTTGTGGACTTTCGGAAGACAGTAAAACGTTGAGATCACTGGGTTTTTAACGAAAATACTGTTGTATTCGTCTTTAGTGAGAACCCCGTGATCAAACGCCCTGTCCAACATTGAGGTTCTTAATCATGTTTGTGGTGGATTCAACAAACATGTCAATGTTTTTAAAGTCACGAAAGTTGGGAGTGAACTTACTCTTTGGGTGCAGATCTGTATATGGAAGGGGGGTAGCATTGTCATTGGATTCGAGAAGTGATACCAGAATCCTCCTAGAGGACAAACCAAAATCTTGCCCCCAAAAAATAATCAGATGTGTGGCAAACTATGATGCAGGATGGGATACTGCAAAAAGGGTGTTGGCCAGATTTTGGCCACTTCTTACCCAAGATCGCCATCTAAGAGATGTAGTCCCCTCACGTGTATCTATAACTGCTAAAAGAGGCAAAAACCTAAAAGACCTGCTGGTGCCGAGTCATTTTTCCAAACCTAGTAGCAACAAAAAGAGCTGGATTAATGTGCAAGGGACTTATCAATGCGGACGTTGTGTAGCATGTCGCTACATAGACAGAAATTCGAAAGTCGTAACCGACTCCTCTGGTATACTGGAGTTTCCTATCAAACAGTTTTTTAACTGCAATTCTACAGGTGTTGTATACCTCCTTACCTGCAAATGCGGACTAAAATATGTCGGTAAGACAATACGCCCCCTTAAAAGACGCATAATGGAGCACATCCACTCGGTCACCTCTGAAAGAGACACTCCAGTTGCGAGACACGCTAGGTTACACCATAGCGATACACCAAGATGCTTTAAGTTTGTCGTTGTTGAAAAAGTACAGTTGGGAAAAAGGGGAGGGGATTTGGATCTTATTTTAAAAAGAAGAGAATGTCTATGGATTCATAAACTGGACACTCTTTCTCCAAATGGCCTAAATGAAGGTTTTACCTTCACCCCCTTTATTGAATCCTAGATTACAATTTATCCATATGAGTATGTATTTGTGAGATATATGCTGTGTCCATTATATACCTTTACATATTACATCCTAGGCGTGAACGCATGAGGATAGCCATCTATTATGAGACCTGACGAGTCTTTTATTTATATACCCACTAACTAGTTCATTTATTGGTATCTGTCCACCTATATACTACTGGAGTCAGATTGGTGTATACATCTAACAACTTTTTTCTAGCACTCAATGTACAGTCCTTTTATGAATTTCAATACTTAATTGTGAAGACACTGGAAGAAATGGACCTACATTGGGCAGATATGCTAGATATGAGTGTCCTTGAAGTTATACACAATATTAATAACTTCACACAAGCAGAACTGTATTTGCTACTTGTTATAAGCTCCGGAATTCTGAATCCTCTGTGAGTTTTGAGAGCATTGGCTTAACAGGTATGCAACTTAAGAGCTTTAAAGTTGCCAATGGCAACGTAAATATGAGTGGTGTATGCATCTAACCCCATATTCTAGCACCCAATGTATATTCCTTCTATGAATTTTAATACTTAATTGTGAAGACACTGGAAGAAATAAATCTACACTGGGCAAAGATGCTAGATATGAATGTCTTTGAAGCTATACATAATATTAACAACTTTGTATAAACACAAATGTATTTGTTACTCGTTATAAAACTCTGAAATTCTGAATCCTCCGGGAGAACTTAATAGGGATCTAAACGTAATCCATAATTTTAAAGTTGGCAAGGGCAACGAAAAAATGCATTCTCTGAGGTCTCGGCATTAAGCCCCGCCCACTCTCTGATAGGCTTCTGACAAGATGATGGACAGAGCCAACCTTAAATCGCATCGAGGGGGGCAGCGTTGAGGGCAACCAAGAAGGGGGAGAAGGGAAAAAAACGCTCTCTCTGTAATTTCGGCACTAAGCCCCGCCCACTCTCGGATTGGCTTCCGGTAGTATGATGGACAGCGATAACATCCAATCGCATCGATGGGGGACGTGCAAACGGACACGCCCCCTATCCACGATCGGATTGGTGTTAGAATTGGACATGAGGTATAAAGACACGCTCAGGTAAGCGTCCTCATTGATAGCCTTTGAGAAAGGCGCTAGTTTAAGCGCCGAAACGCGTTAGGCATAGGATGGGTTTTTAACTCACTTCACTTTATTTTTATACACTTTATTGGGGTGTGTTTATCTATGGGGAATTTTCAGTGGTAATGGTATTTTGCTCGATGTGAGCTAGGAAGGACATTGACCTGCACTTAGGTAACTTAGTATGAGTAAGGATTACTAGGAGGTGATTCTGTGATATGCAGTCTATAAGCATAGCTGACTTATATAGAGAAGTGCAGCAGAGAGACTTTTGATTTACTGACATATACAGATATACCTATATCCTGCTACTCTTTGTACTGAGTGACCTATGAGACTCTAAGTTGCTTATATATTTTCTAAGGCAGTTAACCCCTGAGTGGTTTTGAATCTATTTTCTATAACTCTATATAGGACATTTCCACTCTAGGTTTCATTACCTTTAGTAGCATCTCTGGTTATGAGCAACATACCTTGTTTGTCTCCCTTTTGTGTTTGGGGGTCGCTTCCTAGCATTATACCTACTTTCCTGTCCCCATAGCTTGGAGTTATACTTTTTCTTTCTTTGTTGATGTCTAGTATGTACTAATAAAATTATGGCTTTTTAACAGTATCAGTTCACACTGAGATATCCTACTTGGGCACCCTGGACTTTTTGTCCTAGGGTTCCCTCCTTTCTCCTTTTTTGTCAGTTCATTATTTAGGGTAAACCCCTACTATAGGATATTCTCAGGACACACTACATTGTTCCTGTTTTACAGGTTCCTTCTTTCTGCTTCAGCACGCATATAGTAGAAATCATGGATAGAGCATAAGAAAATGGCTGTATCCAGATATTAAGATCCGAAGTAAGGAAGAAAAGATAATGAATAAAGGCAAGTAAGAGAGTATAACCATTCCAATACAGGGGGTATAAGGAGAGGAATCCAACCCCCCCCCCCCAAAAAAAACACCCCCCCCAAAAAAAAACAGGGCTGCTTTTAGTTAACAACATCACAAATGTGGTACTTTGTTTTACACTGCTTATTGTTTATTCCTCAAATGCCAAATGTAGAAACATTTACCCATTTTAAAATTTAGTTACCTTAAAAAAAACAATTCAAGGAACACACTGGGCACCATTTCAATTTCGACTCAGTGATGTTTTTACTGTGCCTGGAGGTCCGGGGCACTTTCTTATGTTAATTGGTTAAACCGTTTATGAATGGTTTACCCCCAAAGTACTCAGACAACGCAGGTCCTCTACCTCACTGTGTCTCCTGCCCCAGGGTCAATCCTGAAGCCTTGCACCTGGCGTCCATGATAGGCTGAGAGTATCAGCTGAAGCTCTTAGCCTATCAATGCCCTCCCATTGAGCATAATGTATTACAAGGGAATGTTCCTAGGTGTGAGCCCAGTCCAAGGCTTCTGCATTAAAGTAGGGGTCAGAGGAGAAGACACAGGTACCTGAAGGACCTCCAGCTGCCATAACAACTTTATTGAGCTGAAGTTGTTATAGTGCCTGGAGTGGTTCTTTAAGGTATGAAGTGAGGGTAACACCAAGGATGGCCTTCTCCTTCGTCTGGATTCTTTGGGTCTCTAGGATGAAACAAAATCACATTTAGGACACAGTTAACCCATGTGTTTTTGATTACTTTTATGTTATGTGTGAAATCATGTAGTATATTAATTGGACATGAGCAATGTCTTTGTTCTATCCCACAATAGCAAGTTCCAGGGAGGGGTTAGGGTTTTTTAAAGGATGTTTAATTGTTAAGATGAGGCTCCATCATCTTTATTGTATTTCAAGATACTTAATACTGTCATATAAAGATCTAGGTGTTTTCCAACGGTCTAAAAACCCTCAGTAAAAACCGTTTGCAAATAATATGTTTATGGTAAGAAGCAGACTAGTGAAAAAGGTAAGCCATCTCTTCTTCAATTTCTATATGCCGTTATGATACGATATGCTGTTGAATGGTGTAAATTTAAATAAACCTGATGTTTAATGGGATTTCCACGTTATTTGTACAGTAAAACATTTCAAACATTATGAACATTTTTCACGTACTATAAATTTATGTAAACCAAAAAGTACATTGTGTATGTTATGCTGTTATTAATATTAATTGCTGTTATTCATTTTAGATAATTAGAGACATACAGACAGAGAATCATTTTGTACCCTGTATTTTAAACAACTGTTGTTTTTTTACTTTACATAAAATAAAAATTAAAAAGTTCCTATATATATTTACATTACACAATGATGCAGGTGATTAGGGTCAAGATCGTAAGATAAGATAAAATAAAACTGTCCAAATGAAGGCTTTGTTTGGAATTGATACCAAGGAATCTACTGTTTTTGCTGTAATTCCTTTTCTAATGTTATCTGTTTGTTAGAGCAAAGATGCAGCTATAGTAATAATCATTATTTGGATAATTACTTTGTTGTCACAAAGGATTATAACACAAATTAAAGCGTTATTCATTAAGGTGTGACTAGTCGGAAATTCAAAATGGCCAAATTGAAAACTTGAAATTCAGCATTTGAAATTAATTAACCGATTCTTCAAAATTCTAACTAGATGATCTATATACAAATTGTATTTATATGTCTTAAAACTATACAATTTATTTTGCAGGTTTACAAAATACTGAATGTTACCTCAGAAAGGAGTGCTTGGAAGATACATTTCATGTAGGTGAAATGTGTAAAATTAGGAACTTTTTAATTTTTATTTTATGTAAAGTAAAAAAGCAACAGTTGTTTAAAATACAGGGTACAAAATGATTCTCTGTCTGTATGTCTCTAATTATCTAAAATGAATAACAGCAATTAATATTAATAACAGCATAACATACAAGCCCAATGTCTTATATGATAGAGATCACATACTCACTTTCTAATATACCTACAGGTAAGTTTTAAGCATCCTATTACAAGTTGTATCTGTTTTGTTTAAGAATTGGTTTGTACTTTCACATCTCTGAAATTGTGCAAACAAAATGAGAAATCTCACACGACAGTTCCATTTTAATAATGAACAACAAAGTTTTAAGCAATGTGTGACACTGACACGTTATATCCTGTTCCATTTTATATATTTGTTTAGTCACGTATATACTGCACACCTGTCTATCTATCTTTGGTACAAGATTCATTGCTCTTCACACCTTCACCTTCATACTCCTCCAACTCTAAATTGTATTTTAAAGCAGGACCTCTTGTATCTTGTTAGTTCCTATTTCCTATTTCCTGGTAATGCAAACATACATAATAACACAGGTGTAGGAAGTGTAGGGATAGCTCCAGTAGTGGGATTCAAAAATGTTAATAACCAGTTCCGACTTTTCATGTTTCCAACTCCACAGGGTTGGCCCAAGACATTGTTCTCTCCCCCCCCCCCCACACAACAAGTCATGTGCGTGCACTTGGTTGGCAAAAACACGTGGGCGGCAGGGTAATTCTATTAATGCAATAAATGCATAAACCTTATAAATCATGCCAATGAGCAGCAAATGCAAAAACTTGGTATATCATGCCAATGAGCAGTAAATGCATACATCCTGAATATCCTGCCAAAGAGCAGTAAATTCTTAAACTTTGTATATCACGCCAATGGGCCACATGTGGCTCCAAAACGTCTGCTAGTGCCATGTGTCCCCAACAACCTGCCAGTGCCATGTCTCTACTACCAGGCTCAGTGTGCCATTTCACTGCCCTTAGCCTCACTCTGTCATCTCTCTGCCACCAGCCTCTCTGTGCTATCTCCCTGCCACCATTATCTCTATGCCACCTCTCTGCCCCAGTCACTCTGTGCAATCTCTCTGCCCTTTGCCTCTTTGTGCCATTTTTCTGCCACCAGCATCTCTATGCCATCTCTCTGCCACCAGCCTCTTTGTGCCATGTCTCTGCATTTAGCCTCTCTGTGCCATTTCTAGCGACAGAGTGTGTGTGGGAGGGTGACAGTGTGTGGGGCAGGTGACAGACAGTGTGTGTGGGATGGTGACAGTGTGAGGGATAGATAATTTGTGTGGAGGGTGACAGTGTGTGTGGGTGATAGTGTGTGTGGGATGGTGATAGTGTGTGTTGGATGGTGACAGTATGTGTGTGATGGTGACAGTACGTGTGGGAGGGTGACAGTGTGGGAATGGTGACCATATGGAAGGTGGTGACAGTGTAAGAGGTGGTGACAGATGAGGTGGTGATAGTGGTGGTGATGGTAGCATGCAGGGATGGTGACAGTGGGGGGGTTGTGTGTGTGAATTGTGGCAGTATGGGGGGATGGTGACAGTATGCAGAGTTATACTGTGAAGGGATGGTGACAGAGTGTGTGGGAGGGTGACAGTAAGGAGATGGTGACAGTGTGTGGGGTGATAGTGTGGGAGGGTGCAGTATGTGTGGGTGATAGTGTGTGGGATGGTGATAGTGTGGGGGTGACATTATGGGGGGTGGTGACATTGTGTGTGGGAGGGTGACAGTAGGGGGATGGTGACAGTGTGGGGATGGGGACAATGTGTGGTGGTGACAGTAGGGCAGATGGTGATATTGGGGGGGATGGTAAAAAATGAGAAACCAGCGCACTCCCTATCTACTAAACAGCTACTTTGGTGCTGACGAATTTTGTAAGTTTTATTAAAAACACCTAATCTAGGCCAGGGCCGTCTTTAATATTGATTGGACCTTGGGAAAAGCATTTGCTTGGGCCCCCTGGTACCCTCTCCCCAGGTGTGCAATCCCGTCCTCCACCCCAACGCAGTGGCAGTCCTAATGTAGAGAGGTGCAAGAATTTTTTTGAACCTCCCTATCGCACGGGTGATTAAAAGGTAGTTCCCCATCTGTCGTGCAACTCCAGCAATGCATTGACAGCTGGGGCTCTACCATTTACCCATGTTTGAAGGTTTGTATTTAGCACTAAGCTGTTTTTATGTGTTTGAATGTAAACAGGTTTTTGTATGGAATGTATGTGGTGTTGGCGTACTTGCATGCATGTATTTATGTGTAGTGTTGGTTTTTGAATGCAGGGGTGTGTTTACATATAATTTTGGTGTGTGTTTGTACGTAGTGTTGGAGTTTGAATGCAGGGGTGTATTTGTATGTAGTGTTTGTATATGTGCATACATCTCCGCATTCACACACTCACACACATAGATATTTATACACACACACTGAAAAACATGCAGACACACCGATATACACACTGGCACACATGTAGATATACAGACACATATACACACATGCAGATACACAGACACACACACAGATACACCGAAACACACAAAGACAGCATACAGATACACACTGATACACATACAGAAACACAGATATACAGACACATATAGACAGACAAACTGACACATACATACTGACATATGGATGCCGACACATACACTGACAGACATGCTGACACACATACAGACACATACTGAGACATACTGACATACATTCACAGACACACACACAGACCTACTGACAGACACACAGACATACACACAGACAGACATAGTGGCACACACACACAGACATACTAATACCCAGGCAGACATACTGGCACACTGACACACACACAGACAGACCTACTGACAGACACACACACACAGACCTACTGACAGGCACACAGACAAACTGACACACATACACATACCTACTGACACACACACAGACCTATTGACAGACACAAACACAGACCTAGTGACAGACACACACACAGACAGACCTAGTGACAGACACACACACAGACCTAGTGACAGACAGAAACACAGACCTAGTGACAGACAGAAACACAGACCTAGTGACAGACAAAAACACACACCTTGTGACAGACAAGACACACACACACACACACACAGACTGACACACACACACCTATTGACAGACACAAACACAGACCTAGTGACAGACAGACTGACACACACACAGACAGACTGACACACACACACACACACTGACACACACAGTCCTACTGACAGACATAAACACACACATACTGATGGGCAAACTGTAAAGCCCCCCTCCAGTTTCCTACCTTCCCTGGGGTTCAGTGTGCTGCCTTGGGTGGTTGGGAGTTGGGGACTGGCTCTCTTTGCTCAGTCCCCCTCCTCGCTGCCTCCTGGCTCAGCCTCCCTCCCGCGCGGGTCATCATCTCTGAGGGAGGAAGTGACTCCCGGACGTCACTTCCTCCCAGGCTGCCGTAAAGCAGGAGGCCCGGTCGTGCTGTTAAACGGCCACAGCATCCGACCGGGCCCGTGCTGAAAAGTGCTCACCGGGTGACCCTAAGTGTATTGGCCACCAATGTGTATTGGAGCACCCTTAGAGTATGGGCCCCGGTGCAGCCGCAATACAAGCACCGCGGGCCCATGGGTAGGGAGGGAATTTTTCTTATGCAGGCTATGGGCGGCGGGGCCATGGGGCAGCTGCTTTGGGCCCCCCAGGAGTAACTGGGCCCGGGGCAGCTGCTCCGTTTGCCCCGTGTTAAAGACGGCCCTGATCTAGGCAAAAAAAACGATGGGGATTTAGTTACATCATATGATCATACATTGCATAAGCCTGTCACAACGTCAATGTAACCCATATTCGGCAGGTCCTACTCTAACTGCCTAATGTCTGCTAAATGAGCTACTCACTTGGGAAAATCCTCTCGAGTTCTCTGCAGTATATGGCCAAATAGGATCCTGGGATAAGGGCACCTGTGACAGGGAGGGGTGCAGAACCAGGGAGCTCCTATATATATATATCTATGAAAAAACAAGGGGTTAATTGCACTCAACCTAACATGCTTAAATGGGGTGCTGCTGGAGGGGTTCATTGCACTCAACCTAACATGCTAACATTGGGGGGGATGGGGGCAGTGTGTGTGGGAGGGTGACAGAGTGGGAAGTGGTGAGAGTGAGAGGGGGATGGTGACAGTGGAGAGAAGGTGACAGTGTGGGAGGTGGTGACAGTGGGGGAAGGTGGTGACAGTGTAGGAAGTGGTGACAGTGGGGGTGGTGGTGACAGTGTGGGAGGCCCTCTTTAACCTATTGTTGCTGTAAGTTTTTGTAATTGTCTCATTTATTGTTAAATCTCCCCCTCTGATAATATTGGAAAGCGCCACGGAATGTGCTGGCACTATATAAATACCACTGATAATAGATTATTTGTAACCCTTGTCTGCAGTGAAATCACTGCTTTCAAACAGTTTCTGGACTTGTCCGAGCATTAGCAGCACTTTGTTTATTGTTTACTATCAACGATACCCGATGACGTCAGACGTCGCGTAAATGGTGTGTGATGTCACGACCGACCATACGACCATGCCAAAAGCCAGAAAGATGGCGGCAGAATGCTTGTGACCTGCTCTGATTGCTTTACTAGCTGGGGGTGGTGCCTTTTCCTCATTTCATTGAGTTTACTGTATGTATATGGAATGCACTTCTAATGCAAGGACATTATGCATTAATAAAAAAATAAAAAACATTTCTATTTTTGTTCTGTCTTTTGAATAAATACTGTTATCACTGTTTGTGCACTTTGCATCTGATAGCTCTGCCCTCATTTTTTATCTTTGGTTAAATATATATTTCAACAAGCAGATGCAAAACTATCAGCGGATAGAATGAGCTGTATATACAGTAGAGCAGTGGTTCCCAAACTTTTTAGGTTCAAGGCACCCTTAATATTTCAATATTTTTCCAGGGCGCCCCAATCCAGGCACAATAACCACTACAGCACTTTGTAGTGGTTATGGTGCAAGTAGTGCTGTAGTGCCCTCCCAAGGTAATTAGTCAAACTGTTTAAGAACAGTTTGACAACTTACCTGGGATCTGCCAGGATAGGGGCTGTAGTAGGGAATGGGGGCACTAGTGTGTCTGAGGGGTGCAATATGTGTGTGTGTGTGTGTGAGTGGTGGAGTGTGCAGGTGAGTGGTGCAGTGTGTGTGTGCGTATGTGGGGTGCAGTGAGTGTACGGGGGTGCGTTGTGTTTGTGAATGATATAGTGTGTATGTGAAGGATACAGTATGTGTGTGTGAGGGATGTAGTGTTTGTGTATGTGAGGCAGTTTGTGCGTGAGGGGTACAGTGCGTGTGTGTGGGGATAGGTTGTTTGTGGGGTACAGTGTGTGTGAGGGCTATAGTGTGTTGGGGCAGGCTGTTTGAGGGGTACAATGTGTATGTGGGGGGCAGTATTTGTGGGGGGACAGTGTGTAATTGGTGGGCAATGTGTGTGTATGGCGGGCAGTGTGTGTGTATGGGGGCCAGTGAGTGTATATGGGGGTAGTGTGTGTGTATTGGGGTAATTGTGTGTATAGGGTGAGTTATTGTGGGTCTGTGGGGGTAGGAGGGCAGATAAATAAATACTTTTTTTTTCTAATAAAAAATAAATAAATAAAAAAAATATTTTCATATCCCCCCTCCCTGCTTACCTTTGCCTGGGAGGGGGGACATTACAAGGTAATCCCTGGTGGTCCGGTGGAGAAGTCCTGGTGGTCAAAGTGGCGAGAGTAAACTGTAGCAGCCTCAGGAGAACTCGGAGGAGAACCCAGCAGAACTGCAGGTTAGAGCTCCCCCGGGTCGTTTCTCCCTCCCGAGCCGGCTACAGCATTGCAGAGCCGTCACGGTAGACGGAGGCACGTTTCCCGGTGCTATCATCATAGCACTGGGAAAATATCTTGCGGCGCCCCTGTTTGGCCAGCACAGAGTTTGGGAACCGCTGCAATAGAGCATAAATACATACAATTCTGCACCTCTAATGTATATTTGCTTAATTTGTGAGAAATTGCAGATTGCATTACAGAACATGTTTATACTCCTTACAGAAAGGAAATAGTGATCAGTGAACATTTTTATTGAGCGTCAGAAAATACTCCCTCCTCCTCTCTAAGCACAGCATAATTGCAAACTCCAAATGATGGCTATGGATATGTACAAAAATGCCTTGGAGGTAGGGATGACTAATCAGGTAAGGTAATCAGGCACCAAGGTACCCATTAGGAAAGAGGCTGGCAGTACCAAATCTGACTTGCCCATGGTCTAACAAATGTAAAGTGGTCCAGACTGATTAAACATTAACAGAAATAATTATGTTACATTGCTATGCAAAAGAACATTTCAGTCCACGTCAAATCTTGAAGTTTATTGATCACAACATTAGAAAAATGTTTTAGATTCCACTCTTGTTAGTTAAAAACATGAAACTGCAGTGGGAACAGGTTCACCAAAATTAGACAGCAAAATGTTGGGAAACATTGCCCATTGTAGGAATGTTGTATTTTGTGGTGACATGAAGATGGTAGGGTAAATACATTTCTTTCCTAACTGTAGATTGCTTGAGAAAATGAATTATATTTATGCTTTACTGATATTTTAAATACTTAATAGCTCAGTAATGCTCAAAAACTAATTTTGTCAGTAAAAATATAATTCTCCAGCATTTTCATATTCAGTATATGTCTGCCTGCACCACTTAAAGTGAGTCTGTTTAATTTGCATTGATGCATTATAGCTATCATTCTGATGTGAAAGCAATTAACTGTAGGAGGATATGGCACTAATGTACTAAAGTGAGGATACTTGGAAAATTAAAGTGAATTTTAAATTAAAGTCCAAAGTAGCTAAAGCAAAGCTGTCCTCTGAAAGCTGGGGGCTGGACAGGGTGCTTAACACCCGCAACATGCATTTTGCATCATAGTGACCAAAATTCACACAATACAAATGAAAAATGCATGGTCTACATGTACCCCAATTTCTTTTAGTCTTTACTACGTAAGTTTGGAATCCAGACCAGATTCCCTTTGGGGTTAAGCAGCTTCAGAGGCCCCTTTGGAGGTGACCACAGGTATATATTTGAGGAGTTTTTGGATAGTAATGTTACTTTAATTATAATTTTATTAAGCAGATATATAATTTGCATTGTGAGTATATTCATCCAAGCACTATCACAATAATTGTTTAGTTTTGACACTGTTTTTAATTGCTTTTTTTCACATTAATTTTGCATTATATATACTCACAATGCTCTAACAATAGATTAATTAAATACACTTTAGCTTATTTTGCACTAGCACTATTTCATTTAAATTAATTCCAGATTCTTCGATGACCTGGACCCAGGTAAGTGACAGAAGAAGTTATTAACCCCTTCAGCGCTGCGGGAGGGGGCTTGACAGAGAGGGAAGATATAGTGCCAGGAAAACAAGTTTGTTTTCCTGGCACTATAGTTTCCATTTAATTTGTAGTTGTTCTGGTGACTATAGTGTCCATTTAAATAAACTTGTTAAATGAACTTGGAGTGGGCACAGGGCCGGCGCTACCCTAAGGCGGCCCAGGCGGCCGCCTTAGGGCGCACGGGTCCAGGGGGCGCGCTCTCCGGTGACCAGAAGGAGGAGAGCACCATTCGCATTGCTCCCCTCCTGTCTGTCACTGTGTGGTGCGTGGCTGAGCGGGCGGAACGCTACTTACCCGGTCTGACAAGAAATGCAACAAACTGCTTCCTGTCAGACCGGAAACCGGATCATTCGCCGCGGACCTCCAGCTCAGACACATGGATGGAGGTGCGGAGGGGTCAGTGAAAGGTACGAGGGGATAGGTACAGTTGGGAGGGGAGGGGAGGGGGGCAATACAAGATAAAGAAGGGAGAACAATAGTAAAAGGTACAAGAGGGGAGGGGTACAATAAAAGTTACAGGACAGGAGGGAGGAGGCAATAAAAGGTACAGGAGGGGAGAGGAAGGAGGCAATAAAAGGTACAGGAAGGTGGGGCAATAAAAGAGACATGAGAGGAGGGGGGACAGTAAAAGGTACAGGAGGGTAAGGGGACAATAAAAGGTACAGGAAGGGGGGGCTATGAAAGGTTCAAGAGGGAAGACAATAAAAGGTACAGGAGGGGGAACAATAATACAAGGTAGAATAGGGGAGTGGGGGACAATAAAAGATACTGGGGACAACAATAAAAGGTACAAAAGGGGAGGGTGACAATAAAAAATACAGGACAGAAGGGGGGATAGGAGGGTATAGGAGGGTATAGGAGGGTAGGGGTACAATAAAAGGTACAGGATGAGGGGACAAGAAAAGGGACAGGTAGGGAGGGAGGACTATGAAGGGTTCAGGAGGGGAGACAGTAAAAGGAACATTATGGGGATTATGAAAGATACAGGAGGGGGGCAATGAAAGGTACAGAAGAGGAAGGGGAGACAATAAATGGGACGGGAGGGGGACTTTAAAAGGTACGGGGGGCATTGAAAGACACAGGAGGGAAAGGTCAACTATGAAAGCTTCAGGAGGAGAGGAGGTGAGGCAATAAAAGGTACAGGGGGACAATAAAAGGTACAGGAGGGGAGGGGGGGCAATAGAAGGTACGGGAGAATATTAAAAGACACAGGAGGGCTGGGGGGCACAAATAAACATACAGGGGGGACAAACACAAAGGGGCTGGGGGGGAGAGAGAGTCGCACAGAAGGGTGAGGGGCTGGGGGGCAAGAAGCACAGAGGGGCTGTGGGGGAGAACGACGCACAAAGGGGCTAGGGGGAGAAAGAGATGCACAAAGGTACTGGGGTAAAAAGACGCACAAATATGTTGGGGAGAAAGAGCCACACAAAAGGGTAGGGGGATAAAAGACACACAAAAGGGCTGGGGGGAAGAAAGAGAAAGGCAAAGGGGCTATGGGAAGTAAAAAATACACAAGGAGGGTTGTAAGAGACACAAGAGAGATAAAATACAGAACAGGGGACACACAAAGGATAAAAGGGGGGGCAGGACATAAAAAAGGGATATAAAACACTAAAGGGGGTAAGTTAGTCAAAAGGGGGGTAAAAGACACACAGGTGAAGATACATTTTTTTTCGACGGGGAGGGGGCTGGCAAAATGCATCTTCGCCTGTGTAGTCAAAAATCCTTGCACCGGCCCTGAGTGGGCAGATGTGGATGCAAGACAAATGGGAATCACTCAACTAAATAAACATAGATGAAAGACTCATTAATTAAATATTTTTATTGCTTTTTAAACTTTTATTACGTAGGCTTTAAAAAGTTCAGGCAGAAACAAACAGCATCTATTTCCAGGGAATGGCTTGTTTTTTATGGAATCAATGAAGAGAACACTTACCTGGACCCACCACCATCACTTTAGTGACAGTAAAAATGTGTTACTGCCCTTCCATTACCTTTACTATAGACACTGCTGATTGATTAAATAAATGTAGATGATGTCAGTAACGAGTACAGAACAGTACGTAATTACAAAGATACAAGGTGGTTTTACAACACTGAAGAATGTATGTAATATGATTAAAGACCTACAGACCTAGAGAAGTAAGCATAATATGTTCATAAAAAGTGATTATTGCAGCTATTTCTATTTTCTAAGTTCTAATTTCCATTTTCTTTTTCAATGGAAAAGGAAAAAAAACAGTTTTCTGCTGCTTTTAACAGATTTACTGCTTGTGTTGTATAGGTGTGTACTGCTTACGTTAGGAACAATAAAGAAAGAAAAAAAAACATTTGTCATTGTGACACATGCAGAAAAGAATTCTAGCAATGAACTACTAAATTTTAATAAGCTATTAAGAAAGGCAGACCGTGGCTCATTTATTGTGAATGGAACCATTCAGGTTTAATAGTTCATATTTGTTTCAAAGATACCATTTCAGAATGTCTGCAGCCTGACAATTTTAGAAAGTGATTTGAACGTCAATAGACTGTAAAATAACGTCCTAGTCAGGATTGACATGACAAATACTGTAAAAATGACTAGTTTAAAAAACAAGTGTCTTATTTTTAGAAAACCTGCAGTTAGCTATGTGGCCTTATGGTGCAGGGCTTTAAGTAGCCATAAAGAGACTGTCTCGGGGCCTCAAAAACACCTATTTGAGCATTTTATCTCACTGTTAGGTTGTCTAGACAACTCTTCTAAAGATAATGCAATTTTGGAGTGATGTCTGGGCACATAACTACTAGTAGGTCAAACGTGATGTCACATGTTTAAAGGGACACTATAGGCACCCAAATCTATTCAGCTTATTGAAGTGGTCTGGGTGCTGTGTCCCTGTCAGTTTAAGCCTTCAATGGTAACTATTGCAGTTATTGAGAAACTGCAATAATTACCTTGCAGGATTTACTCGACCTCTAGTGGCTGTCTGGTAGGCGCTTTGGGTCGTTAGGAGACTTTTGGTTGCCAAACTGACGCTGAATGTCCTCACGCTATGCATTGATTCACTGCTTTCCTATTGGGTTGTCCTAATGTGATTGCGACACTTGCTACGCATGCTTATTAGGTCCCTGTAATCAGCCTACTTGGTGGGAGGAGCGAAGACAGAACCTTACCCAGTGCAGAAACATCGGTGTTGGATACATTTAATGGTAAAAAGGGTTTTTAACACTTTCATCTATATGAAGGGGATGGGGTGGTGAGGGAGATACAATATTGTATTTCTAGATTATAGTTCCCCTTTAATCATGGATGAAAATCATTGACTAGTATTACAGGGTTCCAAGCTGTTCCAATTTCAGAGGTCTATTTCCTATTTTAGGCTTGTGTCCCACCGTCCAAATGTAATTCCCTAATATCCTTCATCCAGGGATACCAAGGAACAATCTGTCAGGATTACTATGATCCAGCACAGGGCCGGTGCAAGGATTTTTGGGTACATAGGCTAAGATGCATTTTTCCGCCCCCCCCCCCCCGCCCTCTAAAATTAACATCTTCACCTATGTGCCTCCTAACCAGCCCCTCCCTCTTCCCCGTCCCTTAGTGTTCCTCTCCCCTCCCCCCTCCTTTCCCTGTCCCTTGGTATTTCTCTCCCCTCCCCTCTCTGTCCCTTGGTGCACCCCCCACCCTCTTAGCGGTCACACTCCCCTTCCTGGTGTGCCTCCTTCCTGTCTTGTAGCGTTGCGGAGCAGACCCTCTACAGGAGCTTCAGTTTTCTGTACCTGGCTGGATTGACAGGAAGTGCTCTCTCAGTGAGCACCTCCTCTCAGTCTGGCCAGGTACAGGAAACAGAAGCTCCTGCACTGCGCTCCGCTCCGCCACGCTACACTCAGTGGTGTATACACACTAACAGCCACACACACTCAATGACAAACACACAGACGTCACTGACAGACACAGACTCACTGATCTGACACACACTCATTCATTGACAGACACACACTCAATCACAAACATACTCTCACTGATTTGACAGACACTCACAAACACACACTCATACACTGACAGACACACACATTCATACAATCAGAAAGAGACAGATACAGAAAGAGACACAACGATAACGGAAAGCCATAAGTCAGGGATACCGGAATACAGGGAAGTCAAAACAAAGCCAAAGTCAAAAAACTGAAAATACTTGAATCGGGAACGCGCTCTCGGACAACCACTATGGAAACCACGACAGGGCAATGAGAAAAGGTAATTTTGAGTTTAAATACCTGCTTTACCTTTCTGATTGGCCAAGATCGATCTTTGACCCCAAAAGGTGCACGCGCGGCGTGCGTGACGTCACGTGCACCCCGACGTCGTCACTCATGTGAGCGGACGTGGGGGTATAATTTGCCATGGATCCACAGCGGCCAGTGTCCATTAGCATGCCGCAAGTGTCAGTCGTGCAGGTGCACGGCCGCTGGGCGCAGAGACGGCAAGGTGAGGAAGAATATGATACACAATCCCAGGTCAGCGCAGCATAAGTGTATCACTAGTTGCGCTTGCGAATGTTTCAAAATAATTCATCTCTTCTCAATACCCTATCCGTTACCTGTGGCATGGACACAGAGCACATTCAAAGTATTTGTTAGCAAAATTAACATTTGTTTTTCTACAGTTTGTTGGTCACCTCTAATGCACTTCATAGGGATGAAAGTGAACGTGTGGAGGAGAAAACATTCCTGCAGATAACGCAGTGTACGTGAAAAACTTCAGTGACCTAAGTCCCAGAGACAGGTATTTGAGAGCGTCTTAAACATTGTGGTATGTTATTTATGTGAGCTCTTCATCAGAATGTGTTTACAGGTTTGGAATCTGTGGAACACATATTTACTTTGTTGATTCTGGCAAATTGCCACGCTTTTGTCATGAAGGCGTGATGAATAACAGTCAGAGATAAGTTAATCTGAGATTTTATCCTTTGTATGGCTCTTGTTGTGTACATCGGGACCAGAAATACCTGTATTGCCAGCGTACCTTCTGAATTATTTCTAGAAAATGTAGAAAGGTTATTGGAGGGTAATCAAAACCCTACAGTACACTAGTAGTTGTCCTGGTGTAAACTTTTCTGTAATAATTTACATTTCAATGCGTTTGAACTGAGGTTCATATAAGTAACATATTTATAACTTCACACATTATTAGAATAAAAAATGAAATTAAAGCACGTAAAATAGTTATGTGTTATAATACCTTATAACAGCGGACTGCATGTTTTTTGACAATCCTTTTCCCATTGTCAGCTAAGATCAGAAAGTCTGATTATCATGCAGAATGTAGCCTTCAAACATTTGCAATGCCAGTGTTACTCATATATAGCCATGGATTCAGGTAAAATTGCTTTTTAAATATCTTGTAATTTCAGGCCAAATCCGTGAATGTAGAGATACCCCAGTGAACTGTGTGGTGTCAATGAACACTTTATGAGGGTATGCAGTAGTGGGAAATCTGTGAGCTTGTTGCGTTCTTTTGGCCTCCATATTACAAGGTCCTACACCTGGGCATTCCATATATTCCCAGCCATACTGGAGCGCATAACAACATGACCTAGCTACCTCCGGGTACAGAAAACAAGAAAAACACTACTGAATGGCCAAATATTAGTTAATAATGATTGTCATTTGAAGTAGGTTTTGATCTAATGCTATGTACCGTATATACTCGAGTATAAGCCGACCCGAATATAAGCAGAGGAACCTAATTTTACCCCCCCAAAATGGGAAAACTTATTGACTCGAGTATAAGACTAGGGTGGGAAATGCAGCAGCTACTGGTAAATTTCTAAATAAAATTAGATCCTAAAAAAATTATATTAATTGAATATTTATTTACAGTGTGTGTATATAATGAATGCAGTGTGTGTGTGTATGAGTGCAGTGTGTGTGTGTATGAGTGCAGTGTGTGTGTATGAGTGCAGTGTGTGCATGAATGCAGTGTGTGTGTGTGTATGAATGCAGTGTGTGTGTGAATGTAGTGTGTGTGTGTATGAATGCAGTGTGTGTATGAGTGCAGTGTGTGTTTGAATGCAGTGTGTATGAGTGTAGTGTGTGTATGAATGCAGTGTGTGTATGAGTGCAGTGTGTGTTTGAATGCAGTGTGTGTGTATGAATGCAGTGTGTGTTTGAATGCAGTGTGTGTGTATGAATGCAGTGTGTGTCTGAGTGCAGTGTGTGTATGAATGCAGTGTGTGTGAATGCAGTGTGTGTGTATGAGTGCAGTGTGTGTATGAATGCAGTGTGTGTGTATGAGTGCAGTGTGTGTATGAATGCAGTGTTTGTATGAATGCAGTGTGTGTGTATGAGTGCAGTGTGTGTGATGCAGAGTGTGATGCAGAGCCTTGGCGGGGGGTGGGCATTTTTATTATTATTTTTGTAATTATTATTATTTTAATATTATTTTTTTTGTTTTATTAGTAATATTTTATTATTATTATTTTTTATTATTAATATTCTATTTTATTATTTACATTTTTATTTATTTTTTTCGTCCCCCCTTTCTGCTTGTTAGCTGGCCAGGGAGGGGGACTCTCATTCCCTGGTGGTCCAGTGGATGGGCTGTGTAGGAGGGGGGCTGGCAGAGAGCTGTAACTTACCTTTCCTGCAGCTCCTGTCAGCTCCCTCCTCCTCCGCGCCAGTTCGGTCAGCTCCCCTGTCAAGTCCCAGTGTAAGTCTCGCGGCCGCGCGGAGCGTTGCCACGGTAACCCGTGGCAACGCTCTGACCCCGCGGCTCTCGCGAGACTTACACTGGAGGAGAAGGGAGCTGACCGTACCAGCGCGGAGGAGGAGGGAGCTGACAGGAGCTGCAGGAAAGGTAAGTTACAGCTCTCTGCCAGCCCCCAACAGCCCCTTGTCTGTATTATGGCAATGTAAGTTGCCATAATACAGACATTGACTCGAGTATAAGTCTAGTTGGGGTTTTTCAGCACAAAAAATGTGCCGAAAAACTTGACTTATACTCGAGTATATATGGTATGTCTTGTAAAATTGCATAACAGAAGATCTAATGATAAAAATAAATGGATTTTGTAACTACAAACTGGGACATTAGAGGAAAAAAAAATCCTGGGGATGTTGAATTGTATATATAGATATATAAAGGAAAATGTATTCCTACTCACCGTTCTTTTCTTTTCCCGGCCATAGGCCATGGCAGCACAACAATGGGTAGCTCCTTCCTATCCCTAGTTAGACAGGAACTCATAATTAAAAGAAGGTCATATAAGCCCCCTGCCACCCTTGTTTATAGCAATAAATCCGGGTGGGATCCTTGTGCTGCCATGACCTATGACTAGGAAAAGAAAATTACAGTAAGTAGCAATACATTTTCTTTTTTCCTGGCCATATCCATGGTAGCACAACAATGGGTAATACCCAATCAATAACCAAGAGAGGGAAAGAAAACTTAGACACTATATGAAATCCAATGCAAAGTGTATTGTCACAAAAAACAAACACATGAAACGTATTAAACACCAAAGAAATTGAACTGTTAAAAGCAGAAAGGACACTTTTGCCAAACTGATCCAACTGTCCTGCTTTAACATCCGATTGTTAATGTCTGATAAATGTATTGGATGAGGACCAAATGACTGCTCTGCAAATCAGCTCTGGAGAAACCTTAGCTGCTGCTGCCCAAGAGGAGGAGAGAGACCGAGTGGAATGGGCTTAAAGTCCCTCAGGAACTGGAACCCCTAAAACTAGCTTTAGAAGTAATAGTACCTTTATTTATCCCATTAGGGAGGATGAAGAGCCTCTGCAAGGAATGCCAGGGAGCAGTTCTGTATACATACATTTTGAGACACCCCACCAGATCAATTTTATATAGATCTGAGCTCTCATCCGACCGGAGAGCAGGAAGAACAATCTCCTCATTAATATGGAGGAAAGAGGTTACTTTCGTCCGGAACTCCGGAAATGTACGTAGGATGACTCTTTCCTTGTGGAAAATTGTAAATGTTTTTTTAGCTGACAAGGTGTGCAGTTCCGATAACCTCCTTCCTGATGTTAAAGCCACCAGCAGAACTGTTTTAATTGTGAGTAAATGAGTAGATATAGACTCCAGAGGTTCAAAAGGATGGGACTTAAGTGTCTTTAAAACCAATGGCAGATCCCACGGAGGAGAAAAAGGCTTGATCGGCGGATGGATCTTTAAGACTCCTGCAAGAAATCTGCCCATGTCCCAATCTAATGCCCATTTTTTGGGTTATGAAGACTGATAAGGCTGACACATGAACTTTCAAAGTGTTAAAACAAAGCCCTTTATCTAGGCCAGATTGCAGGAATTCCAATATGTCTTTAGTAGTAGGTTTATGGATATTGATGTCTTTGGATGATGCCCAGGAAGAAAACGCATCCCAAACACTTTAATATGTAGATGATGTAGAGTGCTTCCTTGCTTGCATGAGAGTATCAATGACAGCTTGAGAGAAGCCTTTGTCTTTTAACCCTTCCCTTTCAAATTCCATGCCATCAGGATGAGGGATGCCGGATTCGGATAAAGAACAGGACCTTGATGTAGAAGGTCTGGGACTCTTGGAAGCTGTAATGGAGGTTCCTTGCAAAGGCTCATGAGAAGAGGGAACCATGGTCTGCGAGGCCAAAAAGGAGCCACTAGGATTATTGATGTCTTTTCTTGTCTCAGCCTCCTCAAAACTATGAAGGATTAGAGTTCGCCAGTGCCGAGGGAGCCCGGGACTGGATTAAGGTAAGCAAATAAATAAATTAACCATTTATTCGCAGCATAATGGGGCCCTAGTCACCTAAACGATGACTAATGCTCTTTAGCTTTAGGAATACATATTTGTATTCCTAATGCTATAGTGTTCCTTTAACCCTTACCTAGAACGCTCTAAACAACTCTCTCCCTCACTACATTTCTTTACTAATTTATAGGTTAGATATGCCCCTTCTCGGGTGCTTAGCTCTGCCAGTGACATTATTCTGTTTGCTGCTCATACCTGTACTGCTAAGCCGTGCTTACAAAGTTTTTCGTGAACAGCCTGCCTAACCCCATTAGACTCTTCCCTAGTCTGCACCCATTTAAGAAGTCATTAAACCCCATTTCTTTATAATTGCCTATGGCCTCCCAGGGTAACTGTTATTTACAAACCTATCTCTCACGCTTCCATAGAGGGCCACATTCAACTCTCAACTTCTTCTAGATTGCAAGCTCAGTTGAACTGGGTCCTCATCAGCCTGTTGTTGTTCCTGTGACAATGTTTTTTTGTTTTTTTTCAATTTGAAAATGTTTTTATTTTGCCATATCAATTGGTTGGCGCCTGCTCGCCAGGGTACAGAAAAGAAAAGGGGGAAAATGCAGGTACATTGAGTACATATTAGGGTGTTGCACATGCCTAACAATCATAGATCATTTGTCATTGCTCATTTGTACAGTTCACCTGAGACATTCACCTTAGACAAGCATCCCAAACATCTTTCTGTGCCGTCTGCTAAGGGATTAGGGCGACATCCATTCGCTTGGTTTCCTATCTTCCCCTCCCCCCTGCTTCCTGCGATCTGTGGGCTGCGGTGTTTCCAACACCAGGATGTGACCGAGCTATGGTGGCCATCCCTATCAGTGCACAATGTTAATGAGTGTTAAGGAGTGTTAATGGGGACCTTCCGCCATTACCCCTCTGTGTCACCATCTGCCTCCTGGTTTCTAAATTTCTCCCATCTCTCTCCGGCTAGGTGCGTGTGTTGTCGTGGGATGAGATGTTTGTTGGCCATGAGTTCGTATTTCCAGTTCAGGGAAATTTGCGTGTTCAGATTGCTTAGTGAGGGTATCCCCTGGGACTTCCAGGCTCTGGCTATAAGTGTTACTGATGAGATTATTATGTGGAACAGTAGTCGCTCCTCTATTTTGCCTAAGGTCGGGGGTAACATAAAAAGGACACAATGCTCCACCTGTATGGTCCATGCCCTTCCAAGCAGCCTTTGTATCATGGCCTGGGCCCCATTCCAGAATGGTCTTAGGGCGCTGCATGACCACCAAATGTCTACCACATCTCCAGCATACGTTAGGTGAGCCCGGAAACACACGTGCCAGCCTCTCCGGGACCAGGTACCACCTGTATTGGAGTTTTCTGATGATTTCCAAGTGTGTGGTGCACAGTGTATTGCCCTTGTGTATGTTGTATGCCCTGGTCCACTGGTCCTGTGTGAACGTGTGCCCTAGTTCTTTGTGCCATGCCTCTTGGTGTGTCACAACTTCTTTCAGTTCGTTGTTATGAAGTGCGCTGTATATGCGTGAGAGTATTTTTGTGGGGGGTTTGGGGGACAGGCACTTGTGTTCTATTTCTCGATTCTGGAGGGTTGCTGCGGGTTGTGTGTGTGTTCCCGTGAGGAAGGATTTCAGTTGTAGGTACTGGAACATGGCTCTGTTTGGTAGTTGGTATTTAGTTTGTAGGGCCGGGAAGGGCATTAATTCCCCTGCTTGGTACAGATGGTCGATTGTGGTGCAACCTCCCTCCCTCCAGGGGGGCAGGGTTAAAGGTCGGAATTCCGACCGCCAAGAGAGATATTGGGGCGTCCCTGGGGATAGCCTCTGGGGTCCCCCCCTTTTCTTTGACCTCATCCCATATTTTTAGTGTGAAGGCCGTGGTCGGAAGGGGGTCCAAGTGTGGAGGACGTAGGTGTCTGGGGATCCAAAACAGGTTATGTAGGTTTTGTTTCCCCACCCAGTGGGCTTCCAGATGGGTCCACTGTGGAGTGTCCCCGTCTTTGACTGCCATCAATTGCGCCGCTCTGTAGTAGGCGTGCAAGTTGGGTACCCCTAGGCCCCCAGTTCGAACGGGCTGCTGAAGGAGTGTCATTGCGACCCTGGGTCTCTTTTTTTCCCATATGAATCTAGCCACTAAGCTTTGCATGGACTTGAGGAAGGATGTCGGCAGGGGTATCGGTAGGGTACGCAGGAGGTATTGAAATTTAGGGAGTAGCATCATTTTTAGGGCAGCTATTCTGCCCACCCAGGAAAGATATTTGCCCTCCTATCCCTCCATTGTGGACGTGAATTGTCTTTGGAGTGTGGCGTAGTTGATCGTAAATAGTTTGGCTAGTTGGGCTGGGATTTTGATTCCTAGGAATGTGATGTGGTCGGACCTCCAGTCAAAGGGAAAGGCTGAGGTGAGTCTGGCCATGTTGTCTTTGGGGATCCCAATTCCCATGGCTTGGGTTTTGGCTATGTTAAGCTTGTAGTATGAGTGTTTTCCATATTCCGTTATGGTGGCTACTAGGTTGGGTAGTGAGACGTGGGGTTGGGTTAAGGTCAACATGATATCATCAGCGAACAGGTTCGCCTTATATTCTCTGTTTCCCACCCGCACTCCATGAATCAAGGGATGCTGTCGTATGGCCGCCGCCAAGGGCTCTAGGGCCATGACATATAGTAATGGGGATAAAGGGCAGCCCTGGCGGGAGCCATTGGAGATACGAAAGGCGTCAGACACAAACCCTGCGTTGAGGACCTGGGCAGAGGGGTTATTGTACAGGGCCCTGACCGCCGAGATGAAGCCCTCCGGAGTCCCAAACTTAGTGAGGACTGCCTCCAGGAACTCCCATCCCAGCCGGTCAAAGGCCTTTTCGGCGTCCAGCGCTAGCGCTATGATTCCCTTACCTAGGCATTGGGCACTGTATAGAACATCTAGCACTTTCCTGGTGTTGTCTCCCCCTTGACAACCTTTGATGAAGCCCACCTGATCTGTGTGAATCACTTGTGGTAGCAATTTTCCTAACCGTTGGGCATATATTTTTGCGTAGAGTTTGGCGTCTGTGTTCAACAGGGAGATGTACCGAAAGTTCTGGGGGCAGGTAGGGGGTTTTCCTGGCTTAGGAAGTGTGATGATGTGCGCTAACAGTGTTTCTGTGGGAAGTTGTTGGTGTTTTGTGGCTTCATTGAACGCCTTCGTGAGGTGCGGTGTCAGTGTGGACTTAAAGGTCCTGTAGTAGCAGTTGGCGAAGCCGTCTGGGCCAGGAGCCTTACCCTGCGGCAGTTGTTGGATCGCCTCCGCTACCTCCTCGTCAGTGATATCTGAGGAGAGCGTTTGTTGTTGGCTGGGTGTGAATGTGGGTAGGTGGATCTCGTGTAGGTATCTTTGTATAGCTAGAGTCTCAGGTTGGTGTGTACGGGCATCACCTGCCAGGTTATATAGTGAAGTATAGTACTTTGCAAAGACATTGCTTATGTCTTTTGGGGCCGTGACTTTGTGGCCTGCTTCATTATGGAGGAATGCTATCTTTTGCTTAGTTTGTAGTGTCTTGAGGCGTTGGGCTACTAATTTCCCTGCTTTGTTTCCTTGTGTGTATTGAAGTGCATTGAGTCTGTGGAGGTACTGGCCCGTTTTTTCCAGTGCTTGTTTGTGTATGTCTTGCGTGATTTGCATGATGCGGTGTTTGGTCTCTTGGGAGGGGGTTGTTTGGTTTAGAGTTGTGAGGTCCAGCAGTTCTTTTTGCCAGGTTCGTAATTGGGTTTCCGATCTCCGTTTTAGGTATGCTGCTCTTTGGATCAGCAACCCTCTGGCCACTGCCTTATGGGCTTGCCAGACCGTGTTATGGGATACGCTGTCAACGGAGTTGGTTTCGAAGTAATTCTGGAGTTCTAGTTCTATTGTGTTGCGGAACTGGGGGTTTGTGAGTAGGGAGTCGTTGAGCCTCCAAGGGCTCCTGTGTGTCGATTCGTATAGGTCAGCTAGGGTCACCACTACTGGGGCGTGGTCAGACCAAGTGATCTGTTCTATGGTGCAGCTCCTAACCTGGGTCAGTTGTTGTCCCTTCATCAGTATCCCATCTATTCTGGAATACGTGTTATGTGCTGTTGAGAAAAAAGTGTATCCCCTTTCCCCTATATGCGTAGCCCTCCATACGTCATAGTAGTGATGGTTAAGCACTAGTTTCTGTAGTGCCCTGCTCTGTCTTTGAAGGACCCGCAGTCTGGGTGCATTGGGCGAGATCGTGGAGTCTATCAGTGGGTCCATTACTAGGTTGAAGTCCCCGCATATTACAGTGGTCCCTTCCTGTATTTGAGTGACCTTAGCAATAATTTTATGTAGGAAGTTTCTCTGTCCTGTGTTAGGGGCGTATAGGTTGGCAATCGTATAGGTTACATCATTAAATAAGCCTACCACCACGACAAATCTCCCCTCCCTGTCAACCTCCAAGTGTTTGAGAGTAAAGGCTACGTTCTTGCTAATGAGGATTGAGGCGCCCTTCGATTTAGTGGAATAGGTGGCATGATACTGGTGTGGGTAATCTGTCCCGAATAGTTGTGAGTGCCTGTTGGTTTTAAAGTGGGTTTCTTGTAGACACACGACTTCTGGCCTAACTTTGTCTAGGTCTCTGCGGAGTAGGCTACGTTTCGAGGGTGAATTAAGCCCTTTAGTGTTATGGGTATATATTTTCATGGGAGTTCGTGGTGTCGGGTGTAGCTCAGTTGATATGTCTCTCCGTCTATTCGTGGGAAAGCCACCCTACCCAGCAGCATCGAACTGGGTGGCCCGTCCCAATGGGGTGAACTGCATCTGATTGGTCTTTGGGGATTCGTGTGCTTGGATTTTTGGATATTGCTGTATGGGGGATAACAATTAAAAACAAACAGTACAAACAGCAGTACATAAACCATAACTAAACATAAAGCCTGGTAATCGGCTAGGCGCCTGTAGAAGGTGCCGTGGGGGAGGAAGCGTCTTGCTTCCGTGCCTGTGTAGGGTGCTTGTGCGGCCTACCTGTTGTGGGGCTGAACTATATACCTCTGTGGTTTTTTTTTTCTTGTGCAAGTCACAGCAATGTCCCGTTTCTGGGGTAGGGTACCCAACCCCGGGTCCCTGTGGTCTCTCGGGCCCCTATAGCAATTTAACTTGTTTGCCTGGGGAGAGAAACGAAATTATCTCTCTCACTGTCCATTTCACCAGTTGGGCCCCCCCTCTCGGGAGTCGTGCGACCCAAAGTTCGTGCATGGTACTTGCCTCCGTCTGTCGCTCTACTTGTTGCGGGATATCAGTTGCCACTGCGGGGTGGGTTTGCTCCGTTCAGCCTGCTGTGGTTTGGTGCTTGGGGGTGGTATGCCCCAATCTCGGAGGGCTTTCAGACCTGCCTCCGGTGTTGCGATGACCGTGAGTTTGCCCTCGTGCGGTATTAGGAGCTTGACCGGGAAGCCCCAGCGGTACGGATGCTTGTGCTGCCGGAGTTGTTCTGTGATGGCTGAGAAAGATTTTCTTTTCCGCAGTGTGGCGGCCGATATATCTGCATAAATTGACGTATCTCTGTGGGGTGCTGGGAGGACGGGGCGCTGCCTGCTGGCCCTCATGATCACCTCCTTCACATGAAAATAGTGCATTCACACCAGGACATCCCTTGGCGCCTCGTTATTTAGGAATCTCGGTTTTGGGACCCTGTGATAGCGGTCTAGTAAGAGCATGTCCTGGTGCAGGTCGGGCGCCAACAGTTTGAGTAGGCCTTGGAGGTGGGCATGTAAGTCAGCCGGTCCGATTGTTTCTGCTATCCCTCGAATCCGGAGGTTATTGCGCCGAGATCGGTCCTCCAAATCAGCCAGTTTATTTTCGAAGGCCTCCATGGTGTCCCGCATTTCCTCCATCGTGGCCCTCATGTCGCTCTGGGTCTCTGTTTGTTCCGCCATTTTGTCCTCCAGCTCGGAGGTGCGTGTTTCCAGTGCCCGGAGGTCTGTCGTGAGCTCTTTCACGGTTGATTGCATGGTAAGTTGTAGCCTGTCGTGCATGGTGTCGAACATGCGTTGTAGCATGCCCTGGGTAACCGGGGGTTCCCAGCACTCCGCCTTGCGTGCTTTCGGCGCCATCTTGCTGTGTGTCGTCTTGCAGGGCCGGTGCCTTGTTTTGGGCGCTGCGGACGCCGAAAAAGTTGTTTTTTTTCGGATTTGTCCGTCTGCCGCCTGCTCTTCTGTTGTGACATCTTGTCGGGGGAGTATTTGTTATGTTGGGGTAGTCGTATCGCTTAGTTGGTAGGCCTATGCAGCACGGAGCTACACGAACATGTGGCTGCTTCCCTTGAGCTCCAGGCCACGCCCCCCCCGTGACAATTTTTTTATTGTCTCAATTATTTAAAATGTCCCCTTATTTTATTGTGTGGAATGTGTGGAATATGTTGGTGCCATATAAATGCCAATAATATGTATATTATTGGCATTTATATGGCACCAACATATTCCACACAATAATATAAAGGGGGGAAATTTAAATATATATATATATATATATATATATTTGTGTAAGATATATATGTGTTGATGAGATGGCAGTGTTGCTCCTCTAAAACAGGTCTCACTTATGGTCAGTAATTCAGAATGTGTGTTGTGTGCAGCATATTTTTGGCTCAGTATAGACCCTTTCTAAAAGCCTCTTACTGTATAGAACTCCTAGCTTCTCCTGAAAAATTTGGTAATTGTAAAATGTGGTTGGCTGGTTCTAAGCTTGCGGTATCACTTCAATGTCTACTCCTGATTCTATACATCAGACCTATTTGTGTCCACACTTAATTTAATCTCAAAGAACAGAGATAAAAGTCTAAATGTCTATTTAAAAACTCTTTGCAATCAATAAATACACCCAAGTACCATGCACAGAGCCAAGTAAGAACCTTTGGTAAATAAATGATTTCATAACCCTATTTATGAGTCCTTTTTTTTTTTGTCCAACCTGGGTAAAGAAATACAGTATCTAACTAATCATACAGTGTGTTGTTTTCACCTGGATTATTATGTTTTATTAAATGAGGAATTTGAATGAGTCTAAACAATAAAACGAATCATAAAAAATTAATAGAGCATCATTAATTAAATATTTATCGTTATTTTAGCAGACAAATATTAAACTTTATTTTGTTTTCATTATAGTGTACATATTCTAGAGGTTCTCAAAGTCAGTTCTGGCAGTAAAGCAATCCAACAAATGGCAAATATGGGCACCCCTCTTTCTCACATGGACAGAGCATATTGTGTCATTTAAGATGTCTATGCCACCCAGACTGCAGTACTTGTGTTGGACTATCCCAATATTTTTATCCCTTTTCCTACTTCAAAACAACACAAACCCACTTAAATAGATACATATGGGTGGGCAAGAAGCCTACCCATATAATATGCAAATTGATGTAGGCAGTGGCACCTGCACAGAAGGAAGGTCTGGCTGTGCCAAATATCCAACTATATGACCATGCAGTCATACTAGCTACTGGTTTGCCAAATTTTCTTCACATGCCCCAACCACAATGGGTTTCTCTAGAGAAATCTCTCCTTGGCGCCTATGAATTTGCTAATTTGATGTGGCTGCCTAACCGAAACCACACTCTCCTGTTTCTACAAATCTGGGACAAACATAGGCACAGATTGTGCAGTACAACTTGCCTAACTTTGGCGACTCCAAAAGGGGCCTTAAACTTTTCATGCAATGCCATTGCATGACTGTGGGGTTACACACTTATATCACATTTTTCAACAAAACACCATTTTAGACTTTGATACAGCAGTCCACAAATACTCTCTACTTCAGACTTCCCGCTACTCCTACATAGAAATTAAATCCTTTTTACGTTGCACTCATTTACAGGAAGACCCACACGATATCTCACCCAACATAATTACAGCATGGGAACAAATGTGTATTAATGGTAATTTACCTGTATATTGTTAAACCAATCTCAATGTGTTATAAACTATCTCATCATATTTATTTCTAAGGATCCAAACCTGCCAAACTTTTGGAAATTGATCTTCACAGTTTGCTCGATACCCCCCAAGCAATGGGAAGCAATGATTAATGCACAGGTGAGATTGGTTGAATTCTCTGTCCATATCGAACAGCAAAGCAAAGTGCTATATAGGTGGTACTTGGTACCGACCAGATTAAATACCATATACACCTTACACATGTTGGAGGTGCCAACGTGCAGAGCGTACTAGGTTTACACGTGTGTCGGCAATATGATCTCTTGGTGCGATTTTGGGCATAGGTTCACAAGTTACTAAAAGACATAACAGGATGCACTCTAAATTTAGCAACTCTCACTTACCTTCTATTGGATTTCCCACAGCCGATTCCCAGATACAAACTAAAACTGATAAAACAAGTAATTTTAACATCTAATTGCGAGGGCTTTGAGATCCTCTACACCACCAAACGAGTAAACTTTAATCGCAGAAATTGACACACAATGTAATTATGAGATTGGCTTCACAAACATTTCTCCCGCTTTAAGATGTTCCTAGAAACATGGAACTTATGGGACACATGGTGATCGGGTACGCTGGGATCACTGTGAAATTATTTGGTTCTAATTGCAGTTTTGTATGTAAAGTTATTCATTATGCTAAAGGCATCTAAACTCACAAGTGTATGCTGTGCCCAACCTTGTATTATTTGTTAACACTTTTGTTAAATTCCTTGAGGCTATGACACTTTAGAATACACTCCTAAATATTTACACTGTCCTTATGCCTCTCCCTGTACGAAGTACTAAACAATATTGGAATTATTATCTGTTGTTACAGTTGAACATCACTGTTGTTAATGTGTAATATGTAACTAAGGGAAGTAGACTGGGTGACCCATGCCTGGGTCAAATATGAATATTGTGTGCTGACAAATATACGACTGATATCCTCCACCTCTCCCCTGCCCCCCATTCTCTTCATTCTGTACCCCTCCTTTTGTTTTAAGAGACATATTAAACAACATTTTTCACATGAAAAAAATAAAGGTTCTCTCATTGCCACTTTTAGGTGGGGGTATCCTACTTTTTGCCCAGATGTTGACCTTCAACCCCCATAATTGTCTGCCAGCCTAAGGCTAGGGCAAATAATAATGGGATTTGTAGTGCCACACCAATTCTGGAGATGTAGTTCTACATCTCTACACTTTATGGCAAATTTACTTGAGACATGTTCTCTGATCAAATAGAAATCATATAGCTCTCAAATTCTCATAAAAGAAAAACCCATGCCTGGTATACATTTTAACCAAACTACTCAATTACCATTTATAGTTCCAAAACAACTTGACTTGGTTACAAAAGTTGCAAAAGGTATGCATGAAAACAATGTAACGTGATACTTGGTTATTTTAACTTCCTTTTCTGCTTGTTTTTCAGACTTTGTAATGTGTTTTGCTGACTTACTTATCTCCTTGCTAGTACTTTAGTAATTCTGCTTTGGTTTTTACTAATGAAGCACTTTAGGATTTGATTAGGATTTGATGGAGTTGAGAAAAACATTGGATGCTTTCTTTCGTTCATCTTTGGTTGGGTATTGCAGGACTTGGAGGGATGGAAGAGTAAAAAAGAGTTAAAAATGATGAAAGGACAGCATATCTTATTTTTCTAACAGATATGACTTACATTTTTTATACCAATGTTGCATTGCACATTTTCTACTATATTATTATATTATTGTCAGATATTCCTCCGGTGTTCTTCCGATTGTCCCCACACATGGGCTTGCTGTGGAGAAGTATTACAAATTCCTTGCCTTCTAGAACGACATGTCATTCTGCAGCTGGGTAATCAAAGTATGATTTATTATTTGTCAAAATACCAGGTTTTAAATAAAAGCAGTGGTTCATAAACCTGTGTCTTTATTCATTAATCTGGAAGAAAGGAATAAATATCATTTTTTCCGTTGTCAAAATTGGATTGGGGTGTTGGTGGCATTATATTAATTAGCTTTTTTTCTGCCTTGGTTCATAATTACGCAGTCAGCTTGACACAACTGCCTTCCTTCTCAGCTGCAAGTCAGTTGGCAATGTGACATGCTTGGCCTCGATCAATCTAATTAGGAAACACATCTTCATGCACTGAATCATAGATCATAGCTGGAAATCGTTAATCATATTTAGGAATGGCTATTAAATTGCAAGTTATGTTAGATTAGCTGCATTATGGATTTAAACACATTTGGAAATATTTGGATCACTGAAGCCCAAACAGTGCTTTGGTGGTCAGAAACTTCAATTATTATCATGTTACACACAGCTGGTAGGACTTGGAGTTAAACAATCCCTGGAGAGACATATCCTGATGTGTACAGACACAAAATAATATATGTAAAATATTCAGATAACCTTGGCATCCACAATATATTTTAAACTACACCCAATTGAAAAATTAGGTCACCTTTGAATTAATTCCAAATTTAAGAAATCAATTTGTATGTTAGTAAGATATACTTTCAGCTTTTTTAACTGAAAGGTATGACAAAAAAGGTGATCTGAAATTAAGCGAAAGGCTTAATTCTTAAGTAAAAATAAAAAAGTTTGAAAATACATGTTTTGGAAGATGCATATGGCAGTTCAGCTCATCTCAATTTTCTCATGAAAAAAGATTCGGGAAAACTAATCAGACCAACCAAAAGGGCAAGAAAATTGGCTAATCAGTATACTAAAAAATATACATAACATAAATATTATGTATCTCATTTATAGTACATTGATAGGCGCAGTTTCTCTCCATTTGCTTTGCAGATCAAATGAGAAAAAGTAACAACAAAAATCTATATTTATAGATATATATCACTGTCCCCCCCCCCCCCCCGATTGCTCACTTCTCACTTGACATGTGAAGAAAATCCACATTTATTGTCTGTCCAGTAGCCATCAATCATCTTTTTTTTCCTCATCAATCATCTAGTTTTGGTGCCATTGGCGGAATTCAGAATAACAGATCAAAGCGAACATGCTTATCCATTGCGCATTTCTTTTGGTTTGGCTCAGAGAAAAAAAAATGTAAATGACAGGCGTAGGGAAAAAAAGGCTAACAGCCAGATTCAACAATGCTGAATACAATTGAAGATTATGCTAGCGTTAGTGTACTTATAATCTTAATTTTAGTAATGACAGGAGGCGAGTATTTTGCATTAACTCTCTTTACTAACTCACATAGCAGTAAAGAAAAAAAGGTGAAAACATTAACCAATCAAAAGAAAGTAGGAGGTATAGTATTCACAGTAATGAGGCTCCTCCCCCTCTTTCGAGAGCGACATCAAATACAATAATTTTTTTTTTAAAAGAACGGATAAAGTCTTGCAACATGCACCAACGGGTGACTTTTCAAATACGAAGTCCTAGGGTGATCCAAACATGCACCAACAGATGACTTTTCCAATTGCGAAGTCCTGGTTTCTGAAGGAAGGTCCAAACATGTCCATCCTGAGTGTAAGTTGTAGTGTCTTGAAGTTATGATGAGATTTCATCCCTCGAGGGTGCGGAGGGTGGGAAAATACTCGCCTCCTGTCATTACTAAAATTAAGATTATAAGTACACTAACGCTAGCATAATCTTCAATTTTACCACATGACAGGAGGCTTCATATTTTGCATTTTTAACGCTGATGAAGGAGAGATGTGGCTGCCCCCGAGTTTGGGCGGAAATAGAAGGTCCGAAAGGTCGCTTCGCGTGACCAATCCGCGGCTCGTAGGATGTCTGCCAGTGATGCTCCCGCGGAGAAAGCCGACGAGGCCGCCGCTCCGCGGACGGAGTGGGCACCGAAGGTGTCTTCCACACCTGCTAGAGACAGGATCCAGCGAACCCATCTGGCAAGGGTGGTAGTAGAGACGGGAACGTGAGGTCTAACATAAGACACCAATAGTTGTCCCGAAGATGAAACCCGAAGGAGGGAAGTGACCTGAACATAACGACGCAGAGCAGAGACCACGCAAAGCAGCGGTTCCGTAGGAAAAAAGGGGTAGAAGACCGGCGATGAATCCGATTTCGTACGACGAGACACTTGGAAGGTAACTCCCTCGGGGGAGACCGAGAAGGCGTCGATGTCGAAAGCCCGCACGTCCGAAACTCTGCGGAATGATACCAGACAAAGTAGGAGTGTTAGTTTGGCCGACAGTTGTCGAAGTGAGAGTCTGTCGTTATCTGGCCAGTCTCGCAGAAACTGTAGGACGACTTCCACGTCCCATAACCGAGTGTACTTGGGTCTGGGGGGCCTTTGAAGTCTGATGCCTCTGAGGAGGCGGCATACCAGAGGGTGTTTCCCGACGGGTGTACCCAGGACCGGAACGTGAGCCGCTGAGATCGCGGAGCGCACGACGTTGAGGGATCGGTAAGACCTGCCCGCGGAGTATAGGTGGGAGAGAAAATTCAAGATGGCCGTTACAGGTGCCGTAAAGGGATCAAAGTTCCGTTCACTGCACCAAGTGGACCAGGAATTCCATGCTGCAAGATAGCATCGTCTGGTTCCTGGTGCCCATGAATCCCATAAGAGGTCTCTAGCTGTCTGCGATAAGTCCTCGGTCTGCCAAGCGCCCCTGAAAGAGTCCAGGCTACTAGAGTGAGGCGGTCTTCCAGAATGAGAGGATGGGGTTCCCTCTCGGGTCTGTGAGGAGTGTCCGGTAGGACGGCATGAGGAGAGGATCCCTGTAGGATGAAGCTAGAAGGTCCGGGAACCATGGTTGGCTCGGCCATAGGGGAGTGATGAGGAGCAGAGACCCGCGTTGCGTCTTTAAGTATTGTATCGTCCTTGCCACCATGGCAAATGGGGGAAAGGCGTAAGCGCCCCTGGGTGGCCATGGTTGGAGAAAGGCGTCTACTGCTTTGCTCTCCGGATCTGGTAGCCAGCTGAAGTACTCGTCCGTCTGCCTGTTGTTCCGAGATGCGAAGAGGTCCAGATGGAGGGGGCCTCTCCTGACCGAGAGGCGATGGAAGATTGTAGGGTCCAGTCTCCAGTCGCTGCTGTCCCGCCAATGGCGAGAGAACCAGTCCGCTGTCAGGTTCGTTTCGCCCGGGAGATATTCTGCCATGAGGGAGATTTTCCGGGGAAGGCAAAACTCGAATATTTCTTTCGGAATCTCTGAGAGGAGTCTGGACCGGGCCCCTCCCAGTCTGTTGATGTAACGGACCGCTGACACATTGTCCATCCGGAGGAGGATGCAGCAGTTGGTCCGGTTTCTCGCTAGGCTGCGAATTGCAAATGAGCCTGCTAGAAGTTCTAGGCAGTTGATGTGGAGTTTGAGTTCTTGGGAAGTCCAGGTGCCTCCCGTCGAACTGCCTTCGCAGGTGGCTCCCCATCCCCAGAGGCTGGCGTCTGATTCCAGGACCATGTCGGGTGTGTTCCCGAAGATGGCTCGGCCATTCCACGCTTCCATGCTGTCCAGCCACCATCCCAGTTCTTCCTTGACTTCCTCCGTCACCGGAACCGTTTGGTCGTATGAAGGGTTCTGGCGGAGGAAGGAAGCCTTCAAGCGCTGCATCGCTCTGTAGTGGAGTGGACCCGGGAATATCGCCTGGATAGATGCGGATAGCAGGCCCACGATCCGAGCCAGGTTGCGGAGTGGAATGGAGTGGCTGCGAATGGCTTTGCGTATTTCCTTCTTGATGGCTGTGATCTTTGAGGTTGGGAGCCGTAGTGTGCTGGTCTTGGAATCTATCTCGAAGCCCAGGAATTGTATCTTCTGGGCTGGGGATACTTCCGATTTTTGAAAGTTCACCACGAAACCTAGGGACGTGAGGAGTCGGGTGGTATATTGTGTGTGTTGCGTTAGACTGTACCTGTCTGAGGAAAACAGTAGCAGGTCGTCCAGGTAAATAATGCACCGAATTCCTTGAGTGCGTAGTCGAGACACTACTGGCTTCAGGAGTTTGGTGAAGCACCACGGTGCTGAGCTGAGGCCGAAGGGGAGGCATGTAAACTGCCAGGGGCGGCCTTGCCATCGGAATCTGAGGAACTGTCGGCAGGATGTATGGACGGGTACCGATAGGTAGGCGTCCTTGAGGTCCAGTCTTGTGAACCAGTCCCCTTCTTGGAGCAGATCCCTTAGGAGATGGATGCCTTCCATCTTGAAATGTCTGTATGTTACGAAAGCATTGAGCTTACTTAGGTTTATAACCGGCCGTAAGTCTCCAGATTTCTTTTTCACTAGAAAAATGTTGCTGAAGAAGCCGTTTTGGTCGTGAGCGGGTTCTATCGCTCCTTTGGCCCTGAGTTCCCGTAGTTCGCCATCGATTAGAAGGCGATCTTCCTTGGAGCACTGAATGGGGTACGGAGGGGCGGTCTGGGACGGGGTTTCCACAAAATCTATGATGTAGCCTTGGACCGTCTGGAGGATCCATGCGTCCGTGGAGATGGCTGTCCAGTTCTGAAAAGACAGAGCGATACGACCTGCAGTATACGGGGTTAGTGGACATTGAGGCAAAATGATGCTTACCTGTGGGGAAGCGTGCTCTGCCACGGCTACGAGGTCCTCTGCCTCTGTCTGCTCCACGGGTGTAGGAGAAGGGCTGCCTGAAACCCCCTTCCGGGTAGAAGGGTTGGGGTCTGTGTGAGCGGGGGCCAGAGGGCCAAAAATGGCTGGCTGCTCGGCCCCTGTAGCGGCCAGCCCGTCCAAAAACACCCCGACTGGGGTAGCCCCTGAATACTCGCTTCATTGAAGTTTGAGCCTTATTGAGCGAGGTGAAAATGTTTACGTGCTTATTAAGCTCTTTGAGGAAGGCTTCCCCAAACAATTTGCCCTGTGCAAGCGGTCCCAACTCCTTGGTGCCCAATTCCACCAGCTTTCCGTCAATACGGAGCAGCGCTGCTTTTCGCCTCTCAGAGGAGAGGGCTACGTTGGTGTTACCAACAAAACAAAAGCACCTCTGTGCCCATTCTCTTATATCGTGTGCCCACTCTTTAACCATACTGGTATCAAATTCGTCAGCCCTTGTAAAAGCATCGTCCGCCAAAAACATGATGCGGGAAAGTGGGCCAATAGAGTCTAGGAGTTTGTCTTGAACTCCGTGAAAGCCCTTCTCCACCCCTCTCCTGGGGTCGCGGCCACCCCTAGACATGAATGTGTTCATGACCTGGTCGAATTCGGGGGTTTGGGCCACGTTGTCGGGAAGGGCGAGGGCATTCCGAACGTAGTCGGTTGCGCACCGTTTTGTCCAGGGGTTTGCGGAGCCAACGGTGCATAAATTTGGAGAGATGGTCGGGGGGGGTCCAGTCCCCCGAACGCGGGTGCCGTATGTTGCGGGGGTCGAATAGACGTTGCCCCGTGGGGTCCAGAATG
This sequence comes from Pelobates fuscus, assembly GCF_036172605.1. Classification (NCBI taxonomy): domain Eukaryota; kingdom Metazoa; phylum Chordata; class Amphibia; order Anura; family Pelobatidae; genus Pelobates; species Pelobates fuscus. Next base: position 115,541,950 of record NC_086318.1, read on the forward strand.
GCTTCCCCTTCTTCTTGGACCGGTGTGGGGTCGTCCGGCAGTTGGATGTCGTCCAAGAAGGTGCCTTTTAGGAGACCCGTATGGGATCCCGTGTCCGAACCCCAGTCATTATCTGGATCGGAATCTGCGGCCTGCCACTCATCTAACACAGCCATGGAGCGTGTTTGTTCTTCCCCCTCGTCCGAGGAGTAATGGGCGGGGGTGGGTGGTGCTGGCCTGTGGCGTTTGGCAGGTGTCTTGCCTTTGCCCGGGTTGTCATTCCTTTCCTTGCCCTTCCAGTGGCGCTTGCTTGGCCGAGAGTCGGCCTGGGCATGGGATTCTGAAGCCTCAGAGTCGTAGTCATGGGCTTGGGCTGTTGTGACTTTTTTAGTCTGATCGGCAGTTGCCGTCATAACCCTGGATAATGCTTTCTCCATAGAAGCGGAGATGGCTTCCGCAATCATGGTTTGGAAGTCTGCAGGGTTTTGAGGTGTATCCATGATAATAGGAGTTGGGCCGCTGTAATAGCTTGAAGCACAGAAAAGGTATGGCTAGGGGTCTGTCCCAGTTAGTGAGAAAAAAAGGGGGGGGGGGCACCTGCAGTACCCAGTTAACCCCAGCAGGGTGGGTATAGGTATATATATATAAAACCGTGAAGTGTAAAAAGGCAAACCCCAGCAGGGTGAATATGACAAATCTGGCAGTAAAAAGCACCAGTTTCCCCAGCAGGGAATATTGGGATTTTTCTTCTGGGCCACACCCAGGTATAAATGCTCAAATATATATAGGTGGCACGAAATCCACCTGATAGCAGCGGTATTAAATATAGGGCTTCACCCTGTAAGTGTGCAAAAGCACCAGTAGGCAGTAAAATAGTATTTGATTATGGGGCCACACCCCAAGCACAGGTAAATAATTTTGACTGACCTGGGGACCCCTGCCTGGTTGTGTCCGGTTACTGTGTGTACGGGCGCCGGAATGAGGAGACCGCAATGCTCCCAAGATGGCGGCCGTGGATCTCGCGAGACGCGAGATCCAAGATGGCCGCCGGAGGAGCGTGAAAAAACGGTTTCCCGCAGTGCGGCTACAGTGAAAGCGGCTGTGAAGCCGTGTGGAGGAAAAAAGGGGGGTGGAGGGTGAGCGTTACCCTCAGGGAAGTGTGAGACAGTCGGTCCGACGGCGGAGAAGCCGGCGGACCGAGAGGTGAAGAAAAGGAGAGAGACCCTGTGAAGAAAACAGGGAGGGGGAAAAGACTCCCCCAAGAGCGAAAAACCCCAAGGGGGCAGATGAAATAAAGGTAGAAAACAACAATAGAGCAAATATAAAACTACATATATAAGTAAAAATACAGTATTATATAAAACATTACATATACAATAGTGAAAAGGGAAGAGCCAAAAACTCTGACCTGTCTGCTGATGGAGCAGTAAAGAAAGAGGGGGAGGAGCCTCATTACTGTGAATACTATACCTCCTACTTTCTTTTGATTGATTAATGTTTTCACCTTTTTTTCTTTACTGCTATGTGAGTTAGTAAAGAGAGTTAATGCAAAATATGAAGCCTCCTGTCATGTGGTAAAATTCAGTAGCATAACAAAAGCCATATTGGCAAGATAGCAGAACCAGTTACATGCAAACACCAGCTTATTTTAATTTCTAGAAAAAGTGAGTAGTAAAAAACATTGTGATTGGTAACAACCAAATAGAATGATTAAACCCATCTTGTCATATGAATATCCAGTGCCAAAAAGTATATATAGCAGAGAAAAATAGTACTTTCAATTTCAACAGAGTAATATGTAACCCATAAAATTAACAGTAGATAAACACTTGTAGCAATTTGTGTCAAAAGGCATTGTGACAAACCAGTGGAAATCAGAGAGAGTGAAAGTATAAGGGAAAGTCAAATAAGAAAAGGATTAAGCCCCAGTGAACCCTTCCTTAAACATGCCTATGAGGGCACCAATGCTTAGTCTGAAATCATGATTTTTTAAAGCCTTCAGTAAAAAAAAAAAAAAAAAAAATTAAAATAAATAAATACATTAAAAATACATATTGTTAAAGACAGAAGGCGAATATTATTCTTTGCATGTTCTCACAGCAGCAAAACGAACATACATGTGTAATCCTAACTTGGTAACAATGCCCTTTTAACACTGACACAAAGAATGTTGTAGGTAGCCAATCATCTCCAAGAGCAGCTAGCATAAGTCTCGTTTATGGAACCGTTATTGTCTTTCTGTCATTAACCACAGTATAAAGGACAAAACATCAGAAAGAAGATAACACCATCCATTAAGAAGGCACAAACATAGTACTAGCCTCCTGACAGACATAAAATTACAATTGTCTGTTTATGTACAGCCAAATATGACCAGTATTACATCAGATGGAATATATACATATATAACTGTATTTCTCATTCATGTAGTTGATGGTTCCAGAAGGTACTGCACTATTAAGTGTTTAGACACATAGCGATACTATAACACAACTACATAATAACACACCTTCTTCATTATCATAACATTCTTACTGTTGGTTTAACAATAGGTTTCAATCAATGACTTATATTTCAGCTTGGGTATGTAGAACACATATCAGCTTATTTTTTATAATTTTGCTGAGAGTCTATTGTGGGTCATGGTCTCTGAGATGTGTGTGCGGAACTATGTACAGTGTCCAACGTATTTAACTTGCTTGTATATTGCAAGTACTGGTTCTCCCTTACTTGCTTGCTTGCTCGGGGACCGTTGTGATGATCAGCTGCCTGCTGGCCTGGAGATCTGTGTCTCGACTATGTGTGTGGTGTACCTGGGAGTCGCTGGTGGGCACAGGGCTTGGCCTTGAGGGCTCTTTTCAGGGTTGTGTTTGTCACCTGTAGTCGATGTAGGAACGTCTCCTGGTCTCCGTCAGGGGGCAATGTTAGTGTTTCCTCACCCCTCTGTATAACTAGTGACCCATCCGCCCCCCACCTCTACCTCACCCCTGCCTCTCACAGTCTACTAGCGGTTGGGCTTAACTGCCTTTTCGCTGCCAATACAGCAAACGGGAGATCCCCGTATATAGCTACCGTGCAGCCTTCAAAGTTCACAGTTTTCAGTTCTCTCGAGCGCGCCATAATGGCGGATCTGGCCGCAACGTTCTTGGTAACTGCAATTATGTCTCTGTGTGCCTCCCCTGGGTCTGAGGCGGCTTTTCTGATCCGGAATGCTGTCTCACCATCTCCAAAGCTACTCCAGTTTTGACCCCCATGTGGGTCAGCATGCGGTGCAGGAAGGGCAGGAGGTCATCCCCTGTGATCCGCTCTGATACTCCTCTGATGAAGATGTTTTTCCTCCTGTGCCTGGACTTCAGCACTGTCACGGTCTTGGACAGGTGTTGGACCTGTTGGGACAGGTCTTGAATCTCCTGCTGGGCAGTCCGCAGCTGTGTCTCCCTCTCTCTATCTTTGGACTCTACCGCCGTGAGTCTATTACCCAGGTTGCGAATTTCCACCTGTGTTGCCCGTAGGTCCGCCATCCATATTTGCCTCATTTCAGTTAGGAGGCATTTCATATCCCTCTTTGTTGCTGGCGCTGAGTCTGCATCGGAGTCAGACTCACTGGTAGTGCCACTCGCTAGGTTATTCCCGTTGGGCTGTTCCACCTTTTGCCAGGGCTCTGAGGCCTCATCCTCACTCTGCATCTCCGGCGCCATCTTGAAGGCTTTCCGCTGGGCTGGCCTGCCAAGTGAAAGCCTGATATCATTGTACGGGTCTCCGGTGCGTGTTTTTTTTTTTTTTTGCCCCATTGGATCAGCTGTTTGGGGGTGGGTGTCTCGGTGCTCGTGGGAGCCGTTTAGGTAGGTTAATCTCTCTTTATTTTGGCCTCTGTTTCGGAGCTCCTCTCAAGCACGTCGGCCACGCCCCCCCCCCCATATCAGCTTATTTTAATGGCCACAATTTTACAATGAATTCTTTAATTTTCTTGAGAGTGTAGCAGTCCAATCAGAGATTTTTTTTACTTAGACAAAACTAGACAAGGAAAGAAGAACCTATCTATCTAATCTAATCTATCTATCTATCTATCTCTCTTTCTACACATAATCTGTGCTGTTTCATTAAATGTGGATAGCAGTCGGGAATCATATCCTGTTTAAAAAGTAAAACTCTGAACGTTTCACCTTATACCATTCATTCTCAGGTAATTAACATCTCAAAAAGCTGGATGGCCAGTGACCTTTGCAAGATCAACTCTTTACCTCTGATTGACACAATGAGCATTATACATTCTGTGACCGAGGCTCTTACCGTACAAACAATGGAAAACACAAACCCTCCTCGAACTGTAGGATTAGATTCCCATCTTTAATTTGCCTTCTGTGTCATTTTTTTCAGAACAGTAGCTACAGGAAGGTTGTAATTACAAGCAACAGTAGATTAAGCAACTGATTATGTGGTTACAAACCATTTCCTGTACGAGCCATTAAAAGCATGATATGAACAACAGCATAATTCATTCCCTATGAATACCAGTTTTGTCTCCTGCATTTCCACTGGTTTTGTTACACGGATAGATATCTTCTCGGAGTGTGTGGGGCGATCTCTCTGGATCACAAGAATTAGGCACTGGATAGAGTTACCTTTTCCCTGTCCGTCTCAGACATAACCACAGCCAGAATTAATGTCCCTCTGCTTTGCCAAGCGCACCTGCAGCATGACTGAGGGTCTCACTTTGTAGAACAGGAAAAAGTCTAGTGAATGCACTTTATTTAAGAATGTTAATGCTGTATTTGACCTCTCACGGCCAGTGTGGTGATGTAAAGGTTTTTGAGACATTTTAGTAAACAAATTTAAGAGACCTTCCTACTAAGATAACTTTAATCTTTAGTTAGTATAAAATGTGTCCCAGAGCAATGGCTCAGGACAGTTTTTATGCTTCTGTTTTTTTTTTTTTTTTAAATTTGATAATTTTTATAGGAATTTTCAAAAGGGATAGAGTAGATAGTTTGACAGCGTTATAGCTGTAAGAGAATTATGGGAGATGTCATCCACAACATCAGCTGAAGGTTGCCTACCCTTGCTCTGTTGTATATATCTCTAGTTTTTCACATTAATGAAAGATACAGATTCTTTGATACACTTGTCCTTGTTTTTTGTGGAACTTAGGAGTAAGGTATATTACATTCTAGCTTGGTCAGTAAACTCCAACAGACTGCAGTCAACCCAGCTTGATGCAAGTTGGATCACTTGAATGCTAAGCTATTTTTGTTTATACTGGAGGAATATTATGTATAACATAACCTGATAGTAAAATATTTTAATCTCAATACCAGGCAGTGGTGTCACAGTGTCTAATTTGCCCTATGGTAGTGCTGGTCTTTTGACCTATAACTCCAAGAATTCTTTGAATGCAATAGATGGCAGAGAATCTGGGGATTTGCATTTTGGGCCAAAATCCCTCCATCCCATTTTTTTCTACCCTAATGTCTCTCTGTTCAAGGAGTTCCATATTGTTGATGTGTCTGAGTGTGTAACAGGACTCCACAGCAATAATACTCACAGTAATGTGTCTACTACAATAAATCTGTTTAGACATCAGTCTGTGTAAATAAGATATCTCTGTTATTATTCTTAATTGCATTTTAGCTGCATAAAATGTTATTAGTAACATGCCCATGGCCATTCTCCCACTCACATTCCTTGCCCATTTAAAAAATGTAGAAGGTATTTTGTAGTTCAGCTACATCATTGTTGTTGTTGGTGGTGGTGGTGGGGCAGGGGTGGTTGTGATGCCTGCTAAACTATCCATTTGTAGTTTATACACATCTGATCTGTAACGAATTGTAATCCAAATAGGAAAATCAGGCTGAAATAGCAGGGCTGTTTAATATAACTGAGTTCTAGAAGCTTTGTACATGAGCTATTTTAGCCTAGATATTGCCATTTGGATTTAAGTTCTCTACAAGTTGGAGTTTATTGAGTAAACCCCATATATTTTGTATTAAGATACGTAATATATATACACCGTATATACTCGAGTATAAGACGAGTTTTTCAGCACATTTTTTGTGCTGAAAAACCCCAACTCGTCTTATACTCGAGTGAGTGTCTGTATTATGGCAACTTACATTGCCATAATACAGACAAGGACCGCCGGGCTCATTACAAGCCCGGCGGTCCTGTTGGGGGCTGGCAGAGAGCTGTTACTTACCTTTCCTGCAGCTCCTGTCAGCTCCCTTCTCTCTCCTCCGGTCCGGTCAGCTCCCTCTGCAAGTCTCGCGAGAGCCGCAGGGTCAGAGCTCGGCGCGGCACTCACACCGCGAGACTTGCAGAGGGAGCTGACCGGACCGGAGGAGAGAGAAGGGAGCTGACAGGAGCTGCAGTAAAGGTAAGTAACAGCTCTCTGCCAGCCCCCTCCACTGAACAGCCAATGCCACTGGACCACCAGGGAATGAGAGCCCCCCGCCCTGGCCAGCTAACAAGCAGGGAGGGGGGACGAAAAAAATAATAAAAAATTTAATATAAAATTTAAAAATTTAAAATAATAATAATAATAATAATAATATAAAAAAAATTAAAATAATAATATAAAAAAAATATTAAAACAATAATAATATTAAAAAAAATTATAAAAATGCCCACCCCCCACCAAGGCTCTGCATCACATACACACACTGCACTCATACACACACACTGCACTCATACACATACACACACACTGCATTCATACACACACACACACACTGCATTCATACACACACACACACACACAGCATTCATACACACAAACACACACTGCATTCATACACACACACTGCACTCATACACACACACTGCACTCATACACACACACACACACTGCATTCATACACACACACACACTGCATTCATACACACACACGCACACACTGCATTCATACACACACACGCACACACTGCATTCATTATATACACACTGCATTATATACACACACTGTAAATAAATATTCAATTAATATAATTTTTGGGGGATCTAATTTTATTTATAAATTTACCAGTAGCTGCTGCAATTCCCACCCTAGTCTTATACTCGAGTCAATAAGTTTTCCCAGTTTTTTGGGGTAAAATTAGGGGTCTCGACTTATATTCGGGTCGACTTATACTCGAGTATATACGGTATATATAAATTGCAAACTATTTGTTATACCAAGCCACTGGACCTGCAGTGTGAACTAATTATAGTGAAAGGAATAGAAAGTTATCTATTGGATACAATGTTCAGTTGAACATTTTATCCAATCTTTATTTAGTCTTCATATACAAATTGCATTGGTCCTTTGCCAAATCTAAGTTAATATTCCAATATAAACATAAACACAAATATAAACTCCTGTGCACAATGAATCAGTACTGTCCCATCTCATCTGTTTGTTTATATTTTCTGAATAATCTTGGTGCTGGTTGGATAAAAGAGAATGAGATGTCACTCTAAAAGAGAGTTCCTATTACGAAATTAAAAACTTATTCTAGTTGAAGGAAACACATTTGTAAGTACTGGAGGCCACTGCTATCTGTTTCAGGTACTCTTCTTTTTGCCCTCTTTTTCTAGACGGGTATCTAACCACAGCTCAAGATCTTTTTCTGGAGTCCAACAGAAGTGAGTGTGATCAGAACCAGATTATAATCACCGAGGGCCTCAGGCAGAATGCCAGATTAGGGCGCCAGTCTAGAGCCTTCTCTTCTTTGTTTGGGGCCAGATGAGTTTTTTTCTTGTGCGTGGTGGCACAAGTTTGTGTGTTAGCTGAGTGTGGTTGTGTATTTCTGTCGTGGCTGAGTGTTGAGTGTGTGAGAGTGTGTTGTGGATTGATGTGTGTGGAGTAGGCTCAGTGTGACTATATGTGGTGGCTGAGTGTTATGTCTGTGGTGCCAAAGTTCTATAATGGCTAGACTAATGGGCAGTTCTCTGTCTGTGATGTCAGTCTGTGTACACTTCTATTCAATTGTGAGATTTACTTACAGTCAATATAGCTTTCTTTGAAAGGTTTATTATCTCAGAAGAAGGATATTAAGCTCTGTTTGTAAATCGGTACACCTAAGGAATGAATATTACACTGACTTAGAAGAGTGAAAACCCTTATTTCAGGAGTACCCTTTAATACTCTGATTATTGAGACTTTGTATTGCAAGCCTTGAATGGGCCTGAATCCAGGCCAAACATGGCAAATCCAGTCTCTGAGAATTCAGCTCCGGCCCGGATTAAAAAATTTAAAACGATTTGCCCACTGACAGTGCTAGCAGCCAGTGGACAAATAGTGGAAAACCCTCAGCAGTGCAAGGGGTAATTATGTGGTGGCTGGCCAGCGCTTGCTAGAGTATTGTGCTTCTACACGCCCCCAGCTACTATCCAGCAATTGGGGGCATATCTACTAAACATCTATGTAACGGATCACCTGGCACCCCGACTGAGTACCTCCGTTAATGGATGCTCCTAGCGCTTCCTGAGGACTCCAAGCACTCTGGCAGACACCATAATCACCGAATCCGAGAAACCTTTAAATTCTCCCAAGCGTATGAATGCTGTAGACCATTGAATAGGAACCATACGAATAGGCTTGTACTCCTAGCAGTCAACTGGAACAGCATACATTAAATCCTTCCCCCAATAATGAGACGACACATCACTTTGAGGGTAAAACAGGAACTCTGGACTGGCTCATCCAGCCTGGCTTTTATTACACTAATCCACATACAGGCCACACCCAGGGGGAGGCATAAAATAACCAATCACATACATGGTTCAGCCCACACATCCCCTCCCCTCAGATAACATTAAACTCAATTATCCGGTACACTTTTTCAGCCAAGTTCTGGATGTACCCCAAAACCCGGGGGTACACCTTTAAATCCAGCATCGCTGGATAGCCCTTATTCAGGGGGACAACATATCCAAAATTCAAGTAATTCGGATGAATGGTTCGTGAGATATGGGGTTCCAAAGATTTGACCGACCGCATGGGTAAAGTATCCGAAAACAGTTCCATGCATTTTGGCCCTGCGGTCGGTCACAAACAAGGGAATGAAAACAGGCGAATTGCCTGTGTTATAGAGCCTGGAGAGGGTTTGAATGAATTCCCTTGTTTATGGGGTTCTTTCTACCGAACGGCGGGTCATTCGGTAGTTTCCATACGAATTTCTGGAAGTATGGAGGTCTCAGCGGTGTTTGCCTAGTCAAGTGTCCGATTTTAGTTCCAGACACTCGACGGCAAAACACCGCTGTTCGGTAGTTTAAGATGGCCGCCGCCACGTGTTTGTTTCCCGAATGGCGGCCACCCAGAGGACAAAGAATACATTACACTGATTGCCAATTACCCGTTTGCAACATTGTTGCAAACTGTAATTGGAGGCACACTTATTCCTGGGTGGTCTGGTTGTTCGGTAGTTTCACTCAATATAATAAATGGAGTGATTCTACCGAACAATCAGATGAATGCTGCATACATATCCCAGGTTAAACTTAACACACAAATACACATATAATATTACAGGCAGTACACTAGAATATGTATCACAGTCTTAAAGGGACAGTAGTCCCAAAAGTCCCAATATGTCCATAGATGCTGTTAAAAGGGCCAGTAGCAGCAATATACAGTACAATATGCCCCAAATAACCCAGGGGCCATAGTCAGCAGGTAGGAGGCTAGCAAACAGGCTTCTCCAGGGCCCAGTGGCGAGGTTGGTTTCGCCACAATCTACAATACCCACTAGAAAAGGTCCATGATGGGTATGGGGCCTGTTCAATTATAGGGCTGACTATGTTCCACCTGTGCCCCCACCCATGGGCATTGTATGGGAAATTACTTTAAATTTGTGGAAGGGGGGTGGGGGAGGGCTTACAATTTAGACAAAATCCCGTCGTTAGTGAATAAACCTGTAAGAGTCTTAGAACACTGAAAAATGTAGTATATATTTGAAGTAATATGCAACTGGATTTTATTTAAATTACCTTTTTACATTCTATCAAACATACACCTTGCTAGTCTGGAAGATTAGGTGAATCATTAAGGAAAATACATTCTGTGATTTAATTTGAATCTGCGTTAAACATAACATTGTGTATGTGCACAAAATAGAATTAGATTAAATAAATGTTTTAAGGCTCTGCATTGCAAAATCTTTCACACGGAGCTATAAGCTTTTGTTATGGTTAATTTGAGTCCGACAATGGGCCTGAATGAACCATTAACACAACTCTAATGTTGCAGCAATTACAACTAAATTAGACATCAGTTCATAAAAAATTAACACCGGATACTATTTTTAACAGTCATTAATTTTTTTTATATATATATATATATATATATAAAATGTTCTTCAAGGCTGATAGCCTAAATTAAATTCTCAGTGATGTATTGCAGGATAAAGAGAACCCAGCCTATGTTTCAGTAAGATGCTATTGTTAGATAAGATTCCCTGTATTATAGCTGTGAGGTTCAGTGCTTGGCTTTACGTAATGAAAAGATGGAGATTGAAAACAGCACCGACGTTTTTCAGGCCAATGAATAAGTGAATGGGTTTTCATGGAACAACACAGAAGAGTACTGAATGTTTTATTTAGTAAACAGTGGATTGTAGTGAACTGATATGTTTACAAATTCTATAACTTGGATAGTACAGTATTTCTATTTTGACTTGTTGGGCTAGATTTTAATTTGGTAGATAGCTCACTACAATTCAGTAGTCATTGAATTAAAGGAACACTCCAGTCAAGCACAATAACCACTGCAGCTCACCCACTCAAAATGGTTTAGCTCCTTACAGCTCCTTAAAAATGAAAGTGTAGGTACACTGGAAACAGAGATGGGTCTGTTAGTTAATGAATACCAGGAAAAGGCAGACATTTTAAATAACTATTTTTCTTCAGTATATATTAATGAGGATCCCATGGCAAGAGACATGCAAATGATTACTGCAAAAAACTTGCAGATAACTTGTGATTGGATGACTCAAGACAAGGTGCTACAGCAGGTAAAGAAAATTAATGTAAATAAAGCTCCGGGGCCTGATGGTATTCACTCATGAGTACTTAAGTGGGGAAATAGTTAATCTTTCAAGATTCTTTTGTTTCAGGTATTGTACCGGAGGATTGGAGGAAGGCAGATGTCGTTCCTATATTTAAAAAGGGTTAAAAATTATTGCCTGGAAATTATAGACCTGTTAGCTTAACTTCTGTGACTGGGAAAATATTTGAACGGCTATTAAGGGATAATATTCAGGAATTCATTGTGAAGAACGTTGCTATTAGCAATAATCAGCATGGTTTTATGAAACATAGGTCATGGCAAACTAACATGATTGCATTCTACAAGAAGTAAGTAATATTATAGATCAGGGTGTTGCAATGGATGTGATCTACTTGGATTTTGCCAAGGCATTTGATATGGTTCCTTACAATAGGTTAGTCTTCAAACTAAAATAAATTGGTCTATATGAATATTCTTGTTCTTGGGTAGAACATTGGCTTAAAGATAGAGTACAATGAGTTGTCATTAATGGTAAATTTTCAAGCTGGACAAAAGTGGTAAGTGGTGTCCCTCAGGGTTCTGTTTTGGGACCGCTTCTATTTAACATTTTATAAATGACCTTGCAATAGGCATTGAAAACCATGTTTTAGTGTTTGCAGATGACACAAAACTTTGTAAAGTAATAAAATGTGAGCAGGATATTGCTTTGCTGCAGGTGGATTTAGATAGATTGGGGGGCTGGGCACTAAAATGGCTGATGAAATTCAATGTAGAAAAAATGCAAAGTTATGCACTTCTGGGTCAAGAATGCACAAGCACCTTACAGCCTAAATGACAGTGAATTAGCGATAACCACACATGAGAAGGATTTGGGAATTGTTATAGACCACAAATTAGGCAGCAATATGCACTGTCAATCTGCAGTTGCTAAGGCCAGTAAGGTTGTGTCATGTATAAAGAGGGGCATAAATTCGAGGGATGAAAATATAATTTTGCCTCTTTATAAATCGCTGGTAAGACCACACCTGGAATATGCTGTGCAATTTTGGGCACCTGTTCTAAAGAAGGATAGCATGGTACTAGAAAGAGTGCAGAGACAGGCTACAAAATTGATAAAAGGAATGGAGCATGTTAGTTACGAAGAAAGGTTAAAAAATGTAAATCTCTTTAGTTTGGAAAAACGGCGCCTTAGCGGGGATATGATAACATTATACAAAAATATTTGGGGCCAGTACAAACCATTATCTGGAAATCTATTCATGAACAGAGCTATACGTAGGACATGAGGTCATGCATTTAGGCTGGAAGAAAGGAGATTTATTCAAAGGCACAGGAAATGTTTTTTTACAGTAAGAACTATACTATTTTCATTCACTTTTTAGTCAGTATGTATCTTTTTCAATTACTTTTCTCAATGTGGACCTACTGCTGATGGTCTCAGTCTATCAGAAGCACCCTGTCCAAAGGCTTCGTGATTGAAGCCTCAGACATTAAGTGCAAGTACAGAGCGATTGATCACCGGCTTGCAGACTTTGGGCTAAACGGTTTGTTAACTGTTTAACCTCGGCAGATAAGATGATGCCAGAGACCTCCTTGGACCATGATTGTGACAAAGTTGTTATGGTGCCTGGCATTTTCCTTTAAGGCAAGTGCAACTTTACAATAAATACAAATAGAAGGGCACAGGAATTAAGTAGAAAAGGAGATCCATGACATTAGAGATGGAGAAAATGGAGACTTTGCTAAGGAGTTAATGCCCGAGTATGGATCAAAACCTTTAGTACCATTGAGTGGTCACTCTGCAACGCTAGTGACAAAGTGTGAAGTCACTCTCTCCAATGCATTAGGTGCCTGATGGCTCAGGAATTCCAGAATTTCAGATGGCCCTCTAAAATCCACAAATAAAAACTTAGAATAAAACCATGCTTAACAGATATGTAAAAATATTTAAGTAAAACATTTATTGTGAATATAAACATTTTTTTAAAAGTTACTACACTGGGGTGTGAAAAACATGTTTCATTCATAGAGATTGCTAAACTGCATAACCACACTGGTAAAATCAAAGTAAACATAAATGCCACTGTGTGAACCACATCTTAAATAAATATTACCTGACTTTACAGGTCATGAGTGGCCAACTACACCCGTAATAAGCTAACAAAAGGTTCTCTCTCTTGTAGTAAAGATGGCTAAGTCACAATAGTAAACGACTAACATACCGTCATCAGTTAATCAGTAACTAAATCAGACAAAAAGGCACACCTGAAATTAGTGTATGAAAATCTTTCAGACATTAATTTTAAAATTTAGGCATCATGTGAAAATAATATTAACTTGGCGTTGCACTTACATATAAATCTCTATTTTGTGCATATATTTATTATATAGATATATTAAATAGTATACATAATGTTGAACCATGTATTATTGTAAAATAATTTCATTTAAGACGTGTGTGACATGTCATGATTCCCTTTTATTCCAGAAGTTTGGTCCTTAAGGGGTTAAGGAGATCTGGATATATCATAATACTCCATCAGACATCACAGCCCTTCTTTAACCCCTTAAGGACCAAACTTCTGGAATAAAAGGGAATCATGACATGTCACACACGTCATGTGTCCTAAAGGGGTTAAAACCGCTGCCCAAAATTGCACTCCATTTACAAGGTGGCGTCTTACCATTAATTTATAAAGAGTCAAAATTATATTTTGATCACACGAATCAGTACCACTTTTTATTTCTTTCCCAACCCTTACTGATAATCTATCCACTCTGTCAGCAACATGCCAAACACAGGCACCCACGAAACTACCCTGTCTGCTCTCTTAATAATATAATTCCCTACCACCACAACCTGCCTAGCCTTTCCTCAATTTTGGATACATTCCATACTAGAGGAGCTGTTCCCTTGACTGTTAGAAGGAACAGCTTCCTCCAGCACAGCCACCCCTGAGCTGATACTTCCAACATCTTTATTCAAGTAGGCATATCTGCTAGTATGTACAAAATCAGGACTGGCTACACCCGTCTTCTTTCCTTGCCCTCGGTTACCACGACTAACTGTCACCCACCTACCTGCCTTTTCCCTAACTGACTCATTCTGCCCACTCCACTAGCTTCCCACACTAAACTAAACTCTGCTCAGTGAGCAGAAACCCTTCTCAGTTGTCAATCTGCCTCAGTGTTGCAATTTCATTTTCCAGATCTTTAATCTCAGCTTAAAGAGAAGCCACATTTGCCACAGATGGGTGCACCCTGGAAATATTGCCCTCTCCAGGCATGCATGCGTACAGCAGACTGTGCACTGAGTTTGGGTTCTCATACACACACACGCATGCACAGATTCACACACTGAAACACATGCACAGATACATACTCAAACAGACACACATTCACAGATCCACACAATTTGATACACATGCACAAAACCATCTCTCTCCTGCATATCTGCTGTACATATTTAATATATGTTCCTGGGCCCCGGCTCCATAAGACTGTCCCTGCAGAGAAGTCTACTTATATTTTACAGGGGGAAGTACCAACTGTAGACAGTTTATCTAGGAAGGGCCAGGGCCGGCGCTACCATTAGGCAAATAAGGCATTCGCCTGGGGCGCTGGCCTCTGGTGGTGCCCATCTGGACATTTACTGGTGAGCTGCCCTGCTGCTATCTTGGCTGGTGTACTGGGCGAGTTGCTAGCGCAGCTATTTCCTCTGCTGGGCTCCCTCCGCAGCCGATTACCTGATCAGGGAGCGGGATTTACTGTAACCCCAGCACCCGAGCAGAGCACTCTGCTATCTGCAGGCAGCAAAAGCCAGGATATGACCTGGTATACCAGCTGCCCCCTGCCTGTGAATATCGGAAGCACGGTGAAGGGAGCAGGACGCAGCCTGTGCTCAGAGTGCACGGCTCTCCATCTCCCCCTGCAGAAAGAAGAGTAACTTCCTGCAGGCTGATCCCGTTCTCCTCTTCACAGCATACAGGTATGGCATAACTGGATGAATGGTTGTAAATTGGTGTGTGTATGTAAATTAAGTGTGACTTTATGTAAAGTGGTGTGAGATTGTGTTTGAGTGATAGTGTGTGTGTTAGTGAGAGTGTGCAAGTGACACTGTATATCTCAGTGAGAGTATGTGTTAGTTAGAGTGTGTAAATGACACTGTGTGTGTGTGTGTGTGTGTGTGTGTGTGTTAGTGAGTGTGTTCAAGTGACACTGTGTTAATAAGAATGTGTAAGTGACTCTGGGTGTGTGTGTTAGTGAGAGTGTGCAAGTGACAGTGTGTGTGTGTTAGTGAGAGTGTGTAAGTGACAGTGTGTGTGTTAGTGAGAGTGTGCAAGTGACACTGTGTTATTGAGAATGTGTAAGTGACTCTGTGTGTGTGTGTGTGTGTGTGTGTGTTAGTAAGAGTGTGCAAGTTACACTGTGTGTGTGTTAGTAAGAGAATGTAACTGACAATGTGTATGTCGGTGAGAGTTTGTCAGTGACACTGTGTATGCCAGTGAGTTGTGTGTTAGTGAGAGGGTTTCTCTTTTTTTCCCTAAATGTGTGCTCACTATGTCTCTCTCCTAAAATGTTTCACAGTCTCTGTTTCCTAAATATCTCAACAGTCTCTCTATCTTTTCCCTAAACGTCTCCCCAGGCTGTTTCTGTTCTGTCTCACCGTGCATCTGCTTTCACTTAAAGGGACACTATAGGCACCCATACAACTTCAGCTCATTGAAGTGATCTGTATGCGCTGTCCCAGGGTCCTTACCCTGCAAAGGTAATTATTGCAGTTCTTAAGAAACTGCAATAATTACCGTTCAAGGCTAACTCCAACTCTACTGGCTATTCATGGGGACGTCCAGCATCATAAAACCCCATAGGAAAGCATACAGCGAGGGCAGACATTGAAAAATAAAGCCAGACCCGAGTCAGCGCTGGACACAGGTAAGTGGCAGAAGGGATTTTTAACTCCTCTGCACCATGAGGGAGGGGGAATGCACTTGACGGAAAGGGAAGCTATAGTGCCAGGAAAACAAGTTTATTTTCCTGGCACTATAGTTTCCCTTTAATGTCTACTCACTGCGTCTCTTTCCCTAAATGTCTCTTCAGTGCAAATCAGAGTTTAGTAAATAAACCTCTGAGGGTATGTAATTGCATTCATGACGGAGTGGCAAGAATCCTTGCACCGTCCCTGGGAAGGGCCCCATTGTGCCTGCAACTATATCTAATGCTAATGAAACCTTGGTGCAATCAGATAGGTGCACTGGAGGAAATTCTGCATCTGTTACCAGGGCCGGCCTTAGGGGTGTGCGAGCTGTGCGGCCGCACAGGGCGCCATGGGAGCAGGGAGCGCCATGCTGCCGACACAGCTCACACATGGCCGGCCGAGATTATAAAAAAAAAAAAACCCAATATTTCAGCGGGGGTGCACCTTACCATGTGATGGGCGGAGCTAAACTGACGGCAGTGGTGGAGCTAAAAGCAGGGTCATCAGAAATTGTGGGGCCCCTAACACAGCTCAAGGTCTGGGCCCCCAGGTGCCCGCCTCCAAGCCCCGCCCACAGGAATACACACACACACAGACACAAAAGGACACAGACACACACACAGAAAGATACACAAATACTGAAACAGACACACACACACATATACAGGCATACTGACACACACATACTGAAACAGACACACACACACACACACATATACAGACACATACACATGCATAAGGAGACACAGATACACACACACACACATACTGACATACAGACACACACACTGACGTACATACATACTCACATACTGACACACACACATACATACATACAGACATACAGACATACATACAAACTGACATACATACATACATACATACATACATAAAAACATACTGACATACATACATACATACATACATAATGGCATACAGACATATACACACACACACACACACATACAGATATATACATACACAGATAGATATATACATACACAGATACATACAGACATACTGACATACACATACACAGACATTCATGCATACTAACATACATACACATACACACATACTGACACACACACATACAGATATACACATACACACATACATACAGAGATACATACTGACATATACACACACACACACACACAGACATACATGCATACTGACATACATACAGATAGATACATACATACATACTGACATACACACACACAGACAGACATACATACTGAGAAACAGACATACATACATGCAGACACATACATATACACACACACCTCATTTATCAGCCACCCTCCTCTTCCTTACCTTTTAGTTGCAGGAGGGTGGCTGGGGATGATGGTAACGGATGCCTCATCTCTCCTCTCCTCGGCTGTCTCTCCCCCTGCGCTGAGTAAGCTGGGAGAAAGTGACCGGCCGTTACTTCCTCCCAGCAGCACTTGTGGTGCAACTGCAATTTTTTTTAAAGGTTGCGCTATTACACGGCCGCAGCACTGACCGGGCCCCTGAAGATATAGGGCTAATCGGGTAGCCCTAAATGCTAGATGGGCCCTGGTGCAGATACACCTGCGGCAGTTTTGCCGTTCCACGTGGGGCCCGGGCCGCCGGGCCCGTGACAACCATCATGGCTAAAAGTGCCAGGTAACTGCTGCAGGGGAAGCTGGAAGGAGTCCCTGCTTCCCCAACAACCAGTCTCCAGGAGCTGCACTGCCTCCACTCCTCCATAATGAACAGAGGTAACTGCGTGACTGCCTGTGTGTGTTTGTGTGACTGCCTGTGTGTCTGTGTGTGTGGCTGTCTGTGTGTGTATGTGTGTGGCTGTCTGTGTGTGACTGCCTGCCTATGTGTGTGTGTGTGGCTGTCTGTGTGTGTGTCTGTAAGACTGTATGTATGTTACTGTCTGTCTGTACCTGTGTGTGTGTGACTGCCTGTAATTGTGTGTGAGTGTGTTTATCTGCCTGCAACTGTGTATGTGTGTGACTGCCTGTACCTTTGTGTTTCTGCCTGATGCTGTGTACGTGACTATTTGCCTGCGACTGTGTGCTTGTGGTGGATTTGACAGTGTATATGTATAATTGTGTGCATCTGACTGTGGGACTGTGTGCACATAACTCTGCAAAAATCAGGGCTCGAGTCCTGCAGGAACGCGTGGGAACGGCGTTCCTGCACTTTTTCCACAGCAGGAACGCCGTTCCCATTACTAGTCCTGCAGGACCCAGGCCTGGCACAAGCGGCTGCTACAGTAGGGGGGAGGGGAGGACAAATCCGAATCCCCTGCCTCTGACTGGGGGACTCGGATTTTTAAACTCACCTCTCTCCCTGCAGTCAGTGGAGTCGTCCGGCCTCTCCTGATGATGTCAGTAGGAGGGGGCGTGACTTTCTCTGCTCTTCTCACTGTACCCTGGGGAGCAGAGGAAGGCACGCCCCCTCCTCCTGACATCATCAGGAGAGGCCGGCTTACTCCACTGACTGCAGGCTGCAGGTTCCAGATCCTGTCCCACCCCTTCTGACCCAAGGTAAGCCTCAGGGAGGGGGGAAGGCACTTTAGTTTTTTTTTTATCCCTTTCCTCAGTCCCTGTCCCCCTCCTCAGTCCCTGTCCCCCTATTTAAGGCCCTGTCCCCCCTCCTTAGTCCCTTTCCCCAGTCCCTGTCCCCCTCCTCAAGCCCTATCCCCTTACTCAGTCCCTGTCCCCCTCCTCAATCCCTGTCCCCCTCCTCAGGCCTGTCCCTTTCCTGAGTCCCTGTCCCCCTATTTAAGGCCCTGTCCCCTTTCCTCAGGCCTGTCCCTGCCCCCTCCTTAGTCCCTGTCCCCCTATTTAAGGCCCTGTCCCCCTCCTCAGTCCCTGTCCCCCTCCTCAGTCCCTGTCCCCCTCCTCAGTCCCTGTCCCCCTATTTAAGGCCCTGTCCCCTCTCCTCAGTTCCTGCCCCCCTCCTCAGTCCCTGTCCCCCTATTTAAGGCCATGTCCCCCCTCCTCAGTTCCTGCCCCCCTCCTCAGTCCCTGTCCCCCTATTTAAGGCCCTGTCCCCCCTCCTTAGTCCCTTTCCCCAGTCCCTGTCCCCCTCCTCAAGCCCTGTCCCCTCCTCAGTCCCTGTCCCCCTCCTCAGTCACTGTCCCCCTCCTCAGTCACTGTCCCCCTCCTCAGTCCCTGTCCCCCTCCTCAGTCCCTGTCCCCCTCTTCAGTCCCTGTCCCCCTCTTCAGTCCCTGTCCCCCTCTTCAGTCCCTGTCTCTCTCCTCAGTCCCTGTCTCCCTCCTCAGTCCCTGTCTCCCTCCTCGGTCCCTGTCCCTTTCCCCAGTCCCTGTCCCCCTCCTCATGCCCTGTTCCCTTACTCAGTCCCTGTCCCCCTCCTCAGTCCCTGTCCCCCTATTTAAGGCCCTGTCCCCCCTCCTCAGTCCCTGTCCCCCTATTTAAGGCCATGTCCCCCCTCCTCAGTCCCTGTCCCCCTATTTAAGGCACTGTCCCCCCCTCCTTAGTCCCTTTCCTCAGTTCCTGTCCCTTTCCTCAGCCCCTGTCCCTTTCCTCAGCCCCTATCCCTTTCCTCAGCCCCTATCCCTTACCTCAGCCCATGCCCCTCCCACCCCCCCTCCTTAGCTCCTGTCCCTCTTACTCAGCTCCTGTCCCCCTCCTCAGCCCCGTGCCCTTACTCAGCCCCTGCATACAAGCGTATAATTTTTTTTTGGGGGGGGGGGGGGGAGACTGGGAGTGGATCTTGGGTGAGTTCCTGCACTTTTTTACCCAGGACTTGACCCCTGGCAAAAATATACACCTGCATTCACACATAGGCCTTAATGCATATTTTTATCTGGATTAAATACCCATCACACACAGCCAATAAACCCAGCACAAATATCAGATACAACCAATACACGCATATCACACACTGTTAATACACCCATTAAAAATATCACACACAGCCAACACATAGCATACATATCACAACCCAGTCATCACACCTATCACATACACAGACAACACAAACATTACATCAAATTATAGTGAGATGTATAACAGTGGAGCTCTGTTATAAAAAAAGCACATTACTCTGTGTTTTATAGTTAGGAAGCTCAGTGATACACTTACATTACTAAGAGTTGTATTGCTGTGTAGTATGTGATCTTGTCACAGAGCTCCAAGTTACTGGGAATTTTAGTGTTGTGGAGCTCTGTGATAAATGGAGAAGCAGCGCATTAGTACAAATTTTTATTCCAAAGAGGTGAAGGTAAATAAGTATAATCCAGAGCTCCAAAGCAAAACCACTCACAGTATTATGCGACATACTTAGTCTGCTCTTCGGTAATGTAGAGGAGGCAGTCTGGCACTTCTGGCCAGCACTACTGTTGGCTGCAGACCATAAGTAGCTGTCTTCCTAGCTCTGGATAATCAGAGCAGTGCTGCAGGTTACCACAGGACACTGCAAGTCCCTGAGCTTGTGAGACAGTTACTCATGGTCTGTACCTAGTGAAGGTGCAGACCAGATACAGATCAGCATGCCCCTCTCCCAACTAGGTAACTAGGTATTCCAGGAAAGGAGGAATGAATATTTGTTTTTAAATAATTATTAATGAAGATGAAGATTTTTCGCACAGGGGGCCTAAAGGCCTAAGGCCGGCCCTATCTGTTACTATACACAATACATGTTCATATGCCTATATTTTTTAACAATAAAAACAGACCTACCATCATCCGTCATGTACTAATGCCAAGAGGTGATTGAGGGGGGGTAGGGGTTGAGTCTTCCCCAATCTACCATCAGCAGTAGTGTTGGTGCATCTCAGAGTCTTAAACGGACACTCCACTACCCAAATATATAAACAATATATACCACTGCTTAGTAGATATATCCAAATAAAGACATGTGTGCATTTAATTATGCATTTTCTATTGGGCGTTTATCTAAAAATAGCATGTAAAAGCAGCAGATATTGTCAGAAGCTTTTGCAAGCCCTCCTATTCTTAACCTGTCCAGAATTTCCAGAATTTCCATGTCTGTCCTTGCACAGTTCAATGAGAAGTCTTTTGTAAAATAAAAAAAGAAGACACACTCTTCACACAGCACTTCAGCAAGTTGAATTGGCTAAGGGGTCTGGAATATACCTATAATATTTCTCTCTCAGCTATGAGGAATGCGGAGACCGATGCCACCACTATTAGTATTATTCAGCCTCAGGATAGTGGGCTAGCATGTTCTTTATTGGCTACATCCTGTGAGTCAAAGTCTACAGAAGCAGAAAAATATGCCACGAAGACCACTTGCTCCACAATAAGTTCTGATGCCATTCCACTGGCACTGCAGCGCCTTCTACCATAGCTACTTCCAGTGTTATACCTTCTTGTATCCCCCCAAGAAAGCACATAAGGGGGGATTTAGCAAAGCATACTTGTGGGCACTGTCAGAGCCCACAAAGGCTCTTTACAGAATAGTATCCTCAATGACAGGTCATGATGGCGATTACGAATCGGGCGATGATAATTCTGTTCCCCCCACCACTGCAGACATAGCGCTTTACATCTGTCCCAAGAGCTGCTTAATTATGAGTATGATGAGCCGGAGAAATAAGAGGAGAGCATGTAGACATCAGACAGACAGCTGACCAATAGTGCTTGGTGATGGGCAGCAGTCATACCTGATCACTATAGACAGGGAGTACCTGTCAGGGACTTTTCAGATCCTGGTGGTCTCTCTTTGCTTCTAGATAATCACCACGGGTGAGCAAGATTATTCAACCATGGAAACTTAAATAGATCACTTTGGGAAGCCTTGGGCCACTAAACATGGCATCAGTTGAGAGGGGAGCCTCAAGTATCGATGGATATGCGGGCCAGTGCAAGTAGGATCTTAACCCTGCTTAGAACAGAATGGCAGGATACTTCATGCCAGCCTGAAAATAATAGGCTTTAAGGCCAATTTATGAAATGCTGAGATTCCCACCAATCCATGGTCCAGTTTGAATTCAGTGAATTACCCTGTATTTACTTGTTCAAAGATACATTTATGTAACTTATGGCATGTCCATTTGGCACGACTAAATACCGGTACCCATATTTTTTTTAACTTGTAATTTCAAGTCGCCTTGAAAGTCTGCATGTGCAGTTATTGTGTGTCTGTGCTGAAACTGTTTGTATATTATGCTTGTTTTCTTTATAAAGAATGTATTTGATGAATAGTTAAAGAACAATAAATTTATGTGTCGTTAAAAGCCTAACAAACACATTTGTGCTTTTGTTTAATTAGTATTAAATCTGGCAGTGGCAGCCACACAAAAAAAAAATAAGTATTCAATGTGTTTTTGTTTGCAAATTCCATCTGTAATTGTGTTTGTTTATAAGGCTAAAGCCTTGAGAATATAATTTTTGATCAAACTGGGTCAGAGTAATTACATAAAATTGAATTAACCAAACCACATGACTAACCATTAAGCAAATAAATCTTTAGAATGTACATAAATATCTGGTAAATAATATTTTATTCATAAAATCTTAGAAATAGCATAACAATTTTTTTTTTATAAGTTAACAGTACATATACAGATTACATGAACTTTTTAAGTACACACCTAATAGTTAAGGCTTTGTGCTAGTCTAAAATCATTAATGTTTCTGAATCCCCAGTGGTCAAGCAAGTCTATTGTTAAGGTGTCTTATAATTTATTGCTGTAAGCATAGGTTTGATTAACACTGTTTTTTTTTTTCTTTTAGTTTTTTGACTTACATTTCCTAGTATCATATTGTTTGGGACAACTCTTTTAAGACATTGCACTGTAATGGGGAAGGTTGGGCAGACATGGGAGAAATTAAAAAATTAAATAAAAAAAAAAAAAAGTGTAAACATATCAAAGGAATTCCATGAAAAAGAGAAACGTTTTTACCTTAGTGGTAATTGGCTCCGTCATTCCCCATGTTAAGTGCATTGCAGCATTAAGATGATGTGAAGAAACACACAAAAAAAATCTTAGACTACATTTCAGTACATTTCTAAAATATTAACAAAGACAAACAACATAACTCAATTTGCAGAAAAACAAAACAAAAAAACAAAAGGTAACATGACCGGTGAGAAGTCAGAGTTTCTAATTTAAAGACAATTTTCATATTCTTACTACCGTAGTCTATGTGTGCAAATATAATCATAAAGAATGGAAGTAAAGAATTGTAACTTGTCTATAGATGGCAAACACATTAAAAGTCAGCTTCCATGAGTAAAATAGTGTCATGGAATTATATGCAACTATACATATCGATGAAAAGGGTCATACAGCATTAAGAATAAATCACCTTGTAGTCTTAACTGTAGGTCTCTGATGGAGTGTCACTTTATATAATTAATATGCAGTATGTCGTATTACATTCTTATATAATTCCCCGCATACTTATAGAGATTGTAAGCAAAAGAAATGAAAAACACCCTCTATCTCCAGTCTACTTTTTTTCTTCCATGTAGACAGCTGTAGCAAAGGTTGCCAATCAACTGACCATAATTGTTAAAGTATATGAACAGAGATATACATACATTATCTCAGGTATATATGGTAGATGCTTTTGGGTACAGGTAGGTGTAAGTATTGCACACTATACCACCCACTCTCCATCCTTGCCCACACACGCATTTTCTCAAAACAAATTAAAAACGCAAAATGATTACCTCTTCACCCCCCCCATTTCTTCCCCCCCAAAATAAAATAAAAAAGTGAAAATGTTCTTTTAGTCACTATACATTCACTTCATTTAGGAAACAGAGGGACCATCAACTCAATGGAAAGAATTGAATGTTGAATGCCAGGATCAGCTCATAAGTGCAACAGTACTTTCATGTTGACCACCAAAAATCCCAGATAAAAATTCCATAGCCAATCGAACGTGGATAGGAATGAAGACATACGAGCTGTAGATCATCATGGCGATTGCAGTCAGTAAAACAGTGTTGAATATGGATTGCTCCCAGGGTTCCAAAACATAACTACAAGTTATCAGAAGGTACTGATAATACAGCCAAGAGAGATAATCCTTTATGTGCTTTACATCCATCTCTGGTTTATGTGTCTAAAAAAAAAAATCAAAAAAAAAAATCACTTTTTTTTTATATTTTAAAATAACATTTTGTAATTTTATACTTTACTGATATCTGTTTTAGAAGGTTGAATTGATTCAAGAGATACTTAATATTTCAACATTGAGCAAAGGTGTGAGAATAAATAAAATTTAAGCCCAAAGTATATTTTTTGTGTTCTTTTGGGTTAAACAGAGTTTATTATTAATACATTTCGTCAATGTGATAAAAAAAAAATCCTATACAGAACATATGGGAAGATAAAACAAGCAATGCAAGAGTGAAACAAGAACACAGAACCCACCATTTTTAGAACTAAATCTTGTTACACCCCCTGGCTTTTAAGCAGACAGCAGGTCATGTTACTTCCTGGTTTGGTTAGCTCAGTGAAGCTAAACTCAAGAGGCAGCAATTGCCCAGAGCACCTCCCTTGCAAAGACTTCTCATTGAGCTACATTGGGAAGTAAAAACCAAAGAAAAAAAAAGTTACCTGCGCTCTTTCCACATCCCTATGTATTTTTAAACAAATGGAGGTTTTTAGTTACCTCCAATGGCCATGAAAGGGTATGCCCACCTGCCACGTCAAGGCAGACCTCTTAGGTGGGTCCTAACTCTAACCATTCGTCTTGCTTCCTTGAGCTTCTGGCAAAAATATCTCTAATGAGAAAGGGGTATTTTTTATATACATCCCTACATGCTTATTAATCCTTAATAGGGAACACATGGGATGGGCAGCAGCATTGCAACCTAGCTGTGTGATACAAAAGTGAATACAAAGAAACAAGTCCTGCGCTCAAACTCCCATTATTCCTGTGCGGCAGCAATGACTATAGTACACATCAGCCAAAATACATATAGTAAAAACCAAAGAGAAAAAAAAGTTACCTCGCTGGTGACCTCTCCTCCCCCCTCCGACATCAGCTCCCGAGTGGAGCCGAATGCGCATCTGCGGCCAAAGCCACGTGCGCGCATTAAAAATGCCCATAGGAAAGCATTTCTCA
This sequence comes from Pelobates fuscus, assembly GCF_036172605.1. Taxonomy (NCBI): domain Eukaryota; kingdom Metazoa; phylum Chordata; class Amphibia; order Anura; family Pelobatidae; genus Pelobates; species Pelobates fuscus. Next base: position 115,566,946 of record NC_086318.1, read on the forward strand.
ATGCTTTCCTATGGACGCTCTGCATGCTCAATGCGATTTTTGCATTGAGCATTGCAGAAGCGCCTCTAGCGGCTGTCAGGAAGACAGCCACTAGAGGCTGGATTAACCCTGCAATGTAAACATAGCAGTTTTTCTGAAAGTGCTATGTTTACATCTGAAGGGTTAACACCTGGGGGACCTGGCACCCAGACCACTTCATTGAGCTGAAGTGGTCTGGGTGACTATAGTGGTCCTTTAAGCAAATTGACTGCATAATATTCCTAGCAACCGTCAAACTAATCGGCAACAAATTGTTTTACCTGTGGAGTCTACTGTATCAATTAACAAGTATTTTGTTTGGACAAATTGCTTCAAACCATTTTTTGCACAAGTCTATTAAAATATGAAATATACACCACTATCTTTAAAAATAAAATACAAACAACATAAAAATCTAACCAGTTATAATCTTGCCTCTAGTTTTAGTAAATAAAGCATAAATATACACTTTATGGTACTACCCCACTCCATGAGGGAAACAGAAGAAGTTTCTTCTTCTGGAGTTCTTAGTCCAAAATGTCTAATTTGATTTATCTTTTTAACATTACGTTGTTCTTTCTAGCACTTTACATTTAGAGTTCTCTCCAACATTACATTCAATAATGTTTTTCTTTCTTGTGCAAAATAATTCTGAGATGGTTATTCAATCTTTCTGCCTGGACCCATGAGGCATGGTACTCACTAGCTACTTAGTAGATGGTCTGATGGCTTAGCCCACAAGAGTTACAAGCAAGAACTTTTTGCTCAGGAAAGATCAGTGACCTTATTGAACTGCTTTCTATATAATTCAGTCTCCGGTCTCAGTCCGTGTGTTCTGAACAAATAATATTCACTCTTCAGAGTTACTGATTATACAGATCACTGAAGGGAAAGATAAAAGTTGTGCCACAGCGATGTGAGATGATTTTTGGTCCATTTGAATTCAAGAGCCTGGTTGTAGCTGTTTGAGATTCCCCATCGTGCATACTATCAAGAGCAGACATATCCATGGAAGTATATAATTATTAAGTTAGGGAGAGATAAACCAAGTAGCAAGGTGAGAATGAACAACAGCTCACTTAGCCTGCCCTTCGGTGGCTCCCCGCTCAAATCTCAAGCTGGTTTTAGCTCAATTTGTGCCATTACAGAGAGAACATATCTGAAGCATATTAGGCTGGTTCCACCCATACGGGCGGTCCAGATCCAAAATGCCAGCAAGTTCCCTTTGCACGAGAGATACAGAAACCCCAGATGATCATTTCAAACTTGTAAGGTATCATCAGTGAGGTATAGCTAATATCTCTCTAGGCACCGTGAGCAAGAGGTCCACGTCTGGATTGCCCTTTAACCCCTTAAGGACCAAACTTCTGGAATAAAAGGGAATCATGACGTGTCACACACGTCATGTGTCCTTAAGGGGTTAAACTTAAGGAGAGAAAAACAAAAAGTAGCAAGAGAGGTGAAAACAGACAACATCTCAATAAGCCTGCCCTTCGGTGGGTCCCCACTAAGATCTCAAGGTGGTTTTAGCTCAACTTGTGCCATTACAGAGAGAAGATATCTGAAGCACATCAGACTGGTCCCACCCGTACAGGCAGTCCAGATCCGAAATTCCAGTAAGTTCCCTCTGCACGTAGTTAAGCTAAAACCAGCTTGAGATCTGAGCGGGGACCCACCGAAGGGCAGGCTAATTGAGCTGTTGTCCGTTCTCACCTCTCTTGCTAATTGTTTTTCTCTCCTTAAGTTTAAAGGGCAATCCACTGGACCCCTTGCTCACGGTGCCTAGAAGGATATTGGCTATACCTCACTGATGCTGATGATACCTTACAAGATTTAAACGATCGTCTGGGGTTGCCAACTTGCCGTATCTCTCGTCAAGAGGGAGCTTGCTGGCATTTGTGATCTGGACTGCCCATACGTGTAGGACCAGTCTGATATGCTTCAGATATCTTCTCTCTGTAATGACAGTTGAGCTAAAACCAGCTTGAAATCTGAGCGGGGCTCCATTGAAGGAAAGGCTAATTGAGCTGTTGTCCGTTCTCACCTCTCTTGCTAATTGTTTTTTTCTAATTATTAAGTTAATTGTGAGATAAAATACATTAATTATTAAATAGCCTTAAAAATGCTAAATGATGTCTCAGCCCCTTTAGTTGCTTCAACTTGCTTAAAAATCATCTTTTATTAGGTCACCTATATTCATGTGTGTGTTTTTACTAAGAATTAGGGAGCTAACAGACCTGAAATGACCCTGAATGTTCATTTAAAAAGCAAGAAATTCTGGGTTGACAACTTTTCCTTATCCAATGTCTATTTAGTTATAATCACGGATTATCAGAATTTTTATTTTTGTAAATTGCTATTGATATTTTGGGGATTCAGGTTCTACAGGATTAATAACTAATTTACATAAATAATGTTCCATTATCAAAGTAAAGTGGAGCATTAATAATAAAAAAAAAAATCTATAGAATTAAGTCTTGAACTATATAGGTGCAAGAAGAAGAAAAAACAAAACAAAAAAAAAACCACACAAACAAAGGAAGGTATATCATAAACATTTCCTGCAATACTTTCCGAGGACAATTCTCTGGTGTCCCGAAAAGCAGGACAGTGGGAACAAAGTTGGGGTGGTGCGACAGCACCCAAAAATAGTGTTCTTTGAATTGTACCTTTGCAACCCATAAACAATTGAATTTCCAGATCCACCATGTTTTTTTCACATACATATTATTTCAACATTTACAGCAGCATATGAATGCTACATACCACAGGTCGGTTACATATATCAATGCTGTCCAATAATAACCACTTTCTAGAAGGAATTTAATTTGAAACAAAAAAAAAAATAAAACGTATTCCATTAGTTAGCATTTTCAAGACAAATTCTTGTTTTACAGGTTTAATCTGTAGACATCCGGACCTCCTCCCTCCATAAGCATATACACCTCAAACAAAACAAAAAGCAAAAACAAAAACAAAGCAAGCCCAAGTAAGAGAGCAGTTACAGATGCGCAGTGTGATGTAATGAACTTTTAATCCACTAAACTGACAGAGCGACATTTCAGTTGTAATATGAGAACCAAAATTTCTCCAAATTTCTACTAGCCATTGGCGAGTGAAAATGTTTATATATATATATATATATATATATATATATATATATATATTGTGAAAAGTCACATGAGTTATAAATTCTATAGCAGTTTGTGAAAAGTAGTACAGTTTGCTAAATGGAACTACTACTTTCGATCCTTAATCCAGTGACGGGCGGTTCAGTCCTATAGAATGGAATGCAGTTTAGGAGGTTTAACGGGCTTGTATTACATGTTTACATTTAACAGATTTAAATGTAACATTACACGCTTTAGAAATCAAACTACTAAAAATCTGAAATGTCCCTGCTTTTCTTTAAAATTATAGATACAAAGCTAAAACACATTAAGTAATAAAGTTAACTTGTCAAAACATTGAGGTAATCACATCACAATTTATCTCTATTACCACTGGGTAATTTAACCCTTTCAGAATGAGGTTTAGAAGCATCTTTTATCAAGACAGCTCCAAACCAGCATTGAATCCGAAAGGGTCAATACAAAAGTAATGTACGGTAGCTGGTTTTATGTTTAGGTTAGTTAATTTAGGTCATTGGAGTAGGCATTGCATGTAATGTATTATACATCTCAGATTAGTGAGAGAGCACGCAGTGTCACACAATAGTGAAAACATTAAATAAACCACAATACCTTATTTATCCAACAACAGGGCTGCAAAGGAGTTCAAACAAGATGATTTGGTTAACATAAGTATAGATGATTTAAAATGCTAATGTGGTTTATTCACTTTTAGACCAAAATAGGCATGTTAGTAAAATTTTACAGTTCAATTATTTTGATGTAGAAAGTGTGATTCCCTTGTCATTTCTCCATGTTTCCCAGCATAGGAATGCACATGGCAGTTTTGTGAATAAGCCCCTAATGAGTGTGTAAGTACACATCAACTTTGCAGTCAACCCTATTTAGAAAATGTTATCCCACCACTATTAGGGTTATTATTATTATTATTGTTATAGCACCAACTAATATTGTAAAGCGCTACAGAATCTGTTGGCGCTATATAAATGTCAATAATAATAACTAATTCCGCAGTGCCTTACAATATTATGAGGGTCTGGATGGGTGGGGGGGAGATCTACAATAAATGAGACAATTACACAGTGACACAGGAATGATAGGTAGATGAGGGCCCTGCTCAAACGAGCTTACAGTCTGGCGGAGGTGGGGTACAAACACACAACAGGGCAGCAAGGGAGACAGCCACCAAACAAGGTTATTCAGTAAACACAGAATTTTAGTGAGCTAAAGTCAAACGGAAAACTCAAGGCTAAGACTATTTGTAAATCTTATTTAACTTATTTAACAATTTTCGATGTAGTTAGCTAAAACTTGGTGTTCGTGTGTATTATCCTGCGTTTATCAGAATAGAAGTGTAGCAGAAATGTCTTACCTTTGTATGACACTGTATGTGATGCGGCTTCTCAGAAATGTCCCAAACTTTGCACAGATCTAATAGTCAGAACCTGAGGGGGGGTGAAAAGTAATAAAAACATTGAAATAATTCAAGTTGATAGGGTTAATACTTAGAACAAAAGGCAATGTTTCAGGATTCTAAAACATTTAGTTCTGTTTTACTGTAAAGCCATTACCTTGTAAGAGCCTATGTTGCAATGTCATAAGGACCACATGCCAAACAACTAGGTAACAAATAAATATATAAACATGTGTGTGTACAGTGTTCACCGTAGAGATGGTTACTATAGGTAATGCTTACAGCTTGAAAAAAACATGTTGCATGCATCAAACACATTAAGCCAACAGTCTAATTTATTTTTTTAATGGGTCATCATTTGATTTCACCAGACGCCCTCAGGGAAGAAAAGACCAAATAGTAACGATTCTAGAAATTACAGATTACATCAAATGGACCTGTACAAAACAATAGATAATTGCCAACACCACTAACAGATCAGATGACACATACAATATGTGATTATTAGGTAGTAAACCAGTCCTGCTAAACCTCCCACAGTCTATGTTTTATCAGGTATCCCAAATAGGGTACAAATGAGAAATTCATAAACTCTTCTAGTTTAATGTAGCGTGTGTTAGAAATACTCAGAATAAATGTAAGATTTTAGGGAAAAATAGCAGAGCTGGATAAATTACTTTGATTTAAAAAAAAAATTCTCCCAATAAGTCTACATTGACCTATAATTTGCAGCTCTGTTGTTGATTCCTGGTTTTAGTGAATGATCTGATTAGCAAAGCTACCTAAGCCTTACTGAAAGATCAGAAATGGTAAGGGATGTATAATAAATTGAAACCAGTTTATTTACTAAAAGAAAGAATTCAAAGTGAATTTCATATTCAAGCCCCGAGTTGCTGAACTGAAAACATAGCGGACTTAAAGAATTTTCCCAGTCCAGCTATTTGGACCTTAAATTTTCAATTCACGTTCTTTAGTCAGTAATTCTGTGAATGTTCTATTACTAGTACATGGGCCATTAAAGAACACCGGTAACTGACTGTCAAATTATTTACAACGAAGCAAACATTACCTATAGGTGTATTTTATGTATGAAAACATAACTTTAGAAAACATAACTTTAGAATAGTGCGGTGGCTTAATGATTTGATTGAAGGATCACAATAATAATAATAATAATAATAATAATAATAATAAAAATGTATACTTAAGGACTCTGCTGGCTTTAATAAAGCCCTGTTTGTTTTTTTTTCCTTTCTATAAAACATTATTGTGAGGGTCTCCATTCAATGAAAAGGATGTGCATGGGTTTTTTTTCAGCTTCCACCCATTAATTATCTTTACGGAAATAACCAACTGAATGCAAACTTATTTAAATTAAAAAAAAAAAAAATACTTTGAATTAAAAACCTGACTTTACCACGGACATTGCTTACTGCAGCCAATTTCCACCAAGCAATGTAATCACATAGGTAATACAACAGAAGCGCTTGTGGCTCTTAATTGAAGATGTTGGTTGCACGAACTGACATGCATTTATTGTACACTCTCAAAATAAGTTTCGATTTGTATACTTTTTCGACTTGTCAAGCATTTTACATTGTCATATGAGTGCTGTTATCTTCTTGTGATTACTAAATGACAATAAAAACTTTGAATAATAAAAAAAAAAAAAAAAAAAAAAAAAAAAAAGAGAAACAGGTCATGCTCTCTTTTAACCCCTTAACACCGCAGCCAAATGTACAAGTTGTGAACGAAACAAAACGTAAACAAAACCTGGCATTTGCGCTATATGTCTGTCCAACCGTAATTCACCTCTTTCATATTAAATGCACCCCCCCTTATTATATATCATTTTATTCAGGGGAAACAGGGCTTTCATTTAATATCAAATATTTAGCTATGAAACATAATTTAATATGAAAAAAATGGGAGAAAATAAGATTTTTTTTTATTTTTTTCGTTCTTCATGACATTTTAACTGTCAATGTCATAATACTGTTTGCTTTTACTGCAATAAAATACACATATTTGTATTCAGCAAAGTCTCACGTGTAAAACAGTACCCCCTATGTACAGGTTTTATGGTGTTTTGGGAAGTTACAGGGTCAAATATAGCGTGTTACATTTGAAATTGAAATTCGCCAGATTGGTTACGTTGCCTTTGAGACTGTATAGTAGCCCAGGAAATAAATTTACACCCATAATGGCATACCATTTGCAATAGTAGACGACCCAAGGTATTGCAAATAAGCGATGTCCAGTCTTTTTTAGTAGCCATTTGGTCACAAACACTGGCCAAAGTTAGCGTTTGTATTTGTTTGTGTGTGAAAAATGCAAAAAACGCCAATTTTGGCCAGTGTTTGTGACTAAGTGGCTACTAAAAAATACTGGACATACCCCATTTGCAATACCTTTGGTTGTCTACTATTGCAAATGGTATGCCATCATAGGGGTAATTTTCATTCTTGGGCTACCATAGGGTCATAAAGGCAACGTAAGCAATCTGGCGAATTTTAATGTGAAAAAAATTAAACACAAGCCTTATATTTGACGCTGTAATTTTTGAAAACACCATAAAACCTGTACATGAGGGGTACTGTTGTACTCAGGAGACTTCGCTGAACACAAATATTTGTGTTTCAAAACAGTAAAAAGTATTTCAGCAATAATATCGTCCCTGTAAGTGCTGTTTGTGCGTGAAAAATGCAAAAAACTTCACTTTTACTGGCGATATCATGGTTGTAATACATTTTACTGTTTTGAAACACTAATATTTGTGTTCAGCGAAGTCTCCCGAGTAAAACAGTACCCCCCATGTACAGGTTTTATGGTGTCTTGGAAAGTTATAGGGTTAAATATAGTGCTAGCAAATTAAATTCCCTATACTTTCGGCATGGGTGGTCAGGCAGGTCCCGCTAATTGTAATTAATTAGGATACCTAATTATGTAAAATTATTACATAAATATATGTGTAGAATTAATATATGTATATATATACATATGTGTATATATACGTATATATATATATATATTTTTTTTAATATTTTTATTTATATATAGGTATATATATAGTGATATATACGTATATATTTATGTATATAGATATATATATTATTTCGTTATAAGTGTATTTTGATATAAATATATATATGTTAATATCAGAATACAGTTAGAACGAAATAAAACACATCTATATATTTTTTTATATTTTATTTTTAATTATTTTTTTTATTTAATTTTTTTACGTATTTACATATTAATTTTTTTTATATTATTTATAAATATATATATAACAATAATTATATATATATTTAATCAGTATCAGTCTACGTGTAATTTGATATTAATATATATATATAATTATATATATATTAATATTAAAATACACCTAGACGGTGTATGTGTATGTGTGTATATGTGTATATATATACTTAGATCATATATATATAATATATATATATGATCTAAGTATATAATTTATTTATTTTAACACTGTTTTAAAACATTTTTATTTGATTTTCAGCCAGCAGGGGGACCAACTGTCATTACAGTTGGTCCCCCTGCTGGCAATGCAGCAGGCAGCTATACCGGCCATGTGATTGTGAGGTCCTCGCAAGGACCTCACTCTCACATGGCCGGGAGGGCTCCTGGAGGGCGGACGTGCCGCGGGGGGCTCCCTGGGAGTCCCCCGAACCGCGATCGCCGGCGTGGGACCGCCAGCGACCGGGTAAGTTACTAAAAAACGGAGGGCGTACTATTACGTCCGGCGGCGTTTAGAGACGCTTTTAAAAGGACGTAATAGTACGCCCTCCGGACTTAAGGGGTTAAATGTTTGCTAAATCTTTATCATAAGATGGTGAATAAACCCAGGGTACACAAAGCAGAAAAAAACAAAAAACAAAAAAAACACCTGACTTTCTGGTTCGTCATTTGTCAACAAGATGCAGAATAATAAATAAACTAAAACTACCATATAGACAACAGCTTCTATGTAAATTTACATATTACATTTGGTCAACATATTTCGTTGTTTATAATGCTTATTCCATTATTTTACAAAGAAAAGATCATCAAGAGACAACTATATGTTAATTTTAACTGGGATGAGTGCATTAATGTCTCCCAAATTTCTATCAACACATTGCAGCCCATGGATCCTTCAACTATGCAGACGCATTTAAATTTCATGCATTGCATATAAAGTTGCCAGATAAATAGACACTATGTTGCTGAAGGGGTTAAAACCCCCTCAGTGACCTACCTGAATCCAGCGCCGGGTCAGGCTTCACCCATGGCGCTGGGTCAGGCTCAGCACACGGGTCAGGCTCCCTCGGCACAGGGTCAGGCTCTGCCCATGCTCCTCCCCCGCCGTCATCAGAGACCTAATGTGCATGCGCGGCAATGGCCACATTAGACCTCCCCATAGGAAGCATTATTCAATGCTTTCCTATGGGGATTTCGGCGACGCTGGAGGTCCTCATGCATAGCTCCAATGGGCAGAAGTGATCTGGGTGTCTAGAGTGTCCCTTTAAGTATGTAGAATTTAAAAGTAAGAAGCAATTAGTGACAAACCCTTAACCTAAAGTTTTGTAGAAATCATATGCTATCACTTTTCATGTGCGGCCCATCAACATGAAAACCAACACAGTGGATCTGTAAATCCCAATTGCATAAGATTTAGGTTAAGGCATCAGGAAAAATGAATGTGTGGAAAGGTGAAACTATATTCTAGCCTTAAAATTGTATATAATAAACCCAATAAAACGATCTGACCCAGAAAACGCAGACAATGATTCTAGTATTAAACTCTGGATACAACTCAATACTCCTCAAATGATTAAACCAATGGATTCCTCAAAACATGTCTGGACTATCACAATAACAAGGGGTTTACCTTGTTAAACCTGATTCCAAGAGTTAAACTATTTAAATGCCTTAATAGTGCAATTCGTGCAATATTGTAAAGTACCATCTTACAGATAGATATATCTATCTATCTGAAACATGACTGATGAATTCTATTAGTTAAACCACTTACAATAAATGACACATGTAATGGCATTTGAAATTAAAAACTGGATAGTCACAGATAATCATCTAAGTTTAAAGCACTCACCTATGAATTGCCCAAGCAAGCTGGTCCTAAAGATGAATAACACTTGCTGCAGAAGGTGTGTGAAGTGAACTTTCCATTCTCAGGTGTGTCTGCCCCTCCCTATTTGTTAAAGAATAAAAAACCAAAAAACCCTCCCATATAGAAAACCTACTTCTAGCCATTAATGATTGACAGAAGGAAGCGAGAGTTATCACAAATCAAATATCCAGCTAAATATTTCTCATCTATTTCTTTAGGTGTAGACTAGAATGATAAAATCCTGTGTCCCATACTGTCAATCAGTACGTGTGTGTCTATTTAATCTATCTATCTATCTATCTATATATAAAGCAGTGTATTTGATATTCTGTTTTATCATACAGAGGGAGATCCTGTGAGAGCTTTCTTGAAACAGCAGAGCTAAGCATTTTTTTCTGGTGGGTACTGCAGTAAAATCCTACTGCAGATAGTTGCTGTAAGCAGCAATGCAGGGCTATGTTAACAGCTTGCTCTGTTCTAGGCAGGGAATACTGCAGTGAATGTGTTCTGTAGTATGAGAAATGGATAGATCATGTATGTTATATCTTGTTACACTAATCTACAATTGTCCATGCTCTTTGATGCACACCTCACACAATCACAATAGCCAGCTGCACACTGTATCACTAATCTATACCTTGTAATAGAACGCTGATGATGTGTATTCTAATATACTGCTGGGATTTCCTATTTTGAGTTAGACTGCAGAGGTATTTAACCCATTCTTTGAAAGAGAGACAAACAAGAGACCGTTCACATTCAAACAGACACTTAACCTCTCCACTGCCAGAGATTGTTCACCCTATATGACAATTAACCCCATATATGCCAGAAATACAGACAACCTAAGACAAGCAATATACTGTCAGATAAACTATTTTACTTGACATTTAACCAGGTGCCTGTCAGAACAAAACAGAATCAAGTGAGACTCTGTGACCCATTTCTGAACACCAATAAAAGTATACTATCTTCTGCTAACAAGCAATTATTCTACTTCTTTCTTCAGTCTTCAGGCAGTTGGTGGGCACAGCCACAAGATCATCGGTCACATGATAGGAATGACCTGACCACTGTGGAAATATCATCAGAATTCTAATACCGCTGGAGGGATACCTGGTGGGTACTCTGCCCAGTGTTCGAAAGAGGTGGTTAAGGGTGATGTGAATGAAAGTCATTTTAACTTTGTTTGCATGTTACTCATAGCATCATGCAAATCGATTGAAAGCAGAAATGATCTACTTTAACAGACCGTAAACATGTGACAGATACTGCTGTACCCATAAAGATAGTTTACTGTTATGATATTAGATTGGTAACACTGTGTTGTTTTGTCTGTATCTGCCTTATTGACTTTTTTTAAGGTGGATATTGTTTTAAAGATATTACAAAGGAACACCATTATGCATCGAATCACGATAATATATAAATAATTTCATCTTTGCAATCTGATGGCTGAAGGACTAAAAACAAATTTGCAGATACAGTAAAAAGTCCAATCATTTGACACGGACTACAATCTAAATGCATTTTTTGATGTCTAACATTCTCCATAAATACAAGACTGGTCTGTTAGATCCTCTTTGGCACCTAGGATAAAAGGTGAGTGCCCCTTTGGCAAAAAGGATAAAAGGTGAGTGCCCGTTTGGCAAAGAGGATAACATTTGAGTGCTTTAACATTCTTCTCCCAACAATGTGAATTTACAGGCCAAACTTTTTGATTTGCACTACAATGTAAAATTACATTTAACTCAAAAAACCCATCTAACCTTCCACTTTCCTTCCAAAACTGTTTGACAGAAATTTACATTTGTCTCCTCAGATGATTTTGTTACCAAAGCAGACCAGCGCCCCTAAGGATGGCCCCTTTGCCCAGGATCGGGCATTGAGCGATCCAACGCACAGCAGAGGATGACGAGGAGGCTAGATTGCTGTGTGGGCAGCGGGCCGCCTGGCCGCAAAGGAGAGCAGCGGTGGTGATTAGGCCCCACCGGCCCCCGTGGGGTTATGTACCGCCATCACCATTGGGAGGTCCCCTATGGCTGTCGATGTTTCTTCTTGGGAGGAGTGACGCTCTGATGGTCCCCTGTTTCAATTTATCCAAGGTTTTGGTGAATTGGTTTTGGATGGTACAGAGGGGCTACCCTTTTCGTATGGGCACTGCGATTGAGGCTTCTAGGTTGGGTTTGTCTGACCAGGTAGTCTGGAGAATTGGGAGGTGGGATTCTAGGAAGTTTTTCTCTTGTGTGCAACCTGCTGGTCTCTGTGACAAACTACTCCTTGCCATTGGCTTTTGGAGAGGCCTGCTTGCCATCCTCTTGCCCTGTGACTATGGCCCCCGAGGTGTATTGCCATTTAAAAAGTCTATTTGGGCTTATTGGATTTTTAAAACACTTTTTCTGCCCCTTTAATTCCATGGGAAAATGTGCCTCTTCTCCTCCCCCTTTTTCCTGTCCTATTGTTCTCCAGCAGGGCATTGTCCCAGGTACACTTCCAGACCAGTAGAAACTGGCTGAGTTGTCCCTCCTCAATCTCTCATCAGCCCTTGCTATTGTTTAAACCCATGGGGATCCAACTGTATTCGTGAGATCTGAGTGCTTTTCGGACATATTGAGCGCTGAGATCCAAGCTATCTGGAGATATGTTGGACATATAGGTTAAACATTGTATTATATGAGTTATGTGTGGTTTTTGTAACCGTTTTTTGACTCAGAGATATTTCCGGTTACTGGAGATAATTGGCTTACCACAGACACTTAAGCCAATTATCTCCAGGATAGAGGAGAAGATAGACCGGCTGCACAGCCTAAATCTGTGGAACTGTTTTGGGCATGAAAGCCATGCTTGCAGTCGGTCAAATGTGACTTCCATAAAACTTTTGAACCCCTGCTCTGATCTGGGTGATTGTTGGATATGTTGTTCACCCAGATCAGGGCTATCCAGAGATGTAGGATTTGTGGGGATATGTTGCTGTTTTGGGGTGTTTCTGTGTTTTGGGTAAAACTGTATATTTTCTGATAATTAAGTTAACCCATTGTGTTTAGTAATTGTATCACAGGCAGAGGGGAGGGTTTGTGTGCCTTAGCTGGGAGTGTCTGACTGTACTGTACTGTGTTGATTGGCTGTTGTAACTTTGTGTCCTGTGTACCACAAGGTCCACGTGGGTGGTAACCTTGTGGGAAAATGTGTGTATATAAGAGTCATTTGTGCCCATTAAACCAGTTCTACATGACCCTCAACTCACAACCTCGACTCGTGTTTGGAGGGGACAGCTATAATCACTACAGGGATTGCTATACTCTGAATATTACCTTAGCTTCACTGAGCTCTTGTAAGAGCTCTTGTTCCTGATCCTGCTTCGCTTTCTGTGAGGAAGAGAGGTTCCCCCACTGGAACCTGGAGCCTTGTCGTTAAGTCCAGGGTGGGTAGAAGACAGCGAGACCCCAACCCAGCAGCAGCGGTTCGTGGGGTCTGCGGTACTTATGGTGTCTGCGGTGCTGATGGTCCTTTGGTGAGTGCTAGGAGCATCCTTTCTACGGTCCCACCCTCAGCTAGCCTGGGGCAACTGTAACAGTCTCCTTAATTGACGTTCCCTCTTCTCAGGTCCACCTCCAGGGATTGGGTGATTGGCCATTTCTTTGTATTTTGGGCATGGCAGCGAGCAATGGTGAGCTTTTGGGTTTTACACCTTCTGAAGCAGAGTTCTGATGGTTTGGTGCCAGGGGCATGAGGTGGGTACAGCTATTCCCTGAGTTGGTAAAACTCTCTCGCTTGATAGGGGCACCAGCGGTGTTGGCCATTCTCCTAGGGGACAATGATCCAATGACGGTTTTGGTCTGGTGTTTGGCAGACACAATTAAGCAGGACCCAAATATTGCTTTTGTTCCCAGATGTCCAACTAGTAGTTATTACTCGCAATGTTAAGCTTCAGACTCACAGCCAATGTGTGGTGGATCGCTGCCGGAAGAAATCGAATAGGAAGGTTTCTAAGTTTGTCCTTGGGGGTCAGAGGGATCCCGGATCATCATCGGATTTTTGAGAGGGAAAAGCGGAATCTGTTTTGTCCAGATGGGGTGACTCTTACAGAGGTCAGGCTCATCCTCTTTAATCTTGCCATCCAGGAGGTGTTTAGGTGGAGCTGATTTCAGGTTTAAAACAGCAGGGTTGTGGCGGGGGTGCGGGTCCTTGCCAATCAGGTCGGGAAGCAGTTTACAGAAAGAGGGATGATCTGAATAAGGGCCGGGTCTCAACCTCCCCTGTCTTTTATATGATATATGGTAAAGTTACCGATTTGGAGGTGCCCACTGAGCCAAAAGCTGGCTAGTGGTTGACATTGAAAGGTTAAAAGGAAGTTGGTGGGCAAGGGGGTTGGTGAGACCCTGTGTGGGTGATGAGCATATGTATTTGGCCTGTTAGAGATGTTTCTCTTTTAGTTTTTCTTTCTCTGGCTCTGCCTCTTCCTCCCAACCTCTCTGTTGGTGTTCCCTACTGTTCTCGATTATACTGCCTCCCTTGGTAAACTTATCAGCTCCTATGGCTTCCAATATTACTTCTATGCAGATGATGCACAAATATATCTGTCTGCCCCTCTTGACTAGTGTCTCTGACTGCCCCTCTGCTATTTCTAACTGGATGGATGCCCACTTCCTTAAGCTCAACTTGTCCAAAACATAACTTCTGGTCTTTCCTCCCTCAAGTGTTGCTACTCCCGTTTCTGTCTCCCTCTACGTTAATGGTGCTAACATCAGCTCCACCACGTAGGCTCACTGCCTAGGTCTTCTCTTTGACTTCAATCTCTCCTTTACCTCTCATGTCCAGTCTATCACCATCTCAAAAATATTGCGCACATCCGCCCCTACTTAACACCAGATGCGGCTAAGGTGCTGGTCCATGCCACTGTCCTTTCTTGCCTTGACTACTGCAATCCGCTTCTCAGTGGTCTTACGTGCTCTCAACTTGCCCCATTGCAGTCTATAATGAATACGCCATCACATCCCACGCCTCACCCCTCTGTCAGTCCTTGCATTGGCTTCCTGTAAGATATGGGGCTCAATATAAAATTCTGGTTCTTGCTTTTAAATCTCTACATAATGCTACTCCCACCTATCTTTCCTCCGTAATACACAAGTATGTCCCGTCTAGGCCTCTATGCTCTGCCGAAGACCTGCGTCTATTCTCTGTTCGTACTCCCACCTCGCATTCAAGACTTCTCTAGGGCTGCACCATTCCTGTGGAGCTCCCTTTTCCATAGATTCTCACCCAGTCTCCTCTCCTTCCAAAAAAATATTAAAAACTCACTGTTAATGGCTCCAAAATCAAACAAACCTCACACTAAGTCTTCATTACCAATCTACTTCCCTAAAACTTCCCTTACCTTTTCGTGTCACTCCCTCTAGCATGTAAGATTATTGAGCAGGGCTTTCCACCCCTCTATTTCTGTGCATCAAACTTGTCTGGTTACAATTACATGTTTGTTAGTCCACGCATTGTAAATCGCTATGGAATCTGTTGGCGCTATAAAAATATAATTAATAATAAAGTTTAATTAAGGTTATTCTGTATGACACTGTTATTTATTTATTGCTGTTTTTTATATGTAATAACGATTTATACATTATAATAAAAGTAGTGTTATACAGTATTTATATGTGTAACAAATGCTGCGGCCTGTTTCATCCAAAGTTGGTGTTTGTCTTTACTTGGGGCAAGGGGTTGCGGGTTGGTTAGGGTTAGTTGCTATTGCTATCCAAGGCCCACTATGTACATAAATGCCCAATTCCCGACAAATCACATATTGGAAGGCATGGCCTGAAGTTGTGGGAGGGGCTATAGACCTACTTAAGGGACTCCCCCCTTTCCCTCACTTACCTTCATTGGTCTAGACAAACAGCTTGGATACTCGTCGGCATCTTTCACTTCCGGTTTCCTGTTGCGTCACGTCACTTCCGGTGAGACGCTGCGCTTTCCTGACGTCACACCGTGAGTATCCTACACGCCGGCTCCACAGCCCGACCGGCTCCACATCCCGGCCCAAACGGCCTCCACCCCCCCCCCCCCAGCTCAATGGGGGCGGTAAGCCACTGGGGAATGTTTGCTAGCTGGGCAGCATGGCTCGTACGGGAACAGGTACAGAGACTCCATCACCGTGAGGAGTCCCTGTTCCCACCAGCCGCCGGCTATAGATATGTAAAAGGGGGAAGGGGGGTATGTGCAACTACATAACACGGGCGGGAACTGGCCTCACAGACTCCTATACCGTAAGTAGTCCCTGTTCCCGCCGATATTACACAGGGAAGGGGGGGGAGGTGGGCTGGTTTGTCTGTATTAGACCCAGTTTAATTCACTAGTTAAGGGGGAAGGAGGGCATTGTTCTGGTTTAGGGATGGCTGACCCCTAATTTCAGCCATAAAGAATGAAGACAATATATCCAATTACATGCTTTTAATTTGGTTAAATATTGTGTTGTTCTGTATAATTTACTGCATAGAACTCTGGTTAAACACATATTATGTTGTACTACATACTTTGCAGATACAATAATGATAATAGTATATACATTACTTACGGCTGGTTAGAGGTCATTATACAAAAGCTGCTTTTGTAAACTTTAAAATTCTAAGATAATTAACCCCTGCTGATGTTAATGTACAGGGTGACTGGGAACAAAATGTCTGAAGGGGGGACAGTACTCTCTGCAGTCACCCCCTAAACACTTACTACTTTCAGTTATACAATCTTATGTGTATGTCCTACAAGAGTACCTTATCTAGATTTTCATACCCCCAGGAACCCTGAATACCCCTGGACGGGTCATCTAGTCTAAACCCTCTACTTAAGAGACCTCTTATTCTCTTATACAGGAACCAGGGCTCATTTTTCTGCAGATATGTTGGTTCACGTCTTTTCTCTACATGGTCGTCTTTTAGTTATTTCCCCTGCCAACTCCCATCCTCCACTTCGAGGTACTATACGCCCTTCGGGCCAAATCATAGTTAGCAATTATATAGAGAGGGCAACACCAGTCACTGCCAAATACCCCCCTCCTGTCTACTCATGGAGAGGCAACATCCCATTACCGGGTAGGTTACCACACCCCTCGTGCCAACTCATAGAGCTTCTCTAGCCACTTGGCATTAGCAGGGCCTCACCTGCCACAAATCCTATAATAATCTTTCGCCATCTGGCACTAGCTAGCCACCGGTTAATTCCCAACCCGGGTCACCAACAATGTCTATTATTATTTTCAGTATGTCCCTACTCCCAGACGATGGTGAGGATATGTCAATCCCTAGCACCCCTGCTAGGTCACTTACCCCGACTCGCAAGGGCGACATGGGAAGTCCCTCGTCCATCAGATCATGGACTATCCCCCGCATTACGGCAGAATTACGCAAACGCAGTATCCCTTTCCCGGCTACTGCCAGGAAAGCAGAACTATTTAAATTGCTAAGAACCGATACCCTTAATCCAGACACAGGGGAAGGCACTAGCAGCTCTCAAGATCCGACTCTCCACGCTATGGTTGCCTCCCTAATTTCTTCTATGGGGAAGGTCAACGACAGGCTGGAAAGGCTGGAAGCCCGCAGCTCCCCCGTACAGCCTCCTGGGCCTCTCACAGAAGTAATCCCGGTCATACCCACAGCAATAGCGGGTAATTCCATATCCACCAAGGCAGCCGCCCACGTTATTAATCCTGCCCACATGGTTCCGGCTAATCTTAAGATGGACATCCTGGAAGGCAAGGATGTTAACTTGGTCTCACTGCTCATTGCCTCCCAGGATGTCGTGGAAAACCGGTCTTACGACTACGGGGACATCTCGGTGGTTTTAAAGCCAGAGACCCCAGACTCAGTAAGAAACTGGCCATTCCCGATTTTGTTCTAGCTTTCGGTATCTTTAGGGATATTCTATGCACGGTTCATCCCCATAGGAGAGAGGAACTGGACCTATATATGCATAAGCTGGTGGACCTGGGTAATAAGTATAGAGGCTACACTTTTTACGACTATCACAAGTCCTTTTCATCATAAGTGTCAGCCACATTGTCCCAGTACGGCATCCAGATGGATTGGAGCCAACTGGACAACGAGCTGTTCCTCAGACACTTCGCGGGGCTTAGGACACCAGCTTGTGCCATATGTACGTCACCCGCTCACACAGCTTATCTGTGGCCACTCTGTCCGGACAGCGCTCCCGGCTCATCCTTACAGCATCCCCCAAAGGCTGAGAAACAGACCAGAGACAAAATGGGTCGTCCAGTAGTGTACCTAGGCAAATCTCAGATTTGCAATAACTTCAATGAGGGCTCCTGCGGTAACAGCGCCTGCCGCTTATTACACGTATGCTCACATTGTTTCCAGGCACATGCAAAATCTGTGTGCCCAAATAAAATGTGCCAGAAACCTTATTTGTCTCCAGTGAACATTCCTGTACTTGAACATATGCTGTCCACTCACCCCTCCAAACAGCTTGTGGAATTTTTATGCACAGGTCTCACCCAGGGTTTTCACATGGGGCTCATTTACATGCCAACTGGGGTGTTAGAGTGTCACAATTTGCAGTCGGCCACTAATCACCCTACTGAAGTCACTACCTTGTTACAACTGGAAGTAGACCAGGGATTTGTCATCGGGCCTTTTTGTAGCCCCCCCCCTTTTCCAGCTGGAGAATTAACCCTATCGGGCTGCCACTTATCATTGACCTATCCGACCTATACACCCCTCTTTGGGGCACCTGCATGGCGTTAAGTGGCAAGACGCCTACTACTCTTTTACAAAACTCACTTTTGGGCGCCAAGTGTAGTCCGAGGATTTTTGACACGTTCGCAGAAGCTTTGTGTTGGTGCCTCCTTAATACCTGCAGGTGCCCAAATGTGATACATTACTTATATGATTTTCCGTTCATCAAAGCCAATTCCAACCCCCCACGTAGTCTAGACAAAGCAGTCAAGCTATTCACCTCACTTGGTGTCCCCGTGTCACCCACTAAAACCGAAGGACTAGACACAATCATAAACTTTCTGGGTATTCTGCTGGATTCATCTACAATGATGGCCAGCCTCCCTAGAGTAAAGATCGATCACATCCTAAACGACATTAGTCACTACATGCACAGGGGGTCTTGCAATCGTAAAGTATTACAATCACTTTTGGGTTCACTAAATTTCGCCATGCGCATAATCCCCCAGGGCAGGGCTTTCATTTCTAGGCTCCTCGCCCTGTTCCCCACGTTCTCCAATGATTATGCCCGCATATCCTTGGACTGTCCTGCGACAGCTGACCTCCAGATGTGGTACAAATTCCTCTCGGACTGGAATGGTAGGAGCATGTTCCTCCCACAGATTGATTCACAGTCACCTGTCATTTGGACAGACGCGGCATCATCCGCGGGATATGCGGCCATTTTCGGCACGGAATGGCTCTGGGGGACCTGGCCAACAGAAACACAGGGCATTGAGAGGTTTCACACTAACTCAGCCCTATTTGAAGTATACCCGATAGTTGCTGCAGCTGTTACTTGGTGTAGGTTGTGGAAAGGGCAGTCCGTACGCTGCTTTTCTGACAACCTGGCAATATGCCCCATTATCAACAAGGGTCGCTCTTCCTCCTTGGCAATTATGAGCTTCCTTAGGAAACTGACATGGCTGGCAGCTACCCATCAGTTCCACATTGTATGCTCTCATGTTCCCGGCATATACAATATGGCAGCTGACCAGCTACCTCGCTTTCAATTTCAGGCTTTCAGACTGTCCCTACCCTCGGCAGCTCGTGTGGCAACCCCAGCTCCAACTTTCCAAGACCTTATCATGGAGTAGATGAACTACTTCAGCACAGCTATGTTCTCACCAAATTAGCCTTATCCACCAGCACTCAACACGCGTATCACAGAGCTTTTCACTTGTCCAAAAATTCATGTCTGATCATCACCTAGCCAACTGGTTTGAGGTTTCTTCACTGAAAGCTTTTGCATCTTTTGGCCACCTTAAACTTAAATTCTTACATAACACTATTAAGCTTTACCTCACGGGGATACAACACCATATGTATAGCTCCTTCCCTAACCACAAAGGGTTCTTAACTTACCCCATCCGAACACTACTGAAGGGCATAGCAAAAGCAGAGGGCCCAGCAACACTCAAGAGATTGGCCATTGACATTGGAATGTTCAAATCCTTGTCCAACCTACTTGACCAGGCACTATTTGAACCCCATATGAGCGTGGTTATAAAAACCGCCATGTATCTAGCTTTTTATGGGTTTCTTAGACCAAGATAATTCACCATTAGTGGCCAACACCATAGCCAAGGGTGCCTCCTCACCTCGTACCTCGCGAAACACACAGACTACTACATCCTGACCCTACCTAAGACCAAAACAAGTCAGATGGGGGAACCGGTTCACATAACCTACTACCCCACAGGGAACAATTGGTGTCCGGTGAAAGTACAGGACGCTTTCTTAACCACAACACCAACACACACCTCAAAACCACTACTATTAATACATGATGCAATTATCACCACGGCAAAATTCATGCTTTATGTCCGGATGCTTATCACCAGACTTGGTTTAAATCCTGGCAACTACTCAGGGCACTCCTTCAGAATCGGATCGGCCGCCACGGCCTCTAGCCAAGACATACCAGCACACGTTATTAAGACACTAGGTCGCTGGAAGTCCTCGGCTTACGCCACTTACATCCCACATCCAGTCCAAGAGATTAGGAGAGCTTTCACTAAGATGTCTACTTAATATGTAATAATGTACTATGTCTTCTGAATAAATGGTTACTTTGCTTTTCTCTTTTTGCCCACTTTATTTACCGACCTACAGCATACATCGGTTTCGGCACACCTCAACCGACTATTTCCTTTTTATTTATTTCTCTTCACCAGAGTATTCCATATCATATGAGAATGCCCTGAACACAAATATAGTCACAAAATATTCCCATTTACACACGGTTGGTATGGAAGTGGTTAATTCTATTCCCTTCAGCCAGTACAAGGATCCCCATCGGTTTAACAACATATATTCTGTCTACATCAGATCTCTGAAAAAGAGGCTGACTTGTGGTCCAGACAGATAGCAATATATATTTTATTTCCTAGATACCTTACTGTCCTGATCTGCAATAATACATTTTTAAATGAGCACTCAAGGCCACAGAAACCAATTCGCCTTCTTGCATAGGTTGTAGTACAATCAGCTCCTTCATCTCTCTTCATTCTTTTCATACTTATAGCTGCAGGAATTTTCGACAACCTCCCTGATGGCATTGTTTATGCTCCGACAGCATACTCATATCCTATAAAACCATGCTATGTTCTTTCATAACTTTTTTAAAGAGAGCAAAATTGTGTTGGATAGTGCTGAATTAAGACTTTTGAGCCTGGTGATGACATTTATGATGGACTTAATTACAGAATCTTATTTTATAAAAAGCGCTATAACCGAGATGTCTTGTATCTGGTTAACACAGCGCTGGAGGCACACAAGATTAATTTTTAAGAATACACATACCCTATGTCACTATCTATCTTGCACCCCTAAAACCTATCTTTCTGTCCATCTTACAAGCCCCACAGCTCTCATCTCCTCTCTGTTTCTAACTGACAAACTTTGAAAACCTCTCTGATTAGGATTCACTTGTACACTCCTCACATTTGTTTCTTACTATCAGGCAGAAGCTTGCTCCTGGTGTGCATTCTGCGACAAAGAAAGAGTTGAGTGTAGCAGAAGGGGACATGGCACACTGTCACATGATGACAAGAGGATGTTGGGCCTTTAGAGAAATAGAAGCAGCTACAGCATTTGCACAGTACACAAAGTCAGCTTTACATTCACTAGTTCATAGCAAGCCAGTCCACACAAGTTCTGTTCCCCTGTATCCCCCAAAGGTTCCCAAGTTTTGTTCCAGAGCATCCCACCTAGGGCCCCTCTGCACAGTATCGTAGAGCAAGAAAATATGAAGATTAGTGCAGTCAAAAAAAGTTTTTTTTTTTTTTTTTTTAGGATCAGATAGACCTATACCATGAATAAGGTCCTGGAGCTTCAGCTTCATTAACCTCTATGTTGATCCAGCCATGGATAAATATATCATTACTCTGCAATAGTTATTTAAAAAAATGATAGGTTTTATAACTAACATGCACTCAAACCTTTATGTGTTCAAGTAAAAAAGAATGAGGGCATATAGTTCTATAGCCCATTCAAACTGAAACCAAGCAGGACTGGGGATCAAAAAGTTCCACAGAATATAAATAAGGATAATTGCTAGAATGAGAGATGACAATAGTTGGGCAAGGAAAGGCTAAAGTAATGTAAGAGTTCAAAAGCAAGGGCAAGGTCCTGTAAGGAAATTCATAGTTAGGGTTGGCCTGTGAAAATAAATCAATAAAGGAAGAGAAAGATGAAACATGATTAGATTCGGCAAAGAAGAATGAGAGGGTAATAAGCTTGAAGAAAGAAACAGAAACAATGATGGGAGACTATTTCTTAAAAAAAAATAATAAAAACAAAAAAAACTAGAAAAGCTACAATTTCTGGGGAAATTGTGTGAAGTGTTCTTGCCTCCACCAGTAGTCTACAACTGGAGTGGGCGGAGTAACTGTTATTATTTATTTATATAGCACATTTAATTGCAACGTTGTTGCCCAAAGTGCTCTCTGAGATATTAACAATGAAGGCACAGTCGCAGTTTAGAAATTGCCCTTCAAATGTGAGCTTTGCAGAGTGGAGTTTCAATGAATGTCAATGGACTGCGTGAGTTGCAAACAAATGGTCATATTGTGAAAACTATAAGGACTATGGCTTAGCTGTGGACATTTTTAGTGGCAGCAGGGATAGCTGAACGATTTGATATAAGATTTGTGTAGGTGGGCCTGAAAATGAGGGAGTGGTGGCAGTTTAGAAAGCATGTCCTGATTTTTCAGCTTTTGCCAGCTCCCACTCTAGCTTTGCCATTCATTCCTATGGGACAAATTTCGCCACAAGAACGACGATATTCCGTGAACCATTCGGTGAAACGTTCCACAAAGTAATAGCAATCCGATCGGGAACAATCTGCACGTTTTGGTAAATTTTTGTCTATGTAGTGTAAAAACTGTGGGAGGAGTTAGGGTGGCAAATTTGGCTATAATAATATATATGTGAGATAACATTAAGTGGTCTTGCTATGCAAGAACACTTAACTAACAAACCCCAAAAACAAAGAATCCCTAAAGAACAATATTTGATTATATTCTACTCCTGGCTACATATATTGTAATGAGTCATATTATGGTCACACTTTTCAACTTGTAATAAAAAGACAAAGATCAGATGGATTTTCAAGTCACCTATCACATTTTTCAATTCTTTAAGTGATTTAAACAGCTTTGTAGGCACAAAATGTGTCAACAACAATTTCTCAGTACCCTCCTCTGTGCACTGGTTATAGTCACTATGCTGTACTGACAATTTCGTTAGCTAGTGCTTAAACTTTTACTCGCTTGCTCGAGTCTGGGCGTCTATTCACTTTGGATATTTCTGTATTCCATGTTGTCAGTGGGTGGAAACATAGAAACATAGAATGTGACGGCAGTTAAGAACCAGTCGGCCCATCTAGTCTGCCCAATTTACTTTCATTAGTCCCTGGCCTAATCTTATTGTTAGGATAGCCTTATGCCTATCCCATGCATGCTTAAACTCCTTTACTGTGTTAACCTCTACAACTTGAGATGGAAGGCTATTCCATGCATCCACTACCCTCTCAGTAAAGTAATACTTCCGGATATAATATTAATCCTTTGCCCCTCTAATTTAGGAATATGTCCTCTTGTTGTGGTAGTTTTTCTTCTTTTAAATATAGTCTCCTCCTTTACTGTGTTGATTCCCTTTATGTATTTAAATTCTTCTATCATATCCCCCCTGTCCCGTCTTTCCTCTAAGCTATACATGTTAAGTTGTTAAGTTCCTTTAACCTTTCCCTATAGGTTTTATCCTGCAATCCATGAACTAGTTTAGTAGCCCTTCTCTGAACTCCCTCTAAAGTATCAATATTCTTCTGGAGATACGGTCTCCAGTACTGCGTACAATACAATGGCATGAGCACTCCTTATACATCCAAGCATTCTGCTAGCATTTCCTGCTGCTCTATTACATTGTCTGCCTACCTTTAAGCCATCAGAAAAAATCACCCCCATATCCCTTTCCTCAGATGTTGAGGTTAGGACTCTATCAAATATTTTGTACTCTGCCCTTGGGTTTTTACGTCCAGGATGCATTTTCTTGCACTTATCCCCATTAAATGTCAGTTGCCACAACTCTGACCATTTTTCTAGTTTACCTAAATAATTTGCCATTTGGCTTATCCTTCCTGGAACATCAACCCTGTTACATATCTTAGTATCATCAGCAAAAATACATACCTTACCATACCTTACCTGCGATATCACAAATAAAAATATTAAAGAGAATGGGTCCAAGTACAGATCCCTGAGGATCTCCACTGGTGACAAGCCCATGCGTCGAATAAACTCTATTGACTACTACCCTCTGTTGCCTGTCACTCAGCCACTGCCTTACCCATTCAAAGAAATATCAGCTGTCCACACTTGGAGGATCAGAACATACGCATCTTTACTTATTTTGCTCAGCTTTGACTCTGTTACTGAACTTATCTAAATGATGGACGTAATGCATACTTGTGTTTTTTTGTTGTTGTTTGTTTTGGACAATCTTTATTTTTGATTTTGTCATTGGAGAACAAATAAACATGTAACAAGGTACACACTGGGAGTGCCACAATGGTATCATGTCAGGAAAAGCAAAGACACACCTTACTACTCTGACATATGGTGCTCACTAGGGTACATGCATAGGTTCAATCGAGCAGCGATAGGGTTATTGTGCCTTTTATGGGCAGTAGTATTTAAATGTTCCAGTCCAATACTGTCTTCTAGTAGTGTTTACCCAACCCTAGTCTGCTCTCTCTACAATGGCTCTCATATTCTTAACTTTTCTTGCGCGCATTGGAAATAGCGACCCTTCCCAAGGAAAAAAAGCTGGTTACGGTTTTATAGTGTCATGCCTTTTTGGTTAACAAGATAGCCAGTGTGATCTTATGTACTCCACAATATATTGGTTCAGATGCGTAGTATATCTCCTGTGAGGTTCCAAGTTCCCTCTACCCTTGGGCTGCACTTTCCATGTGTTAATCTTTATTCTATTCAAGTTCCTATTGACCATTAAGTAAATTGAGAGGTAATGTGCCTGTTACGTGTGGAGGGTGGAGGATATGAATTTCCTCGTATCTTGGCTTAGCCACTGTGCCTGATACAGTCCTCTCCAGGTCTGCCCTGTGAATACAGCCTTTGGTCTAGCTCTAAGTGTGGTTGGTTGTGCGTGTGTCTTTCTGCTGAAGTCGTGGGTCACATCTCTCAACTCTGCTGTGTTCTGGGGGCTTGTGATCCTAGTGTTTGGCGTTTTAATCTGTGTCTGTGCCCCTGAATGTGTCGTTATGATGGAGTTTGTCCGTTGGTAACTACTTAAGTTAGCGTGACGGCCCCATCTCCTCCCAGTACTTGTTTTAATTCATAATATGTTTATGAATCACTTGGTTTGATAAGTGAATTACTACTAGTAGTAAATGCAAATAAAAATGTGCTTCTTTGAGCGTGTGTTCATATTTTCTATCGGTGTTGAACTATGTTCCTTTTAATTCTCTTTTGATGAATCATTGGACATCTGAATATTGCTGGATCTGTTGGAACCTACAGATTGTTGATGAGCCTGAATTTTTTGCTACTCAGTGAGTGCAACCTTGAATTCTGGGGTTCTCTATTATTTACGTTATTACCTTATGAATTTCTCTTTCTCGGCTTTATGCTTTTAGGTATATTTTGTTTTTTGCTATTTGTATTTTGAGGATTGAGAGGAATCCTTTGTTATATCCTTTGTTATATTATAGAGTAATTACCTTTTTGTATTTATTGCACCTGGGTGGTTTGTATACTTATTTTCTGTTTTACATGTTATTTTATCTGGTCAGTTGAGTTCTATGAGAAAAAAACATTGCACAGCCGGACAAATTCCATCTCTTTCTTCTTGTCATTGGATGTTTAGCTTTTTGATGTGGTTTCCATTTCTGTAACAGCAGAGGTTCTTTTAGTATTTAAGATATAAGGCTGGAGTATTGAGTTCCTCTGCAGTCATCAAGTCTTGCAAGTGATGAGGAGCAAACTAAAACAAAGTGAGTCTAAAAAATCTTATATTTGTTCACTAAACTGGGAATTGTGGAGAATGGACAATGGAATTGCTTTTAGGCAAAAACAGGTACGTTGAAAAAATAATCAAACTCCCAGTTTGGCTAAAATAAATAAAAAAAGGAAATGGAAAAAAACATGTTCAGTATCTCACAAAAGTGAGTACACCCCTCGCATTTTTGTAAATATGTTATTACATCTCTTCATGTGACAACACTGAAGAAATGACACTCTGCTACAATGTAAAGTAGTAAGTGTACAGCCTGTATAACAGTGTAAATTTGCTGTTCCCTCAAAATAACTCAACACACAGCCATTATTGTCTAAACCGTTGGCAACAAGTGAGTACACCCCTAAGTGGAAATGTCCAAATTGGGCCCAAAGTGTCAATATTTTGTGTGGCCACCCTTATTTTCCAGCACTGCCTTAACCCTCATGGGCATGGAGTTCACCAAAGCTGGAGTCCTCTTCCACTCCTCCATGACGAAATCATGGAGCCTTTGGATGTTAGAGACCTTGCGCTCCCTCACCTTCTGTTTGAGGATGCCACACAGATGCTCAATAGGGTTAAGGTCTGGAGACATGCTTGACCAGTCCATCACCTTTACCTTCAGCTTCTTTAGCAAGGCAGTGGTCGTCTTGAGGTGTGTTTGGGGTCATTATCATGTTGAAATACTGCCCTGCTAGCATTTACAGAGCAGTTACACTCATGTGATGAGCAGGACTAATTTTCAGGGATAGAGTTCTTGTACCAAAAAAATCCTGCCAGTCAGGTGTTCTAGTATAAATATAAACC
The DNA here is from genome assembly GCF_036172605.1 of Pelobates fuscus. Lineage (NCBI taxonomy): Eukaryota > Metazoa > Chordata > Amphibia > Anura > Pelobatidae > Pelobates > Pelobates fuscus. The sequence goes on from NC_086318.1 coordinate 115,593,685, forward strand.
CCATAGACCAGATGATGCTTATAGTGAACTATGCTATTGCTTTAACTAGTTAAGCCACCGTGTGTGAATAAGTGGTCAAAAGATATGATAGTCCTTTCTCTGACCACACTATGGAAAAATAAAAAGGCATGTGTTGTTTTCTGGAATATGAATCTTTGTTGCTAAATATAATTATAAGGAAACTATTTTCAAAAAATGCCTGCCTATTCTTGTTACAGATTTTTTTTTTATTGTGTAAAGACAATGCAACAATACAAAATCAAGACAAATACATGCAATTGGAATTTCTTTATGATAACTTTGAATTAGTTTCAACAAACTTCATCCCCAGTGTTTGACATTGATGATGTTAACATAACAAGAAAATGTTGTAGCATCCTTATGCAATCCTAGCTTCCCACTCATTTATTATTCTTTCATACAAAACTCAACATGGATTTGTGTCAGTCTTAAGGCAGGTAGGAGTTTGGAAGCCAAGGAGGACACCAAGATGTGCTATACTGGGGATTTAACTTTTTAAGAAATTTATTTAATCCTTAACCAGGTTCTCAACTTAGTGATAAGTGCAGTGTATTGGCCTATCTGGGCCTTTATCCAAACATGATTTGTGAATATTTAGGAGGGTTGAGGGAAGAGAGAGGAAGGAATGTACCTCAGGAGAATTAAGGAAGGGGAATAGCGGTAAAAGAGAAGGAAGGGAAAAATTAGAAATTGTAAGTAGAAAGGTATTGGCCAAACTTATTTCCTGGCCAATCATGGCAGCATTTAACATATGGGTTAGCTCCTCCCTCTAGCCAATAGGACAGGAAAAAACTAAATTAAACAATCAAGAGGACAGGTATATCCGGCCCTCTGTCAGCCTAGTTCCTCAGTCTTTTTTTTCCTGTCTTCTTAGCCAGGGACAGACAGTTTGAACTGTTAAAAATGTTTTTTTTTTTTTTTTGTTCACCTGACTATCTATGTAGTCTTCACCCTGGACAGCTCAGCCTCCCTGCTCAGGAAGCTCCAGGTTAACATGTAGCCTACCTCTGAGTAGACCGGAACCCCTGGAGACTGCAGAGTTTAGATCCTCTGTAGTGCATCTTAGATCTGCTCCAGCTGCATCCATTCTTCCAGGCTTGGCAGGGTATGCATTTCGGCAGTATCTTGCAGACAGTCTGGTAAGTGTCTTTTGCCGTTTACGGGCAGTATTTTCCTCACGCAGGCGCAAACAGCACGAACCGCAAATAGCACAGCCACGATTGACCCTAGGATCTCCAGGATCCCTGCCATCCATCTGATGGTGGACTAGGGAAAAAGGCCAGTGCTTCACCCCCCTACCTCTCCACTTGTGTAAACGCTGACAAAGAAGGGAGGCTCAAACAATGGAGCCATCTGGTCTTATGTGCTTCCTGTTGTTTAAGATCCTGAACCATTAGGGTCTCCTTCACCACCTCCTCTCATGCTCTAAACAATGGAGTCATTGACAACTTCCATGTTCTCAGGATAATAGTTTTAGCTACTTCAGATCCACTGATCATTTGATGTGTCTAAGTACCCCTTGTAAATGGTTGAGAAGCATAAGCACCTGGGTCATTGGATGAGGGTCAACTGATAATCATTGAATGAGTTGATGTACTCTTTTACAGAATTCCCATACCTCTCGACACTGGATGCCTATATTTTTATGCATGATATAATTAAAATAAACAAGGAATAAAAATAAAAAATAGAATTGAAAAACTTCCCAGAAGAGAGGCTGCCTACGGTTACAGACAAATCCTAGGTTTAATAGATTTATTCCTATCCCATTAACTTTGTACCATGGCTGCTATAAGTTTCACAGATTAGTGAACTCGGATGAGTGAAGAGCTTGGCATAGGTGCATACAGCTGTGGCTTAGCTATTTCTGTAGAGGAAAGTCATTATTCCAAATTGTGAATTTAGTGTCTGCATTCACAAGTTTGAAAAACTGATACAGCAAAGGAGTAAGTGAAAACTTAATCTTTGCTATTACTCTGTTGGACAATGGTTTATAACTGAATGGATTATAACATAACATAAAACTGCAGTTCGAGGCCAGTCCACAAATTGAGTGGGTGTAGGCAGTGGCGTACTAAGGGGGGGCAGAGGGGGCGGTCCGCCCCGGGTACCACTCACTAGCGGGGTGCCCGGGGCGAACTTTCACAGGGGCGGCATTTTGCCGCCCCTGTGTCTTATATCAAGGAGCAGTAGGTCCTCTGTTCTCGCGATCCGCGAGAGCGTTGCCCTATGGCAACCCGCGGCAATGCTCTCGCGGATCGCGAGAACAGAGGACCCTGCTACTGCAGGATGGGAAACGAGCATGGAGAGTGCTGGGCCCCTCTTCACTGCCCAGTGATGCTGTGCCACCGGACCACCAGTCGAGGAGGACAGGACGGGCAGGTAAGTGGCAGCACTTATTCCACACAACATACACACTGCATACACTACACACACACTGCATACACTGCATACACACACACTGCATACACTACACAATGCATACACTACACACACACACTGCATACACACACACTGAACACACACACTGCATACACTATACACACACTGCATACACTACACACACACTGCATACACTACACACACACACACTGCATACACTACAAACACACCGCACACACTGCATACACTACACACACACACACTGCATACACTACAAACACACCGCACACACTATACACACACCACACACACTATACACACACTGCACACACTGCATCAGGGCTAGACTGGGAACTAAAATCAGCCCTGGAAAAAAATTCTATACCAGCCCAATAATGCGTCGCGCCATCATAGTGTGCTGATATAGAGGGAAAAAATAACTTGAAATTGAAAACTCTTACTCCAACGAAGGAACACATATAGGGCTTCAAAATGAACAAAAGAGCGCCTTTATTTTAAGTAGACGTACATTTGCATGTAATCAATGTTTCAGTACAACTACTTTGGCCTATTAAGGACATTTTAGTAATGGTACGGAAATGCTGAATGTCTGCAGTTGCACAACTAAAAAAATTAAGTGATCTGGTTAATTTTGAAGTTCTATGGGTGCGCTCTTCACTTTGAATATGTTATTATGCATGAGTATGCAACTAGCAACAAGACAAGGCCAATACGTGCTCATTACACACACACACACACACACTCCCCCTCCCCCTCCCCTCTATTTGTCTCCCCCCTCCCCTCTATTTGTCTCCCCCTTCCCCTCTATTTGTCTCCCCCTCTATTTGTCTCCCCCCTTCCCCTCTATTTGTCTCCCCCCTTCCTCTCTATTTACCCCCACTTTCCTCTTGTTGTCTCCCCCCCCTTCCCCTTCTGTGCCCCTTCTGACCTTGTCACAGGAGGACTGAGGGAGGGGGCAAAGCTAACTACCATGCTCCCGCGCGGTTCCCATAATTCCCAGCATGGACACATCACAGAGTAGTGATTACTCTATGATGTGTCCATGCTGGGAATTATAGGAACAGCGAGGGAGGATGGTAGTTAGCTCCGCCCCCTCCCTCAGTCCTCCTGTGCTGTCAGTATCAGTGAGTGTGCCACCGGATCGCTTAGGCGGCCGCCCGGCACTCTCACTGATACGAACAGCTGTCAGCACAGGAGATGGGGCCGCCGGCCGCAAGGTGAGTAATCACCTCAGGGTGTGCCGCCGGGCTGGCCACCCGGCGGAACCGACATGCGGCCAGCGGCCGCACCCCCAGGTGCCGCGGCCCACCGGGAAATTTCCCGGTATCCCGGTGGGCCAGTCCGGCCCTGCACTGCATACACTACACACACTGCACACTTCATACACTATACACACACTGCACACTTCATACACTGCATACACTGCACACACTATGCACACTGCATACACCACACACTGCATACTTCATACACTATACACACACACTGCACACTTCATACACTATACACACACTGCACACTGCATACACACTGCACACTTCATACACTATACACACTGCATACACTACACACTGCATACACTACACACACACACTGCATACACTATACACACAATCTGCATACACACACACTGCATACACACCACACACACTGCATACACTACACACACACACTGCATACACTACACACACACACTGCATACACTACACACACACCACACACACTGCATACACTATACGCACACTTCATACACTATACACACACTGCATACACTATACACACTGCACACACTATGCACACTGCATACACCACACACTGCATACTTCATACACTGCACACTTCATACACACTGCACACACTATGCACACTACATGCACACTGCATACACCACACACTGCATACTTCATACACTGCACACTTCATACACTATACACACTGCACACTTCATACACTATACACACACTGCACACTTCATACACTATACACACTGCATACACACCGCACACTGCATGCACACTGCACACTTCATACACTATACACACACTGCATACATTATACACACAAGCTGTATTCACTATACACACACTGCATACACTATACAAGCGCACACACTGAATCCACTACACAAACACACTGCATTCACTACGCAAACACACACTTATACATGTATATCTGTATATATTTTGCAGCTTTTTATTTTAAGTTTGCATTTTTGTAATACATGTGATCATGTCATAGAATTGTTTTCTATAGTTGCTAAAAAAAAAAAAGCACAAAGTGCAAATCAATTGGAGATAATACATTTTTGATTAGCATAAATGTATCCTAATTATTGACTGCATACAATATGTATTTATTTATTTTCCGTGACAGGATATGGCATTTGGAGGAAATCAGAAACGATTACTCCTTTTAATTCTGACTAAAATAACCCCTTTGCTTTCACTGAGGCTTTCAACTCTTTCAGATGAGGGCACCTTTGGCATTTCGATCGTGTTTGTGTTCAATCATAATTTTCCTTATTGACTTCATGCACCCATATTATATTTTAAAGGTCATGTGGATGTTTATTTTATATAGACATGCAGTAGAAGTGCATTCGGATTCGGGCAAATTTAATTTTGTCCAAATTTCAGATTTCAGAAGCTTCCGATTTTGGCAGCATCCAAAAATTTTCAGACCCATTCATTTACATAAGGATAGCAAATTATGGACTCAGTTATTAAGCACCTGAAACAGCAAAAGTAAGAATATATATATATATATATATATATATATATATATATATATATATATATATATATATATATTTAAAATGTTCTTACTTTTGCTATTTAGGCTGTTTAGTAGATAGCTCCCTAATTTGGTACCATTATGTGGGATTGCCCTATTTCGTAACAAGTTAGGGTGCTGTTTAGTAGATGACTCCCCTAATTTGGCACCCTGATGTAGGATTTCCTTACTTAGGATACCACAACTTTTGCCCACGCACATGTCTAACATTCAGTAGTAATAAAGTACCGATCTACTCCAGTAAAAACGTAAACTAGTATAGTACATGTACAGTATCTATAGTTTTTGAAATACAGAACAAGTGTATATCACACTAAAGAGCTATTGTAGCTCAGATTGCTAAGTACCAGAGAACAGGGAAGTCTAACGTCAAGCCGAGTCAATACACAGAAATAACAATACAATCACAAGGAGAACCAAATAAGGGAAACACAAGGAACCACAATGTAAGGGAGCATCTTTTGCTTTAAGACCATGCCCCAAAATGTTCTGGGCCGGTACTGAGGACGTGGAGCCACGTCATTGACGTCATGACATTTACGCGTATGCGCCTCGTTATGAAAAGGGAGTGATTCCAGCGTCCGGAGAGAGGCATGACGGAAACACTGTGAGAGGATCCGGCGTCGGATCCAGCACCACGTGGGCGCAGTGGAGTAAGGTATGAGATCATGACACTGTCCACTCCACTGCCTTCAATGGCGACGTGAGCATCAGAACTGGACCATGGAGCAGTGGAAGAAGGTTGCCTGGTCTGTGGAATTTTTTTTTAGATCAGGTGGATTGCCGTGTGTGTGTGTGTGTTTACCTGGGAAAGAGAAAGGGCTGCAGGATGCACGGGAAGAAAGCAGACCAGTGAAGGTAATGTTCTGCTGGGAAACCTTGGGTCCTGGCATTCATGTACCCAGCCACATTATAAAAAACATTTCAGGAATGGTTTGAGGAACATGACAATGAGTTCAGTTATACCTTGAGCATTTGTGGGATGTGCTGGAATAACAAATCTGATCAATGGAGGCCCCAACTTGCAATTTGTAGGACTTAAAGGATCTAGTGCTAATTTATTGGTGAAAAATACCACAATACATGTTCAGAGGGCTTATTGAGTGCATGTCTTGGTCTCAACCTAGTTCTCTTTTACCATGTCTGCCCTTCACAGGGTGATCTGGATCACCATAGATTTGATGGCGCCTGTTTGCCAAATGCCAAATGGTAGGTCCTCTGCAGGTGGCTAACCTGGGATGGGGGCAAAGTTAGGTTCAGGGCTTTGCATTTGGTGTGATTAGTCAGGAAGCCTGACCATCTTCCACACTCCTTTAGGATCTTTGCTTAGTTGGGATGGGTGACTATAGAAGATGTTAAGGTGAACAGTATTTCATCAATAAATAGGGTATTCTTATATTCCTCTCCTCTCACTCCTCTTGTATTGTGACATTTGCAGGGGCGGACTGACCGGTCGGGCACTTCGGACATGGTCCGAGGGCCCGGCCGGGAGGGGGGCCTGCCATCAGGGGGCCCGGCCGCCCCTTTAAATGCTGCAGCCGCCTGAGCGCTCTCTTCAGAGCCTCAGGCGGCTACAGCTTCTCACCTCCCCTCCCCTGTAGCTGTGCGGTCCGCGGTGCCCGGCCGGAGTGATAGGAAGGTGCTCAGTGTGCACCTTCCTGTCAGTCCGGCCGGGTACAGGAAACAGAAACTTCTGTTCCGCGCGGAACAGGAGTTTCTGTTTCCTGTACCCGGCCGGACTGACAGGAAGGTGCACACTCAGTGTGTGTGCACCTTCCTATCACTCCGGCCGGGCACCGCGGACCGCACAGCCGCTCGGCCACGCTACAGGGGAGGGGTTAAAAAGAGAGTGGGAGGGGGGGTTAAAAAGAGAGGGGGGGGGTTAAAAAGAGTGGGGGGGGGGGTTTAAAAGAGAGTGGGGGGGGGGGTTAAAAGAGAGTGGGAGGGGGGGGTTAAAAGAGAGGGGGGGGTTAAAAGAGAGTGGGAGGGGGGGTTAAAAGAGAGTGGGAGGGGGGGTTAAAAGAGAGTGGGAGGGGGGGTTAAAAGAGAGGGGGGGGGTTAAAAGAGAGTGGGAGGGGGTTAAAAAGAGAGTGGGAGGGGGGGGGGTTAAAAAGAGAGTGGGGGGGGGTTTAAAAGAGAGTGGGAGGGGGGGTTAAAAAGAGAGTGGGAGGGGGGGTAAAAAGAGAGTGGGAGGGGGGGGTTAAAAAGAGAGTGGGGGGGGGTTAAAAAGAGAGTGGGAGGGGGGGTTAAAAAGAGAGTGGGGGGGTTAAAAGAGAGTGGGGGGGTTAAAAGAGAGTGGGGGGTTAAAAGAGAGTGGGGGGTTAAAAGAGAGTGGGGGGGTTAAAAGAGAGTGGGGGGTTAAAAAGAGAGTGGGGGGTTAAAAAGAGAGGGGGGGGGTAAAAAGAGAGTGGGAGGGGGGGTTAAAAAGAGAGTGGGAGGGGGGGTTAAAAAGAGAGTGGGGATAGAGTGGGGTGGGGGGGTTAAAAAGAGTGGGGGGTTAAAAGAGAGTGGGGGGGGTTAAAAAGAGAGTGGGGGGTTAAAAAGAGAGTGGGAGGGGGGGTTAAAAAGAGAGTGGGAGGGGGGTAAAAAGAGAGAGAGAGAGGGTGGGTAAAAAGAGAGAGAGAGGGTGGGTAAAAATAGAGAGGGAGGGGTAAGAAGAGAGGGAGGGGTAAGAAGAGAGAGGGAGGGGGTAAAGAGAGAGGGAGGGGGTAAAAAGAGAGGGAGGGGGAGTAGGAAGAGAGGGAGGGGGAGTAGGAAGAGAGGGAGGGGGAGTAGGAAGAGAGGGAGGGGGAGTAAGAAGAGGGTGGGAGTAAGAAGGGGAGTAAGAAGAGGGGGAAGGGGGGTAAGAAGAGGGGGAGGGGGGAGTAAGAGGAGGGCAATTGCCCCCTCCCCTGTCCGCAGGCACCGTGCGGGCAGCCGGCAGGGGAGGGAGGAAGAGAGGACCCGGGAGCTCAGCCTGCAGCTCCTCTGGGTCCTTCTTGCGCGAGCACAGATCGTTGCCGCGGTTACCACGGCAACGTTACGGCTCTTGCGAGAGTAAACTCTAGCCCTGGAGCTACGGGCTAGAGTTCACTCTCAACACTGTGACCACCAGGGATTCCTGGTGGTCGCAGTGGTGAGAGTGAACTCTAGCCCCATAAACACACTGCCCCCACACACCATACACATTTACACACATTGCCTCACACACACATACACTGCCCACCCATACACACACAGCCCCCCATACTAACATTGCCACACACATACACAGCCCCCTCATACACACATTGCCCCACACACCCTACACATTCACACACTACACCCACTCACACACACTGCACCCCTTACACATTGCACCACTGCTCCTATACCCTACTACAGCCTCATATCCCAGCAGACCCCAGGTAAGTTGTCAAACTGTTCTTAAACGGTTTGACTACTTACTCTGGGAGGGGGGCCCGGCCCTCCTGGCACCATAACGACTACACAGAGCAGTAGTGGTTATTGTGCATGGATTATTTCTTTAAATAATCTACAAGTGCCCCAGTAGCCAGCAAGCCAGCCAGCCCAGAGGCCGGCCAGCCAGCCAGCCCACAGGCTGGCCAGTAGCCAGCCAGCCAGCCCACAGGCCACCAGTTAGGCTTACAGCCAGCAAGCCCACAGCCTGCCAACCGCAGCCAGCAAGCCACAGCCTGCCAGCCAGCAAGCCACAGCCTGCCAGCCAGCAAGCCACAGCCTGCCAGCCGCAGCCTGCCAGCCGCAGCCAGCAAGCCCACAGCCTGCCAGTCGCAGCCAGCAAGCCCACAGCCTGCCAGTCGCAGCCAGCAAGCCCACAGCCTGCCGGCAGTAGCCAGCAAGCCCACAGCCTGCCAGCCGCAGCCAGTAAGCCCACAGCCTTCCAGCAAGCCCACAGACTGCCAGCCAGCAACAGTAATTAAGGTAAGAGGAGCCAACTTGGCCTAGGTATCAGCGAGCTATGTTGTGTTGCTATATTGTGAATAGGAACCAGAGTGTTGGAGACCCCCCTCCAGGCCCCATTAGACTCCATTGTAGTCTCTAATGGGACCTGGAGGAAATTCTTTCTAACACACTCTCTAAAGGACACTGAGATAGCCTCTGCTAGAATGCTCCCCCCCCCTCCATGGCCCATTAGCCCTCAATTGTAGTCTCTACTGGGGCCTTGAAGGGATTATTGCACTTTTGTTCCTTGTGTCTAAAGATTGTGTAGGGTGTGGCTGGAGGCGGTGCATGGAGGCGGGACATGGGTGGCGCTTGATGCGGAGTATAGGTGGGGCCTGTAAGGGGGCCCTTGATTTATTTTGCCCGGGGGCCCTGAGGGTTCTCAGTCCGCCCCTGGACATTTGCAGATGCTGCTCGCCAGAGGCTTAATGGCCAGGGTGACTAGAAGAGCATTTTAGAAATTGGGAATGACTACAACACCCAAAACTCCTTGTCCACCCTTCACCACCAGGCAAGAGTACAGCTCCTTTATGCCCCTCATGAATTGGCCACTGAAGCCAAAGTGCTCCAGGATCACCCATAGATAGAACCAGTCAAAAGCCTTCTCCATTGACAGGAAAAAGGCCAATGTTCTTGAGGCTGTTACCAAGAGGACCAGGTTCACAGTTCTGCAAATGTTGTCTGGGGCCTCAATCCCTCTGATAAATCCTAACTGTATGAGGTGGATCAGCCCCTCCAACAATGGGTTTAAGCAAGTGGGTAGGTAGATAACTTTGCATCCACGTTGATGAGGGAGAGAGGCCGGTAATTTTAGCATAATGTAAGATCCTTGCCCTCTTTGGGCAGGATCACTATATGTGCTTCAAGCATGGTTCACAAAGGGCACCCTCAGCCCTGCATAAGACTATTGAAGAGTGTAGTAGGACGAGGTAGGAGAACTTCCCTGAATCTTTTATAGTAGGCCTCCAAGAAGCTGTCCGGCCCTGGTGCTTTAGAAGTTTTTAATTGTTTTAGGGCTGCCACAAACAGCAGGTGGTTTTAATGTTGTGACTGGTCAGTGCATATGTTAAGGTAAACCAAAGTGACACAAATGTTCAAAAGAAATAGTTTTGAACAATAAAAATGCATAATATGCTTTACTTTTATAATTTTTGGCGGCAGTTTAAAAAAAAAAAAAAAAAAAAACTAAATTAATCGTTTCAAGTTCTTGTTGTCTATACTCAGAGTCAAAAAACATTTCTGTGTTTATCCTCGTATCTGCCTTTATTTTACAATTTAAATATGCACTTTTTTTTTTTTTTTTTTAAAGCTTCTTCATTTTATTATCATTTTACAATTTTAAATCAATTTCCCAAGCTGGACATTCAGAAGGAAAAGATGAGGAAGATTAATTTGGTATTTGCAAGTGACAGCTTTTGCTACCATCTGTGGCTTGACCTGTTGTAGCTGCCGTTTTACCAAATAAAAGATTTTACAAAAAATGACACTTATTAATCTCAAGGTCAAATGAAGCACAATGGAAACTGTTGACAAGTCGATCTTGAGAAATTAAATCTGAACAGGAACTGGCATTCTTCAAAGAATGAAGCTGAAACACATTTCAGAAATGTCAGAATTTCTAAACAAGTCAAGATATTTCAAACAAAATCATAAACTATGGAAAAACAGTCCTGACATGGTGTTTAAAGGGACACAAGGGTGTAAGAAATAATTACAAATCTAGAGGAAATAATAAAATGTAAATTACTGTGCAAAGTATATATATGATCTATTTATCTATCTAATCTGTGTCCTATATTGTACAGCTTAGGTTAGAGGTTGGATATTTCAATATGCTGTTTATTTGAAAATAATTTTAATCAAATCATTTTGTGATGTCCAACAAAGGACTGTTCTAAATCTTTCAAATATGATAACAAAAATAGTACTTTGGACAAACCTGTCACGGCTCCCGGTCCCTCTGCCGGCGTTGCTGCACAGAAACGTAGCAGCCATGCCGACAGAGATGTTTCAGACTTACCTTGGCACCGGCGGGCAGCTGCCTGTTCTCCCTCCGTTCTGGTCCCCAGTGGGTGCAATGTTCTTAGAAACGCAGACTGATGCGGTTCGGACTTTTATAAGAAACTTACCTTCGCCCACATCAAAGATGGCGCCAACGTGTGTGCGACGTCAAGTCACAGACGCGCACGCATGTTTTGGGGTCCGATGTCAGAGACAGCCAATTACAGCCTAAGGAGGGTTATTTAAACCCAAATTACCTTTTAAGCAGTGCCCTGTCATGGTTTACACTAGCTGGTTATCCAAGAGTGTGTTCCTGATTGTGTTTTTTTTCTGGTATTTGACATTGTTCTGACTTCCCTGATTTCTGGTATCGTTTACTTTTGGCTTTTTCCATCATTGTGTCTCTTTCTGTGTCCCTGACCTCGGCAAGTATTTTGACTATTCTCAGGTACGTTAAGTCCGGCCATTCTAATGTCTGGTTAAACGTTATCCTCAGTTCTAGGTGTGATGCTATTCTGCGTGCTCGATGAACTGTAATCCTGACAAGACCATTTGAACAAGCACTTTACCTTGTGCAATATTATTTTGCTCTAAAATGCAAAATCTAGACTTACAAATGTAACCCCTTAACGCCGTTACGGCGTTCTATGCTGTCCCACATTAAATGGGCTTTAAAGCCGTTGCGGCGGCATAGAACGCCGTAACGGCTTTGAGCCCTGGAGCCGCTGGGATACTTACCTTCCCGGCGCTCCGCTTCGGGAGGACTGCCTCAAAGCCCAGGCAGCCATCCCATGCCAAATCAGGCCCCCGGGGGCCATGTGATCGCTCTCAAAGAGCGATCACATGGCCCCCTATAGCTGGCTGTGGATCTGCCAGCAGGGGGACTGTCTGGAGTGTCAGACAGTCCCCCTGCTGGTGGGAGGTGTAAAAATGTAACATAATTATGTGATTTAATTAATTAAAATTTGATTGACGTGCCTGACAACCCAGGCAGCAAGTGCAGAGAATTAAATTTGCACGTGCTATATTTAACCCTGTAACTTTCCAAGACACCATAAAACCTGTACATGGGGGGTACTGTTTTACTCGGGAGACTTCGCTAAACAAAAATATTGGTGTTTCAAAATGATAAATTGTATTACAGCAATGATATATTTAGTAAAAGTGAAGTTTTTTGCATTTTTCACACACGAACGGCACTTTTACTGACAATATTAGTGTTGTAATATGTTTTACTGTTTTGAAACACTTATGTTTCTGTTCAGTGAAGTCTTCCAAGTATAACAGTACCCCCTTGTACAGGTTTTATGGTGTTTTGGAAAGTTAGAGAGTCAAATATAAGGCTTGCATTTCATTTTTTTCACATTGAAATTTGCCAGATTGGTTACGTTGCACTTATGATCGTATGGTAGCCCAGGAATGAGAATTACCCCCTGATGGCATACCATTTGAAAAAGTAGACAACCCAAGGTATTGCAAATGGAGTATGTCCAGTCATTTTTAGTAGCCACTTAGTCACAAACACTGGCCAAATATTAGTTGTTTTTGCTTTTTTCGCACAAAAACCAATATGAACGCTAACTTTGGCCAGTGTTTGTGACTAAGTGGCACTATAAAAGACTGGATATACCCCACTTGCAATACCTTGGGTTGTCTACGTTTGCAAATGGTATGCCATCATGGGGGTAAATCTCATTCCTGGGCTACCACACGGTCTCAAAGGCAACATAACCAACCTGGCGAATTTCAATTTGAAATAACTGAAAAACGGAATGTGCTATATTTGACCCTTTAACTTTCCAAAACATTGTAAAAACTGTTAATGGGGGGTACTGTTGTACTCGTGAGACTTTGCTGAATCCAAATATGTGGTTTTTTTGCAGTTAAAGCTAACGGTATTATGACATTTACAGCTAAAATGTCTACACATTTTTTTTTAAAAAACTTAATGTCTCACTGTTGTTTTTAATTTTATTCATAATAAATTATGTTTCAAATATGAATAGTTCATGAAAAATTAAAGCCCAGTTTCTCCTAAACAAAATTATATATAATAAGTGTGGGTTGAACAGACATATAGCGCAAATACCAGTTTTTGTTTGGTTGCTTCATCTAAGTGTTGCTTCTAAGTGTGGTTGGAGATATTCTGGAGAGTTTTACAGAAGCTTCAACTGTCTAAGAGTTGTGCTAAGAGTTTTTCTTTTCTACTGTTACAGGTAAGATTCATCTGTAGGAAAAGGTTACTGACTGCACAAGGTTTCATTTCCTGTTGGTAATTACAAGGCATTTGATTTGATTAGTTAGCTACTTGCTATTGATTGCTGTTTAATTAGCTATTGTGTGCAAATAAGCAGAGGCCTACCCAGGTGTTAAACATTCCTAGTGGGAGGTGATTTTAGGAGTTATATAAGTGTTGTTGTCATTAGCTTGGCTAATATAGCTTGGTTGCTTCATCTAAGTGTTGCTTCTAAGTGTGGTTGGAGATATTCTGGAGAGTGTTGCTTCTAAGTGTGGTTTGAGATATTCTGGAGGTAATCTGAGGTATTCAGGAGGATAAATAAAAAGTTAAGATTTGTTTGATTTAAATTATTCACCTCATTGGAATGGCAGACTTAGTTCAGTGTAATAGTTGCTATGCATTTGTTTTGCGTTACACTTTTTGGAGGTTTAGTTGTTGTCTAATCTGTAGACAGTTCTCTATCTTGCGGCAGGAGATTGTATTTTTGAAGACTGAGATTTGTAAATTATCTGGTAAACAAACGCAGGCTGGAACTGCTGCAAAGCCACTGCCGCAGAGACATACTAGGAATGGCAGGTGGATCACTGTAGGATCTGGTAGACTTAGAGTTGTGGATAAAAGGCATATTGCACATTCTGTTGCTCTACATAGTTCATTTTCTGCACTTTCAGAGTGTAATGGTGATATGGAGACAGGCATTGTGGAGAGAGGCATTGAGGCTAGTGGTGTTCTGGAGAGAGGCATTTAGGCTAGTGGTGTTGTGGAGAGAGGCACTGAGGCTAGTGGTGTTGTGGAGAGAGGCATTGAGGCTAGTTGTGTTTTGGAGAGAGGCACTGAGGCTAGTGGTGTTGTGGAAAGAGTCTTGGAGACTATGGTGAGGCCTAATAGAAAGCAGTTGCTGTTAGGGGATTCCATCATAAGAGGTGTGGAGATGGACAATGGTGGTCTTGTGAGGTGTCTTCCCGGAGCTACTGCTCACAGAGATAGGCGAATTGGATGTACTTGTCAATCTAGGGACAAATGACTTGGCTTGCAATGAGGTTTCAGAGGTTAAGGAAGTTTTTAGTATTTTTGCCAATGATATACGGCACGTTGCTTCCACACTGTCATTCTCTGAAGTTCTGCCTGTGCATAACACTCAGAACGACAGGCGCATGCGTATTAGGGACTTTATCTTGTGGCTTGTTGAATGGTGTCGGGAGCAAGGATTTGGCTTTATTTCCCATGGTAGCTCTGTTTGGAATGGAAATAAACTGTACAAAAAAGATGGTTTGCATCTTTCTCAATAGGGAACAAATGTTCTCAGCGAGCAGTTCAGAGGTTTTGCTAGGATGTATTTAAACTAGGAGGGGGGGGGGGGGGGGCGACAAAAGGATGATAAAACATCAATCCAATTTTTCCCCAAAACAAGGACAGAAGGTGCCTGTAGCAAGTGTGTTAAAAAATGATAAGCTTAGAGTCATGTCTACAAATGCTCGCAGTTTAGGGAATAAGATCCATGAACTTGTGGCAATAATGGCAACTGATAGTGTAGATTTAGTTGATGTTACTGAGACATGGTATAATGAGAAAAATGACTGGGACATAGCAATACCAGGGTACTCTTTATATAGAAAAGACAGGGAAAGCAGGAAAGGGGAGGGGTGGCCCTGTATGTGAAGGATAGCATAAAATATAGTCTAATAAAAGTTAGTGAGGCGAACATAGAGTCCGTTTGGGTTACGTTAGAATTTGGTAATCACACAGTAACTTGTGTAGGTGTGATTTATAGGCCCAAAGGACAAATTGAAGAGTTAGATAATCTACTAGTTGAGGAAATAACTAAAATGACAATGAAGGGGGAAGTTATCATCATGGGTGACTTTAATCTTCCTGATGTGAATTGGAACACAAAAATAGCTGCTTGTGCCAGGAGCACACATATTCTAAACTCCCTACTGGGATTGTCTCTAAAACAAGTCGTTGAGGAGCCAACTCGTAAAGAGGCCATACTAGATTTAGTGTTAACAAATGGAGATTTGGTATCCGATATTACTGTAGGTGAAAGTTTAGGATCCAGTGATCATCAGTCAGTGTGGTTTAATATAAGAACAGTGACTGAGTCACACCACACAAAAACAAAAGTTTTAGACTTTAGAAAAACAGACTTTTCTAAAATTAGAATATGTGTAAATGAGTCATTATCAGACTGGAGCAATTTAAATGGACTCCAAGAGAAATGGGATTATTTAAAAGTTGCACTACTGAAGGCAACAGAAAATTGCATGAGCTTGTCAGTAAAAGCAAAAAATTCAAGAAACCACTGTGGTACTCCGCAGATGTGGCCAAAATAGTAAAAAACAAAAAGTTAGCATTTAATAATTATAAAAAACCCCAGAGTGAGGAAGACAGAATTATCTATAAGATTAGGCAGAAAGAGGCTAAGCAAGTTATAAGAGCCTCCAAATCACACACAGAAGAGAAAATAGCACAGTCAGTAAAAAAGGGGGACAAAACTTTTTTTAGATACATAAATGAGAAAAGAAAAGTAAAACAAGGATTAGAAAAAACGGGTCGCAAGAGTATTCTGAGAACGGACAGCAGCTGAAATAGCCTGCCCTTCGGTGGGTCCCCGCTCAGAACTCAAGCTGGTTTTAGCTCATCTTGTGCCATTACAGAGAGAACATATCTGAAGCATATCAGACTGGTCCCACCCATACGAGCAGTCCAGATCCGAAATGCCAGCAAGTTCTCTCTGCACGAGAGATACAGCAACCCCAGACGATCGTTTCAAACTTGTTAGGCATCATCAGTGAGGCATAGCTGATATCTCTCTAGGCACCGTGAGCAAGGGGTCCACGTCTGGATTACCCTTTAAACTTAAGGAGAGAAAAAACGGGTCGCAAGAGTATTCTGAGAACGGACAGCAGCTGAAATAGCCTGCCCTTCGGTGGGTCCCCGCTCAGAACTCAAGCTGGTTTTAGCTCATCTTGTGCCATTACAGAGAGAACATATCTGAAGCATATCAGACTGGTGCCACCCATACGAGCAGTCCAGATCCGAAATGCCAGCAAGCTCTCTCTGCACGAGAGATACAGCAACCCCAGACGATCTGGACTGCTCGTATGGGTGGGACCAGTCTGATATGCTTCAGATATGTTCTCTCTGTAATGGCACAAGATGAGCTAAAACCAGCTTGAGTTCTGAGCGGGGACCCACCGAAGGGCAGGCTATTTCAGCTGCTGTCCATTCTCAGAATACTCTTGCGACCCGTTTTTTCTCTCCTTAAGTTTAAAGGGTAATCCAGACGTGGACCCCTTGCTCACGGTGCCTAGAGAGATATCAGCTATGCCTCACTGATGATGCCTAACAAGGTTGAAACGATCGTCTGGGGTTGCTGTATCTCTCGTGCAGAGAGATCTTGCTGGCATTTCGGATCTGGACTGCTCGTATGGGTGGGACCAGTCTGATATGCTTCAGATATGTTCTCTCTGTAATGGCACAAGATGAGCTAAAACCAGCTTGAGTTCTGAGCGGGGACCCACCGAAGGGCAGGCTATTTCAGCTGCTGTCCGTTCTCAGAATACTCTTGCGACCCGTTTTTTTCTCTCCTTAAGTTTAAAGGGTAATCCAGACATGGACCCCTTGCTCACGGTGCCTAGAGAGATATCAGCTATGCCTCACTGATGATGCCTAACAAGGTTGAAACGATCGTCTGGGGTTGCTGTATCTCTCGTGCAGAGAGAACTTGCTGGCATTTCGGATCTGGACTGCTCGTATGGGTGGGACCAGTCTGATATGCTTCAGATATGTTCTCTCTGTAATGGCACAAGATGAGCTAAAACCAGCTTGAGTTCTGAGCGGGGACCCACCGAAGGGCAGGCTATTTCAGCTGCTGTCCGTTCTCAGAATACTCTTGCGACCCGTTTTTTCTCTCCTAAAACAAGGATTAGTTAGATTAAAAACAAAAGAAGGAAGGTATGTAGAAGAGGATAAAGGTCTAGCTGACTGCCTCAATGACTATTTTTGTTCAGTATTTACAGATGAAAATGAAGGATGAAGGAAAGGGACCTCAGTTAAGAAAAAGGATAAATGAGTCATTTATTACACGTGAGTTTACAGAGGAAGAGGTTCTATTTCAACTCTCAAAAGTAAAGACATATAAGTCAATGGGACCTGATGGAATACACCCAAAGCTATTAAAAGAGCTTAATGGTGTACTAGCAAAACCATTAACGGATGTATTTAACCAATCATTGATAACAGGAGTAGTCCCAGAAGATTGGAAGTTGGCGAATGTTGTAATAGGGAGTAGTCGGGCAACTATAGGCCAGTAAGCCTTACTTCAGTAGTGGGGAAAGTGATGGAAACCATGTTAATGGATAGGATTGTTGAACATCTAAAAACACATGGATTTCAAGATCAGAGACAACATGGATTTACTTCAGGCGGATCATGCCAAACTAATCTTATTGATTTTTTTTGATTGGGTAACTAAAATTATAGATCAGGGTGGTGCAGTAGACATTGCTTACTTAGATTTCAGTAAGGCTTTTGACACTGTTGCACATAGAAGGCTTATCAATAAACTGCAATATTTAATTTTGGATTCCAATATTGTTGAATGGCTAAGGCAGTGGCTGAGTGACAGGCAACAGAGGGTTGTAGTCAATGGAGTATATTCGAAGCTTGGGCTTGTCACCAGTGGGGTACCTCAGGGATCTGTACTTGGACCCATTCTCTTTAATATTTTTATTAGTGATATTGCAGAAGGTCTTGATGGTAAGGTATGTCTTTTTGCTGATGATACTAAGATATGTAACAGGGTTGATGTTCCAGGAGGGACAGGCCAAATGGCTAATGATTTAGGCAAACTAGAAAAATGGTCAGAGTTGTGGCAACTGACATTTAATGTGGATAAGTGCAAGATAATGCATTTTGGACGTAAAAACCCAAGGGCAGATTACAGAATATTTGATAGAGTCCTAACCTCAACATCTGAGGAAAGGGATTTAGGGGTGATTATTTCTGATGACTTAAAGGTAGGCAGACAATGTAATAGAGCAGCAGGAAATGCTAGCAGAATGCTTGGTTGTATAGGGAGAGGCATTAGCAGTAGAAAGAGGGAAGTGTTCATGCCATTGTACAGAACACTGGTGAGACCTCACTTGGAGTATTGTATGCAGTACTGGAGACCGTATCTTCAGAAGGATATTGATACATTAGAGAGAGTTCAGAGAAGGGCTACTAAACTGGTTCATGGATTGCAGGATAAAACTTACCAGGAAAGGTTAAAGGATCTTAACATGTATAGCTTGGAGGAAAGACAAGACAGGGGGGATATGATAGAAACATAAAGAAGGAGACTATTTTTAAAAGAAGAAAAACGACCACAACAAGAGGACATAGTCTTAATTTAGAGAGACAAAGGTTTAAAATTATATCCGGAAGTATTACTTTACTGAGAGGGTAGTGGATGCATGGAATAGCCTTCCAGCTGAAATGGTAGAGGTTAACACAGTAAAGGAGTTTAAGCATGCATGGGATAGGCATAAGGCTATCCTAACTATAAGATAAGGCCAGGGACTAATGATAGTATTTAAAAAATTGGGCAGACTAGATGGGCCGAATGGTTCTTATCTGCCGTCACATTCTATGTTTCTATGTTTTTATTTTGTTTTGATCAGAACGTGTACTATTGACTCCGTCCTGAATGGGTTAAGTAGTGACAGACAGTTTTCTATAGTCTATTCAAAGGGGTTTGGCCTAGGGATTCTAGAAGACTGGTACCATGGCTACATAAATGACGACTATATCTGAAATGAATACCCTATGCTCAAACAAAAGATCAAAGGATGGAATGTTTAAAACTAATGAACACGGAGCAAGCATAAATCATTGTGTGCCTTAGGACAGTAAAACAATGGTGATATTTTAGTGTTCTAGTGATCAAGCTCAGCCAGTAGCATATCTTTTTTAATTGGTTGGCATATTCAAAACATAGGAGTACCAAAATTATCCATTGCTTAATCCATTCTAGGCACTAGGCACATTAGGTGAAAAGAATATTGATACATGGAGATAAATACATCATCTAACTTTAAAATGTTCGTCGCCTTCTGCTTTTAATTTCCCAAAAGACTTTTAACATAGTATGTGTAGCCATGGAAACACTAAACTGTTACTATTTGTGCCATCGCCACACTGTATTTATTTATACATAAAATGAATGTGTCTGATTATTATGCAGAATTGAGTAATGACTTGCAATGTAACTGGATAAAGCAAAGAATGGTGTCCCCTCTGGCAATGGATATATGAACATTCAATCTACTCCTATTTATTATAAAAAGTAATCCACGACTTCGCTAGATGTGCATGTAAGATATTGCAAATGTGAAATTCTACAGTCAACAAATAGTTTAATGTATTTTTCACAGAGTTCATCAAAAGGGATAGGTAAAGGATTAGCTTTCATCTTGACAAACCGATTAAGATAATTGCTTTTTGTTGGGAAAAAAAAGCACCCACAAAATGAATAAACAAGTTTCAACATTTAAAGAGTTATAATCCTGTATCAAATCTCAGAGATTAAAACTGGTTAGGCATCTGTTTCTAGATCAATAAGTGTAAACTTCTTTAACCAGTTTAAAGCAGGTAAATAATTAGTATAAAACATATTGCCAAGGGATAAATATGTTGCTCATCACTATAAATTACCAAGTGGTTTTAGTAAAGGAGCACTATAGTATTAGAAATACAAACAAGCGTTCTGGGTGTCAGCGTACAGGTGGTGATACAATCTTAATGTAGTTGTTCTGGTGCCTACAGTCAGTCACTGCAGGTTTTTTTAATATAAACAGTGTTTACATTATTGCCTAGGAACACCTCTAGTAGCAGTCACTCAGATGGCCACTAGAGGTGCGTCCTTGGTCAGTGTTGCATAGTGGGATTCAATGCATCACTGTGAGGAAATGCTGATTGGCGTGCGCTGCGCTTTGCAGCGTATGCGCAATAGCTTTGCAATACTTTCCTATGGGAAAGCACTAGATTGGCTGAGATCATCAAATTTGATGATCTGAGCCAAGGAAGCAGGGGGGTGGTGGGACCAGCTGCAATGAAAGCGGTGCGGTGCTGGTAATAAGGTAAGTTAAATAACTTTTTAACCAGAGGTAAGGGAGGCTGGGGCCCTAACATGCATTTTTATAACTTAAGTGTCAGAAATACACATTTGTGACACTATAGTTAGTTAGTCAAGGTGAGAAAAATAGGTGTTCCCAGAAAAGGAGAAAACTGAGGAACTTTGGTAGAGGTAAAATGAAAACCAGGAAAGCTCTGTGTCTTGAGGGCCACCGGTATTTGAGATATTGGAGAAGTAGCGTATAACAATACTGTCAAAAGAAAAAAAAAAGTGAGGAAAAAAACGTATATAGACCGCAAATATATCTAATGAAGTCACTTTCAACTGTTTAACGTAAACCCTTAAACAAAAGGACATAAGATTATGAATGTATATCTGTCATGCCAAGAGACACACTTACAGAATTAAACACTAAACCGTGCTTTGAGCTGAAGTGGTCTGGGTGCCTATAGTGTCCCTTTAAAGACACAACATTAAGACAGCTTAATTATTGTAGTGGTTCTGATGTCAACATATTCTCCCTGCAGTCTCTCAATTGTAAACACTGACTTCTTTTTTGAGAAAAGGCAATGTTTTCATTGAGTTGAGGCAATCTAGCAAATACAGTGTTCCTTTAAATCTGCAATCTGACTTCATTGACATTACACGTTTCTGAGATGTGGCATGGGAAATGTCAATATTCTGAGGTGTCACAAGTGGTAGATTACATGTATAATGATGATCAGAATGTTTTTAAACCTCCTTAACTCTCCAAAATCCTAGTTTTGAACAACAATAAAGGAGTAACATTTGTCTGTCTGGTCCAAATGTCTCAAACTCTTTATATCCAGAAGGACCCATGTAATACCAATGCCCAAGGCTTGTCATGCTAATGTGTGTATGCCCATTCCAGTGTTTGTCCAATAAAAATAAAAATGAATGCCTACTGTTCTCATAAATTCTAAATAGTGGGAATATCTTCTATAAAGGTGAAAAAAACAAACAGTACAATCAAACAATTTCATATATTAATCATCCATCACAGGCAAGTGATGTCCTTAAAATAGTTTTGTTGGGAGAAAGTCTTTTTGCCCTAATGCCAACAACCGCAAAGTGTAACTTAGCATTTTTTGCTCATCTCTACAATTTTATTGGAAAATGTGTGAAAACCATCCTTAGAGATCATTGATTTGGATAAATTGTTCTCAGGAAAAGCACAAAGTATTAGTGTAATATATTTAAATTAACATTATCAACAATAGAAAACAGCAATAGAAGAAGCAGAGGCGGCTTAACAGAGAGACGTCAGTCGGGAAATAAGAAAAAGAATAAATGGTATTTAAATTATATGCGACAGAGGGATCAACTGCATCCTTTGGAATAGACTAAAATATAAAAAAAATGTTGTAAAAGGCAGTTAGAAAAGGGCAGCTGGAAAATTAAAATTTTGCATGATAAGAAAAAAATTGAAAATATCCAACATTCATTTTAACAACAAAATTAAAATATAAACATAAACACTCAAGCAAACAATCAAAGAGAAATAAATACAACATTAAGTACTAGTCAATTAAAATGAGATAAGATCAAATTTGGTCAACGAGAATCAGGAAGCAGACTGTCTAGATCAGGGATGGGAACCTTCGGCACTCCAGATGTTGTGCACTACATCCCCCATAATGCTCTTACACCCATAATGCTGGTAAAGCATCATGGGAGGTATAGTTCAAAACATCTGGAGTGCCGAAGGTTGCCTATGCCTGGTCTAG
Organism: Pelobates fuscus; assembly: GCF_036172605.1. Taxonomy (NCBI): domain Eukaryota; kingdom Metazoa; phylum Chordata; class Amphibia; order Anura; family Pelobatidae; genus Pelobates; species Pelobates fuscus. The sequence continues at coordinate 115,615,952 of NC_086318.1, forward strand.
ATAATGTTGTTCTTCTATTTTATAAATAAACTGAGGGCCACTCATTAGTACACTCATGTCCTCAATAACTTACAAAAAACAGGCATCTGCAGATACAGTGTTCCTCATTTGGTCGTCTACACTGCTTTTGGTCAGTTTAAAATAAACAACAACAATGTGCAAAACACAGAGTAGAAGTGCACCCTCCAAAAGAAACACACGTATATAATCAAATTGTTAATACTTATATATGTACACAGAGGGGGAGAGAGAGACACATGGGGGAGACAGAGACATAGGGGGAGTAGAGAGACACAGGGGGAGGGAGAAGAAAGAAACAGAGGGGGAATAGAGAGAGAGAGACACAGGGGCGAAAGAGACAGGGGAATAGAGAGACACAGGGGGAGAAAGAGACAGAGGGGGTAGAGAGACAGAGGGGGAGGGGTGAGAAAGAGACATGGGGAAGAGAGAGACACAGAGGGAGGGGAAGAGAGAGACATAGAGGGAAGGGAATGAAAGAGACAGAGGGGGATGAGAGAGTGACAGAGAAAGGGGGGAGAAAGCGCCAGAGGGGGAAGAGTGAGACATTGGGGAAAAAAGAGGGGGAATAGAGAGACGGGAGAGAAAATGACAGAGGGGTAGAGAGATGTGGAGGAGAGAGAAACACAGGAAAAAGGGGGAGAAAGAGACAGGGGAAGAGAGAGACACAGATGGAGAGGAAGAAAGAGGCAGAGGGGGAGAGAGACACACAGGGGAGGGGGAGAAAGAAAGAGGGGGGAGAGAGAGACATAGGTGGAGGGGGAAAAGAGACAGAGTGGGAAGAGAGAGACTGGGAAGGAGAGGGGAGACAAGGACACAGAGGAGCAGTGAGGGGGGAAAGAAACATACAGAGGGACTAGGGGGGAGACGCAGGGAAAGTTGTGTAGAAAGAGACACAAGGAGGGGCTGGTAGAGCAGAGATACACAGAAAGGTTTCAGAAGGGGAGAAAGAGACATACAGAGGGCTGGAGAATAGTAAAGAGACACACAGGGACTGAGATGAAGTAAAAGATGCACAAGGGTGGTTACAAGGGGAAACAAGAAACACAAAAAGCGGCAGGAAATTCAAAAGGGGGTTAAGAGAAACACAGGAGAAGATGCATTTTATGTGTGTGTGTTTGGGGGGATGCATTTTCACCTGTGTCTCCTGCTCTCCCTGTAACTCAGTTCTTCAGCACGGGAGTTGTGTCTCCTGCTCTCCCTGTAACTCAGTTCTTCAGCACGGGAGTTTATGCCGAAGACCTAATTGACAGGTGAGAAAAAGAGCTCTTATTAAATGGATTTTCCTTCCAATAAATACATTGTGCTAGCAATCTTGCTAACACAATGTACAAATAGACATTATAATTGATGTGATTCTGACACTAATATATATATATATAGACATGTATATTAATGTGTGTATTAGTTATATATATAATTATGCCTATAATATTTACACATATATTAATAAACATTTATATATGCATAATACACACAGAAATGTCATTAATATGTAACATATATGTAATGAGCACATATTGTCCCTGTCTTGTTGCTAGGTGCACACTCCAGCACAATAACATATTTAAAGTGAAAAGCGCACTCATAGGACTTCAAAATAAACTAGATAATGTAATTTTTTACAGTTGTGCAACCGCACACATTCACCATTTCAGTCCCATTACTAAACGTTCCTTAATATGTAATAATAAGGTAGTTGGACTAAAACTTTGATTATCTGCAAAGATACGTCTGCTTAAAATAAATCTGCACTTTTGTTTATTTTGAAACCTACGAGTGCTTTCTTTCACGTTTGAGTACTTTTTAATTTTAAGTTGTCTTTTCCACCTCTATATCAGCACACTATGCTGGCCCGACGCATTATTGGGCTGGTAAATAATTTTTTTCCAGGGCTGCTTTTAGTTCCCAGTCTGGCCCTGGATAGTACACATCCATGAGTACATAGGAAACATAGTCTATGAATAGTTAAATATTTTTTGCAACATGGTGACAAAATATTGTCATACTGTAGAACATATGTGGTGCCCATGTTCGAAATAGAATTCCCAGCAACAAAGATTAGCCTTCAGATTAGTGTTGGTTGTGGTAGAAGAAAGGAGTGCCATCTAGGTTTAATGTGGAGATCTTAACACCAGAGCACTCACTGAGTGCACTCTCAGCAGGACAACTCCCTTTCATATGTCACTTCTCTAAAATGTTCTCCTCTGAACAAAATAGTGAAAATCCCCTATACTTTGTGCTAACTTTTTTCTGAGATGCTCTGCCTTCTTTAAATTTATATTACTGTGTAAGGGGTGGAAGAGACATGGATGGAAAGGGGGTAGAAGCAAGTGGGGCAGACAATGCAGTAAACCCTTACCCCGCCTGGAGATTGCAGAGGGACTAGGGAGTGGACAATGCTGCTACACAAGGTGTGACACCTTACCTACCTGGCTGAGACTGCAGTTTGCAGAGGGAGCGAGCGAGCGGAGTGGACACTCCAGACAGTGATATTACTACTGAGACAGTAAGTAACCTCCCAATTGCAGCCCCAAGCTCCCCTACTACAGCCTCTAACTCCCTCTACAGCCTCTATTCCTCCTCCTGCAGCCCTTACCCCTACTACAGGCCCTAACCCCCTTTTACACCCCATACCCCCTGTAACGGAGCTCCGTGTACTCCGACCGAGTACCCTCCGTTGATGGATGCTCCTAGCGCTCTCAGAGGACTCCAAGCACTGCAGACGACACCACAACCACCGCAGGCTCCACAACCACCGTAGCTTAACTGGAGCCGCGCCGTCTTCCTTCCACCCTGGATCGGCTTCTGTCCTCCAGGACCGTGTGGGGAAGACCTCTCCTCCAGGAGAGCGTATCCGGAACAAGCTCTTACAAGAGCTAAGTGATTAAGAGCTCAGGGGAATATGCAGCGCATAGCAGTCCCCAGTGAGATATAGCAGTTCCCTCCAATAACGAGACACGGCTACGTATTGAGGGTCAGAAGAGGTCTGAGGACTGGAACACCCAGCCTGCTTTTTATTAGGATAAGGTACACACAGGACACTCCCAGGGGGAGGATGAAATTAACCAATAACAGCATAGTACAGCCCACAGGTTCCCTCCCCTCAGATAAACAGTTAAACCAATTATTACATACAATAAAAATACAGTTTTCACATACACACTGTAACTTTAAAACCATACATTCAATTTCAATAAAAGTTACATATTCAGACTCAGCATACATCAAACATAAATCCTTCCAAAAATCAGCCAAATCCCTCCAGTGGATCAAAAGTTAGCTGGAAGTCCTTTATGACCGACCGCAAGCACAATTTCCTGCCCAAAACAGTTCCATAGATTTGGCCTGTGCGGTCGGTCAATTTCATGCGAAAAAACGACTAAGTCCCATTTCGAACGGGACTTAGTCTCTGGAGCTGCAAGTTCAGTATGGGAGAAGGTAAGGGTCAGCGGTGTTCGGCAGAATGTGTAGCCGATTTTAGTTCCACAGAATCTTTAGCATACACCGCTGACCGCATTCGAGGAAACCAAGATGGCCGCCGCCACGTGCAATTGACCGGCAGTAACCTCACAGCCTGGGAGGTAAATTGCCTGCACACTTTAACTTCTGGGTGGTCTGCCTGTGTGGTACTTGGTTCAGTAAGCCCTATTTACTGAACCAAGTGGGAGAAAGCCAGGGGCAAGTTATTTTACCGGTCTGGGGACATAGTCTTAAAGGGGCATTGTTCAGCAAAGTCACAATATGTCCCCAGACGGTTCTTAAAGGGCCATACACACCCAATTAAAGTTAATACATTTTCAGGGGCACAATCTTCCAGGGGCCATAGTCATGAGGCAGGAGGCTGGCAAACATGCTTCTCCACAATCCAGGGAAGCAGGGCACTTTCTCATTTAAAGGGCCAGTTACAAATAGCGATTTGTAACACCCCCACTACAGCCCTTATTCCCTGACTACAGACCCTTTCTCCAATTTCAGTCATCCACCCACTTCAGCCCCTAACACCTCTACTACAGCCCTTATCCCCCCTTACATTTTATAACCCCCCATTGCAGCCCATACCCCCACTACAGATCCTAACTCTTTAATTACAGTCCCTATCACCTCAACCAGTGCCCCTCTCAAGATTAGGTTCTGGACCCACGCCTGCCACATAGATCACTCAGGAAGATACCAGGCTCTGAAGAAACTAGAGAGCGGGTTGCAGACATGGTGAGAGAGTGACACAATCAGGACGCACGCTGTGTCACTCTCTCTCCACATCTGCAAAATCCGCCTACCAAGAAAACTTTGTGCTAACTAGCCTATCAAATTTCTTGGTAGTCGATCTCTCTCTCCAGTGTTCGGTTTAGATAGTATTTGCTCAGCCATGGCAGTGTCTAAATAAAAAGAAGTACAAAAAGCACTTCATCCAAAGCAGGTTTGGTAGCTTGTGTAGCTATCTCCCTGAAATAAGGTGGCCACGCCCCTGAAATTAGTTTTTACATGTTGAGATATCTGGCTTTGTTTTACTATCTTCTACTTTCCAGTTTTGGTTTGCCTGTGTGTACTGCAGCCTTTGCTTCACATTTTTAGCTAAGTGGAGCCAAGTAGCATGTTTATTTTGAAGAACAACTGAAACTTATAATAATGACTGCATGCCAAAATACAGACTAGGGAAATACACCCAAAAATACAGGTTTAAAGTTTACAAGCCTACTTAAAATCTATCATAACAAACAAATATGGATATTCAGTAGTGGTTGGCTTAGCACAATATGGCCATATGGCATAACTTAATCTCCATATTTCTTTGCCTTGATTTTAAGTAGCCATACAAAATGTAAAACTATATATTTTTGTGTGTGCACTGTTCCCTAGTCTGTATTTTGTATATATTTTGATCTTTACAGGAGCACCACAAGTTAGAATGCATGTTCTGGGTTTGCCCCAAATCTCCCTTTTTCCTGTGTAGATTTTGTGTAGATTTTGAATCTTATTGGAGATCTAATTTTAGATGGACCACACATCCACTCAAGATGACTCTTTGGAGGTGACCACAGAAAAGCATAAGATGGGGAGAGTCTCTGGAAACAGTTTAAGCAGTAAGTATTTCAGTTAGCATGTTTTATCTCACATGTTAAACTTAGTGAAGGACTCGCTGATATTGGGGTACTGTGACGCAGTGGTAGGTTTAAAGGACCACTCAGCACCCAAAAAGCCCTTCAGCTTGCTGAAGTGCTTTATGGGTGAGGAGTACCCTCATTTAACCCCAGTTTATAAAAGTGCTGATTTCTATAAGTCAAACAGCCAGAGAGAATTACTTCCTACTTCCGTTGGCTCCCTTAAACTAACGGAAGTTGCAGGCACACTCTAATTGAGCGTGCCTGCCTCCCCCTCCCTCCCTAACAGACCTTAGACCAGCTTCAGCAGTGCACAAGTGGCGGCCACACATGTACGCAGCGGTGCGCGAGTGTGCAAGAGCCGGCAAGTGTGCACGTGCAGACCAAGTCAGAGACTTCTCAATGACAAGTCTCTTCCGGGGAAAAGGGGGAGGAGCTTACAAAGGCTGCAGTCAGAAGAACTGCAGCTTTTGTAATCTATTTAGACTATAATCCCAATGAATACATGCATAAAAATACTAAACTGTTTTTTTTTTGGGGGGGGGGAAGGGGGGGATGCAGTGGTCCTTTAACAAAATATGGAGTAGAGTGGTCTTTTAACAAAATATGGCCATATGTTGCAACTGAATCCCCATATTTGTTTGCTGTGATAGGTGATTTTAAGTAGCCTTGTAAGATCTAAAACTATTTTAAATTTGTGTGTGTTCCCTAATCAGAATTTGGTTTTAGTGTATATTGGCATGAAACATGTTCCCTATAGAGTGACTCTATGCATATGACATACTGACCCAAGTAAGTACCACCTTAAAAGAAAAGTGGAACCAGGTGAGAAGGCTATCTGTAAACATTATCAGTGAATATCGTTTTGAAAGTTTTAATTATACAAAAGATGACTAGTAAAAAAAGATTGCTATGCTCTATAAACATTTAACCTTTTAACTATTCACATTCTTTAATATTTTGAGTACCAGAACGCATTGACGACACAATGTAAAACTATATAAACAAGGTCCATCATACTAAGGCGTCTGTTTTAAGATTTTTACTTCCTTTCCACTCCCATGTAAATACAATAAGCTTTTTGTTGTTGTCTTTATTGTCTTTACTTTAAATATTTTATCTCTGTATTTCTCCTTTCCTGTGTAAAGGGAAATATTATTTACGTAGAGGAAGGTAGAATAACCTGTTTTAAACTAACTATGTCTGAGATGAGGCATCTTTATTGACTGCAAACCAGAGGTTTCTTTAACTTCTGATCTAATATACATCTTTAAAAATCTCTCAGTCTCTCATATTCTATTTTGTAACAAATATGTAAAATACCGTGATTATCTTTCAAATCTGCTGTATTAACCCAAGATGGAAATGTATTAAAGACAAGCTTTATTGACCAATATTGAAACAGATGCCATGAATCAAAACCATAAGGAAAGCAAAAGTTGGACATTTCTTGTTGAATTCTGCACTTTCTAAACACTTTGCAATGTAAAACTTTCCTGGCAAGAGACAACACTATCATTCTAAAAATGGCACATCTTGTCACAGCTCCAGGACATCATCAAAATTTTCAGTGCAAAAATCAAAAATTATATCATATATCAAATATATATATAAAAAGTATTTCTAAAATTATTTAATAATTTTGAAACTATTAAAAAAAAAAGTTTATCCAAAACTAATAAATAATTTGAAAAAAAAAATGAAATCCAAAAATATTAAATTAAAGCCCTAGCCAAAAATGAGGGTTCACTTACGGTATATTATCATGTACAATGTGTGATCTATTGTTATCTGTTTTAGCTATATTTCTGAAATTAAGAGAAGGAAGCACATGCCCATTCAACCTCAGCTGGTGTTAGAGAACTAGGTGATGAGATCAGAAATTAATCAGACAAATTAATCAATTAAATCATCATGATGCACTCTTGTGCAGCTTAATACTACTCTAGTCCACATATTAACACTCAAAATAAACTCTGCTTCAAACTCTGACTTCAATATATAAGATAATGCATTTAGTTTAGAGGAGGACTGAACGCAGCAATCTGAAGGGACTCAAATAAAACATGGGCCCAGCAATGAATTAGGGAACGGGAACTCCACTTAACATTAGGCTGCACTTTCAAGCTGGTGCAACATTTTACATGTGCAGCTAAGAGATATGAGTTATGGGAATAAATACTCATGGAACATTCCCTACTCTGACGAAACACTAGAACTATCTCCTCTGATTTCTGTGCTGATACACTGGGAGTCTGAGGTGCGTGAGTTGGTCCAAACATGTCAATACTTGTATGTGATCATCTTGAAATCACAAACAGAGCCTCTGATAGGTACCTTGGGCTTAACACCACTGGATGTACACTTTCTGCAAGAAACATTTATATTAAAAGGAATACTCCAAACTGCATGCTGCAGTGGTAATGGTGCCAGGAGTGTCCTGGTGCCTCGTCCAGTTTTTTGTAATCGATCCAGTTTACATTGAGAGCTGCTCCTTGCCTTCTATTAACTGCCAACAGAGCTGGAGGCTGCTACTTAGGAGGTTAAACTCTTGTGTGATAAACCCTGCAGTGCGAGGATAGTGCATTAGCCGAGAGCATCAGCAGATCGCTCTCTGGCATATAGCTAAGCCAAGCACTATCGGCTATGGCTTAAACTGAGGGCTTACTGTTCTGTGATTGCTGTAGTGGAGGCTACCTCAGGTAAGAAGTACGATTTAGAAAGTTGTGACTTCTTACTTGGGGTCCATTAGTTGCTGCTCCTTGCGTTCTCTCAGCTGCCGGGAGAGACAGCATTTCCTTCTTAGGAGATAGAAACATAGAATGTGACAGCAGATAAGAACCATTCGGCCCATCTAGTCTGCCCAATTTTCTAAATACTTTCATTAGTCCCTGGCCTTATCTTATAGTTTGGATAGCCTTATGCCTATCCCACGCATGCTTAAACTCCTTTACTGTGTTAACCTCTACCACTTCAGCTGGAAGGCTATTCTATGCCTTCACTACCCTCTCAGTAAAGTAATACGTCCTGATATTATTTTTAAACCTTTACCCTTCTAATTTTGTTGTGCTTTTTCTTCTTTTAAATATAGTATACTCCTTTACTGTGTTGATTCCCTTTTAAATGTTTCTATCATATCCCCCCTGTCTTGTCTTTCCTCCAAGCTCTACATGTTAAGTTTCTTTAACCTTTCCTTGTAAGTTTTGTCCTGCAGTCCATGAACCAGCTTAGTAGCCCTTCTCTGAACTCTCTCTCAAGTATCAATATCCTTCTGGAGATACGGTCTCCAGTACTGCGTACAATAGTCCAAGTGAGGTCTCATCAGTATTCTGTTCAATGGCATGAGCACTTCCCTCGTTCTACTGCTAATACCTCTCCTGATACAACCAAGTATTCTGCTAGCATTTCCTGCTGCTCTATTACATTGTCTTCCTACCTTTAAGTCATCAGAGATAATCACCCCTAAATCCCTTTCCTCAGATGTTGAGGTTAGGACTCTATCAAATATTCTGTAATCTGCCCTTGGGTTTTTACATCCAAAATGCATTATCTTGCACTTATCCACATTAAATGTCAGTTGCCACAACTCTGACCATTTTTCTAGTTTACCTAAATCATTTGCCATTTGACTTATCCCTCCTGGAACATCAACCCTGTTACATATCTTATTATCATCAGCAAAAAGACATACCTTACCATCAAGACCTTCTGCAATATCACTAATAAAAATATTAAAGAGAATGGGTCCAAGTACAGATCCCTGAGGTACCCCATTGGTGACAAGCCCAAGCTTCGAATATACTCCATTGACTACAACCCTCTGTTGCCTGTCACTCAGCCACTGCCTTACCCATTCAACAATATTGGAATCCAAACTTAAATATTGCAGTTTATTGATAAGCCTTCTGTGGGCAACAGTGTCAAAAACCTTACTGAAATCTAGTTAAGCAATGTCTACTGCACCACCCTGATCTATTATTTTAGTTACCCAACCAAACAAAAATCAATAAGATTAGTTTGGCATGATCTCCCTGAAGTAAACCCATGTTGTCTTTGATCTTGAGATCCATGTGATTTTAGGTGTGATTCCATTAGCTCCCAGAGCTAAGCCAGCTCGTTGGGTGAAAAAAATCAGCTGATGGCTCTCAAACAATAAGCTAAGCTCTGCACTGCTCAGCTCAGTTCATATAAATGTTCCTGGGTCTCCTGTATTCTGTAGGCTGTAATGTAGACGTGGACCCGTCAGGCAAAAAGTCAAACTGCTGGCAGCATAATCTTAATAGCAATCTGTAATAGTTATGTTGTTTGGAGTGTTCTTTTAGTAACCATCTGAAAATTACATTTGAATAGCATTCCCTGTGCATTATTATTATTATGTATTTATTTATAAAGCACTAAAATATTCCACAGCCATGTATAAAACATACATTTTGGCATAACAGCTGTTAAATGAACAATGTTGTGGATGTTTTCTTTTTCATTGTGCATTTTTTTCCATTGGTGGTTTATCTAAAAACAGTTTGAAAAAGCTGCAAATCTCTTCTTTGTGGCCTTGGCAAGCCCTCTCCATTGCATAAATCAAGAAATAAATGCTGTTTCCCTTTCCAAAAACATACTAGGTATTTATAAGACCTCTAAGACACAATAATTGGCAAATACACCTACATGATCTAAGATCACTGAAAATACTAAACCTACCAGTATTTGCAGCTCCTCAATTAAATAGTGGTCCGTCACTCACGGGAAACCCTTAACGACGAGTGACGGATCAGATTGCCGCAATCGCGGCGATCGCGGGGTTAATGGTGCTCCGGTCTGCCTCTGTATTAGAGGCAGACCGGGAGCACCGGATCGGGCTGTCCCAGCACATGTGCCCGCTCTGACAGCATGTCAGAGCGAGCACATGTGCTGTGTATACTCACCTTCCGCCTCCCTGCACTTCCGGGTTCAGTGTGAAGTGCAGGGAGACGGATCAGTGCTGATCTGCTTCCCTGTGTAAAAAAAAATAAAGTTTATTTAAAATCCCACCCCCCTTTACCATTTTAATAAACAATTAACCCCTTCCCTGCCAATTGATCACTGACTACAGTGATCAATTGGCAGGGATTGCATTTTACAATGATCTGATTTTTTTTTTAACCCCTGAGAGTTAATTCTTTTTTTTTGTTTAACCCTCAGGGGTTAAATTTATTTTATTAATTAATTTAAGTATTTTAAAATTATATATTTAGCTAGCTGGGGAGGGTGGAAGTTAGTGGGGAATTGGGGGATTTGGTGTTAGGCTAACGTTAAAAAAAGTTTTAAAATAAGCTTTAAAAAGTAAAAAATTAAGTTAAAAAAAGTTTTAATAACATTTAAGTAAAAAAACAAACAAAAAAACACCCCCCTTTACCCATTCCAAATAAAAATTAACCCCTTCCCTGCCAGTCGATCACTGCCTACAGTGATCAAAACACAGATCACAGTATTATACTGTGATCTAATTTTTTTTTAACCTCTGACGATTAACTTTTATTTATTTTGTAATCCTCAGGGGTTCAATTTATTTAATTAACTAATTTAAATATTGTATAATTAAAAAAAAAATTCTAGCTGGGGTGGGTGGGAGTTATGGGAAAATGGGGAATTTACGGTTAGTGCTGCTTACTGCTAGTTAGGGGTTAACGGTAAAAAAAAAAGCTTAGAAAAATTTTAAATCTGTAAAAAAAAGTTTTAAGAAAGTTTAGGAAAGTTTAAAAAATTAATAAGCAAAACAAAAGTTTGAAAAAAAATAGTTTTAAAAAGTTAAAAAAAAAAGTAAAAAAAATACATTTAAAAACGCTCATTACCACTACTTCTAGAACAAACTAGAGAAAAAATGATCCCACGCTAAGGTTCAAAATATGCCTTTTGAATTACCCCAGGGTGTATTCTTTAATAAATAGTATGTGTTTGTGGGGAAGTTTCAATAACCAACCATCTAAACTACTCCAAATTGGAACATGGACACAGCGTAAAACTTCAAAGTTAGAAAAAAACTGAATGGCTGCGTCTCAAATGTGCCCCTTCAACATCCACATATACCTGGCAAAGGTACATACGGGGGTATTGCTGTACTCAGACCACATAGCTGAGCAACATATGAAGTATTATACAGTCGTAGCACACATAAGGTTTGCAAAATATACTGTGCAAACTCACTTTGTGTGTCAAAAAAGCAGAAAAAACACTTATTACCACTACACCTGGTACAAGCTAGCGGAAAAATGATCCCACGCTAAGGTTCAAAATATGCCTTTTGAAATACCCTGGGATGTCTTCTTTAAGAAATTGTATGCCTTTGTGGGGTAGTTTGAATTATATAGCCTAGTAAAATACTCTAAATTGGGACATGGGCACAGCGTAAAAATTTAAAGTTTGAAAAAAACTGGAATGGCTATGTCCCAAATGTTCCCCTCCGATGTCCACATATACCTGGCAAAGGTACATACAGGGGTATTTTTGTACTCAGCTGACATAGCTGAGCAACATATGAAGTATTATACAGTGGTAGTACACATAAGGTTTGCAAAATATACTGTGCAAACTCACTTTGTGTGTCAAAAAGGCAGAAAAAACGCTTATTACCACTACACTTGGTGCAAGCTAGTGGAAAAATGATCCCACGCTAAGGTTCAAAATATGTCTTTTGAAATACCCTGGGGTGTCTACTTTAAGAAATGGTAGGCCTTTTTGGGGTAGTTTGAATTTAAAACCTGCGAAGATGCTTGGAAATTGCACAAAGGCCCAGCGTAAAAATTCAAAGTTCTGTAAATACTGATATGGCTTGGTCTCCTATATGGCACTGTAGCTTCACAAAGTAGTGCCAAAGACATTCATTGGGGATGTCTTTTTACTCAGAAGACCTAGCTGAGCATAATTTGGGGGTTTTGAACTTAGTGGCACGTATGAAATATACAAAATGCCCAGCAAAAATGCAATCCGTATGTAAAAAAATGCCCAAAATATTTTTTTTACCACATACTTTGGCATATATTGGTGAAAAAATGTGGGCATGCTAGGGCACAATATGCACCTTATGATATACCCTGGAGTGTCTACTTTTACAAATGGTAGGCCTTTGTGGTTTTTTTTTGAACAGTCAAACTGTTATAATACCCCAAATGGAAGCATAAGCTCATTAAATCCGTCTGTCAAAATTCTACTGTGAATACTGAAAAGGACAGGTCTCCTGTATGGCACTGTAGCTTCACGAAATAGTGCCAAAGACATACAATGGGGGTGTCCTTTTACTCAGAAGACTTAACTGAGCATAATTTGTGGGGTTTGAACTTAGTGGCACATATGAAATATACAAAATGCCCAGCAAAAATGCAATCCGTATGTAAAAAATGCACAATTTTTTTTTTTACCACATACTTTGGCATATACTGGTAAAAAAATAGGGGCATGTTAAGGCACAATATACACCTTATGAGATACCCTGGAGTGTCTACTTTTACAAATGGTAGGCCTGTGTGGTTTTTTTTTGAACAGTCAAACTACTATAATACCCCAAATGGAAGCATAGGCTCATTAAATCTGTTTCTCAAAATTTGACTGTGAATACTGAAAAGGACAGGTCTCCTATATGGCACTGTAGCTTCACAAAATAGTGCCAAAGACATACAATGGGGGTGTCATTTTACTCAGCAGATGTAACTGAACGCAAAATAAAACTTTGTACAGGAATAGCACACAACAACTTTACAAAATACACATGAGAAGTTCTTTGTTATAAGTTTGTGTGCCAAAAACCCCCAAAAAACACAATTTTACTCCAATATTTAGCAGAGATTGGCGGTGAAATGGCTACATAGAAAGTGTCAAAACAACCTAAGGTAAATAGCCTGTGGTGTCTACTTTATATAAATATATACTTTTGTGTGGCAATTTTGTTTTCTTTTATGGCTATTAAGCTTACAAGACAAACATACCAAATTCTAAAATCGCTCCTTATTAAAAGTTTATTTTACTTCTTGTGCTTTGTGACCTGTAACTACCAAAAAAAACTTAAAATCCCAGACACATTATATATTCTGTAAATCAGAACAACTAAATGAATTTATTTTTACTTACTTTCCTTAACCTGCACTAATTGTGCACACATTATTATTGCAAAAACTGTAAAATAAAACACAAAATGTTTCATTTTTTTGCATTTTTCTGTATTTTTTGTATAATAAATAAGCATGTGTATATATATATATATATATATATATGTGTGTGTGTGTGTTATATCAAATTAAAGCCCTTTCTGTCCTTTAAAAAACGGTATATAATATGCGTCGGTGCAATAAATTAGTCACATGCAAATTGCAGTTGAACGCAAACAGCAAAAAATGCAAAAAATGCCGTTGTCATTAAGTGAAAGACAAGCTTCCGAAGCTCTGTCCTTAAGGGGTTAATTCTATCAAGCATTATAGCTGGACAACATTAACCAGATCTGTGTAACAGCACATAAATATTGCATGCTAGAACAGAAATAGTGTATGCCATTAAGCTGCTTTTTCGAGCATGAACTACCAGAACCTGAATCTCTGCCTTTAAAACCTGTCTCTCAATATGTCATAATTCATAACTCTTACTTCATAATAAAAATAGTTCCTTATACGGAGATTTATGCTACCCAGCAGTGTGATGTGAAATGAAGACATCATAATGGGTTCTCAGCTATACATTGGTTTATGAATGGCATGATGTTCTGTGGAAGACCTCACATTAATACTTTATCCAATTCATTGCCCAACTCAATCTAGGGGATGGTCTTTTCATATCTTTCTCCGAAATACCTGCACTCAATATAACCACTAATCCATCTCTTATTGTCTGAAGCCTACATATTATCCTATTGGTCACTATGGTTGTTATACGTGTTGCTATATTTAAGGATGTGTGGACCAGAAGCTAATTTTTTTTTTTTATTCCATAAAAAAAGTAAAACTAAATGGTACAAGAAGATGATATACAATAAAACAAAACAACAAGGTTTGAGCAAATAAAAACAGTAGAAACAAACATGAAGATTATGAGTTTCAATATGCTCATGGAAAGTTTGCTACGGAGAAGTGGGTCTAATTATAAACAGCTGATTATAAGGAAAATGCAGAAAACCTATACTTAGAGGACTATTCATCACAGTGAGAATTCAAAGTCAATTTCAAATTTATGGTCAAAGTCGCCAAAGAGGAAAAATGATCTGAGTTAGCTATGCTTTCAGTGTGGTTACTCTGATCCTAAATCGGAAATTCACTTTCAATGATCAATTTAGTAAATAACTCTGGATGTGTGAAATATAGGGGGACTGGCGTAGGGGTGGTAAGAATTTTAATTAAACATAGATGTCATTGTGGCATAGCACAAAACTTACAGTTTAATACATTGTGTACACTTTAGCTATCTCCTGCTAAGGCCAATCACAGATTTGGGAAGTTCATTTACTCAAAGTGAATCTTTTCTGCTGCCAGTTGTAGTTGCTTTGGTAAAAAAAAAAAAAAGAAGCAACAAAGTTGGAAAGTTAGTAATTAGTAGCTGCTATTAAACTAAAATAAAGCAAGATAAACATTGTAAAGTTGCCATGAAAGCGCCGACTAGGGAGTATAAAAAAACGGAGTTACGTAATGTCCCTCCATGTCCTGTTTGGCAAAGCAGAACAGGATCAGTCGTCAATCGAATAATAAGTGTGTTTAGTAGACTAGACAGTGGGTGAAGAAGCAGCAACTATATATATAATTATAAAATGAAGAAGAGTTTGTCCCTATTTTACTTTTATTGGTTATTAAGTGGACCCTTGCTTAATTTAGGGAACACTTGTCATTTTTTTTTGGTAGAGATGTTCTAACAATCCATGTTTGCCCCCACACATCATTAAAGAAAGTTGTTGCTCCAGTGGACCTACAGCTCAGATTTTTTTGAATTTTTTTTAATATGTAAGACCCTGAGGTGGCAGACCTAAGGGCTAGCTGGGAACAGGGACATGTGTGAGTGGGGAGGGGATTGTAATAAGTTCAAAGAAAGGTGGTCCTGTAAGTAAAAGGGGAGGCCTAAGTTAAGGGGAGTGGCCATATATATATATATATATATATATATATATATAAAGGGAGCCATTTTCTGTTACCCTCAGCCATCTTAATTATCCGGCTTGGGAACAGCTTCCCTTGGTATTCCCTAGCTACATTCGGCCAGGGCCTATGGATGTGGAAGGTATTTTGGTGACCCTCAGAGCTGAGGCCTTGCAGGATGGTGGTGCAGCTGCAGGTACAACTGGCATGACTGAAGGCTGCTTCTGGATCGGTAGGTGCGTGCACCGGCCTAATTTAGCCCCTCCACTGGAGGTTGGGATTGGGACCCTTCCCTTATAGGGAGTTCTGTTCAAGGGGAGGTTGGGGGGCCATTGGTGGGGGGGTCCATGGGTGGCGTGTGTCCATGGGTGGCGTGGCCATGGGTGGGGTGTCCATGGGTGGCGTGGCCATGGGTGGGGGGGGCCCCAGAGGTGGTCGCCCTGGTACCAGAAACAGTGGGGACGGCAGTCACAGCAGTCACTGCAAAGGGGCTGGAGGTTGCCCTGGCGACCCACAGGGCAGCCTATATGTCGTGGTCTGGTCCATTGCCTTGTTTGATGCTGCTGTGCTTATGGTTCGCGCGGCCAGGTACCCTCATGGCCAAGGCATATGTGGAGTCGGCGTTCCATTTGCTCCGTGGTGCATCTTTAGTGTCATCACCTCCTAGATTGCATTTTCGAAGAAAAGTATTATGTTGACTTGTGGCTTCCTGTGGGGTGTTCAATATCATGCTTTTACTTCGAATGTTTTACCACTTTCTTGGAGTGGGTTGTGCGGATAGAGTAGGGTTTGCCCTCGATCCTACACTACTTGGATGACTTTCTGTGTGTGGGACCGGCAGGCTCTCCTGTCTACTCATGGCTGCTGAGATCCCTGGAGTCAGTGTCGTGGTCCTTTGGGGTTCCGCTGGTGCCGGATAAGACGGTGGGTCCGGCTACCTGTCTCAGATTTCTAGGGATCGATATTGATTCCTTGGCCAGGGAATGCCGCCTGCCTATGGACAAGGTGGTGCAGTTGCATGGCAGAGGTGTGTGTGTAACCCTGAAGGAGGTACTAGGTTCGGTGGTGTGCCCGGTTTCCTGCGGTACAGCGCCTTGCGTCCACCTGGGGAGGGCCCCTTGTTGGTTCATCATGACTGGGAGATTGGGATTCTCGGAAATGGCTATTCAGAGGATCGGTAGGTGGGAATCAGGAAGGTTTCAGTCCTGCATTCGCCCCTCTGGGCTGATTTTCTGCCCCACTGTGTTTTCTCCGTAGGTCCGGTGAAGCGAGTGTAGGTGATCGGACACTCCACCGTATACTGGGCCAGGCAGCAGGCCGGTATTCGTCCCCTGA
Source organism: Pelobates fuscus (assembly GCF_036172605.1). Lineage (NCBI taxonomy): Eukaryota > Metazoa > Chordata > Amphibia > Anura > Pelobatidae > Pelobates > Pelobates fuscus. The sequence continues at coordinate 115,632,486 of NC_086318.1, forward strand.
GGCTTCTTCTCTGACAGTCATCTATGGCAGTGGAAGTTCGATGGTTCAGGTCCAGGGGGATGCGCTGGGTACATCTGCTCCTGGAGCTCGTTCGTTTATCCCATTTACTGGGAGTGCCGGATGTCATGGTGATTCAGTTTTGGGGGTAATGACATGAGAGCGATCCCGGTTTGGTGTTTGGGTGACATGATGCGCAGGGACCTGGCACAACTTATTATTTTGCTCCCGGACGTCTACTTGATATGGTCGGAGGTTGTTTCACAAAACTACTGGAAGTGCGCAATGGAGTGCACTAAGGTGAAGTTAAATAAAAGGGTATTAAAGTTTGTGCATGGTATTGGGGGTTGCACAGTGCGGCACTGCATTTTAGAACAAAATGCGGCCATGTATTTTCGCAGTGATGAGGTCCACCTCACGAACGTGGGGCTGGATCTTTTCAATCTGGCACTGCAAGATGCTTTGGAGGAGGCCATGGCAGTGTTGGTGGGACGTGGCCCCGCTGATTTTAGGGGTAAAACAGTGGGGGCTTCTGGCGGATGAAGGTCTTTGCCAGTCAGGATTGGACCAGCGGTCCAGTGGAAATGGTTCAGGGCTGATCGGGATTAAGTTATGATGAAGGACGTGCCCACTGAGCCAAAGCCAGTGTTAGCATGGATGGTATAGTTAAGTCATGGTGAAGGACGTGCCCACTGAGCAAAAGCCAGTGGTTAGCATGGATGGTATTGGAAGGCCAGTTGGAAGGCCAATTGTGGTGTATGGACGAAGGGGAAGGCAAGCGCCCAGGTTTTGTTAAATCGTTGTCAAGGATCTGATAATGGAAGTTGTGGTTAATGAATGTCATGTTAATGTGTTATGTTAATAATGGTATTGTTTTAAATAAAGCTGTGGCCTGCTTGTCGCCATTTACATCCTGTGTCGTTATTCTGAGTAAGTTGTTATAAGTAAAAAGGGTTTCTTCCTACACTATCCCAACTACCTTCACACATGTTTGTATGTTGTATGTATTTATTTATCAAATTTGTATAGATTGAGATGGGACTTATTGCACCAATGGCCCCAGTGTGTTCTTCCCTATAATATTCACAGAGAAAATGATGAGCAAAATTATTTTAAAGAATTAACATCCATCAATTCCTTTGCTTGTTTGTATGCTGTTTACACACAGAAAGCAGCCTGACAGTAGCAAAATTACATTCTTTAAAATAAGTTTTTACCTTCACAGACAACATGGAACCCTGTTACGTATATTACACATTATCTTCTTTCATTCTTGTTAATTTAAAAAAAAAACAAAAAAACACAACCCATAATTGATATATTTAAACTGAGCCTCTGATTTATGTTGGCAGCATAATCTTCCTTTTGTCCAGATGCCTCTTGTTAATCCAACTTGTGAGACAATCTATAATCGTATATGAGATGTGATGCAAGGACTGCGTTGACCTGTGCTTTGAAGACATGTGTCCTGAATACAATAATCATGTATTCATCTATTTACCATTGTGCTTTCTAAATAGACCTGATCATTAGACACACAGAGGCAGCACTGAGAAGATGCAAGGCCTTTGTAATTACTGGCAGTTATGATTTGTATGCTGACCGCATTATACAGATCCAGGAGACTGTTAGCAGAGCCAATGAACTGCACTTCTTCTTTAAAAAAAATAGATGCAAAATGAAGGTATTTATTATAAGAACTCTAATTTTAATGATTTTAATGATCTGCAATCATCAAATTATTTCTAAATTGAATAGCATAATTAATTTTACATCTTAATTTGCAAAGTTCCTGCTAATTTCAGATACTTTCTGGTTTTATCTTTGTGCACTGTGGAAACCTGAATGTTATTTTTGTTACGGCATTAAGCAACTGCCTTTAGAGCTAGGCATGTTTCTGCAACAGATAGTATGAAAATTAACTTCTGGTTTTCTCCCTGTCAACGTCCATTATAAATGCTGTATAATCAGATGTTGCACCCTAGTGGAGCAAGACTTGCCTACACCACATATTTTCATGCACATTGTTTTTGTATTTGTGAGAATATAGGAAAAAAAGCAAATCTCAAAGATCTGCAGAGACAGGCTAAGCCATCATCATCAAGTAATCCGTAACCCTGTGGTCCAAGGAATTCCTCTTTCCCCTCACAGATTTCAAGGGGCACGCAATATCCCTGACATTAACTGTATCATTTTTGCCAAGAACTTTACCATGGGGTACCAGTCCCCATGCAATAAAGTGTAGGTTGTGCCCAAACATCTGACACCAAAATTATATAAACCCTTATCTCGCAAATACACTACCATGACTGGTACCAAGTACTCCCCTCGCATGGTGTGCTGCCTGTGGAAGAAGATCCCCTAGGATTAACCTCTTCATTTAAAAAAAATAAATATATATTTTCTCATTCCACATGGGAGTACAAGATAGGTAAGCATGTAACATGTCACAGAGTATGGCTGCATAATAGCAATAAAAATAATAAGGTTTATCAAACATTAAAAAGAAAAGAGAATATGATGATTCGTTATATGTCTAGAAAGTGGATGTAGAGTGAGGGTTTTTGTGTTATATAAAATTATATATTAGTAAGTGGTAAGTTGTAGTTGTAGTTGTGCTCCATAGGGTGCTGAGAGGGTCTATAACAAGCTGTGTCCCTACCAAGACTAAATTGTCCCCCTCATGGATGCACCTCCAAATAGCAGATTTTAGCGTTGCTTGTTCTTGAACCCACTTAACGAGATATAAGGAGGGAGAGGGGGGAGGACTATGCTTACATAAGAGCTAGACTGTAAGCCATCATAAGTAATGAGCCTGTGACGAAAGCACCTTCGTCACTGGGATTTGGAGAGGCCTGCTTGCCAGCCTCTTGCCCTGTGACTATGGCCCTGTGGTGAACTGTGGGGCTAAAAGCCCTGTTTGCTCCATTTTCCCTTCTATGGTGCAGTATATGGGGCTTACCAAATGGATTAGGCTTATGGTATTCATTTACCGAACAAACTGTCGATCAGCCGGACCACCTTCAAGTGGAGTGTGCAGCCTGTTAACCGCAGCTTAATTGATGAACGGCTGGGTGGTCGTCGTTCATATATTCGAACACGTAGCGGCGGCCATCTTGTTTAATCAAACGCGGTCAGCGGTGTTCATGGAACTGAAATTGGACACTCGACGGCACGAACATCGTTGGGACTTCCACCTCCATCTATGTTCGGCTAAATATGCACGATATGCTTGTCCATGCTCTAGTAATTTCCGCATGGATTACTGTAACCCTCTCCTGATTGGTCTCCCCAAAAGCCGTATTTCCCCGCTACAGTCTGTAATGAATGCTGAAGCTAGACTGATTTTCCTCTCTAGTCAGTCCTCTCACAACTCACCCCTCTGCCAGTCCTTACATTGGCTCCCTGTATCCTATAGGAGTCAATTTAAAGTGCTAACCCATACATTTAAAGCACTGAACAATTCTAGCCCCTCTTATATCTCTTCACTGATCCATAGGTATGCTCCTCCTCGGTTCCTCCGCTCTGCCCCTGACCACCTCCTGACCGCTGCTCGCACCTGTACGGCCAACTCGCGCTTGCAGGACCTCTGACGGGCGGCTCCTTTCCTATGGAATAGCCTGCCTACTGCCATCAGACTCTCCCCTAGTCTTCAATCATTTAAGAAGGGCCTTAAAACCCATCTCTTCAGGAAAGCTTATGACCTCCCAGAGTAACCTCTACCTTACATCCTTACATACCTGTTTCTTGCTTTCTCCTATAGGGCAGTGCTTTACTCTCTCCTCCAGCTCTGCTCCACTCCCACCCTATTTGACTGATATTTCCATCCTAACGTGTTTTATACCCCACCTCCTATAGACTGTAAGCTCGTTTGAGCAGGGTCCTCTTCAACCTATTGTTCCTGTAAGTTTTCTTGTTATTGTCCTATTTATAATTACATCCCCCCTTTCATAATATTGTAAAGTGCTACGGAATCTGTTGGCGCTATATAAATGGCAATAATAATAATAATAATAAAAATAATAACAGAGAGCCGTTCAGTAGAAATAATCTACCGAGCAAACTTCAACACTGACTTTGTGCACGAATAGTCCCGTTCGACTATTTGAAGTGCACTTTAATCATTGGAAATAGACAGGCCGCACAGCCTAATTCTCTGGAACTATTTTGGGCATGAAGCCATGCTTGCGGACGGTCAAAAAGAGACTTCCATGAAACCTTTGAACCCCTGCTCTGTTCTGGGGGATTTTTAGACAAGTTGTTCACCCAGATCAGGGCTATCAGACTTTTATGGGGATATGTTGTATTTTGAGGTACTTCTGAGACTTGGTAAAATATGTTTTTTTTATGCCTGGGGATAATTACATTAATACATTATCTACCTTAATTGTATCAGAGGTGGGGGGGGGAGGGGGGAGGGGGGACAGTGGAGGTGCTGTTTGTGGGAGGGTCAGGCATTGTTACATTGTTTCTATTGGTCCATACAATTTGTGTCCTGTTACCCATCAGGTCCAGTGGGTGTTCCTCTGGCCTGAAAAGTTGTATAAAAATCCAACCTATACCATTAAACTCTCAGATCATCTTGCACCTTCATGAAGTCTTGGCTCATGTTTGGGGGATTGGAGAACTACACGCTGGGGATTGCTATAATCACTATACTCCCCTGAGTATAATCACTAAGCTCTTGTAAAAACTGTTCCTGCTACACTCTCGGGACTAAGAGAGGCCTACCCACTGGAAGCTGGATCCTGGTCTTGGGTCCAGGGTGGGTGGATGACGGCGAGAACCCAACCAAGCTGCGGCGGTTTGTGAGGTTTATGGTGGTTATGGCGTTCCAGTTCAGTGCTTATGGTACTTGCAAGTACTAGGAAGCAGCGATTGACGGAGGTACCCAGTCGGAGTACCAGGCGGTCCGTCACAGAGCCCATCTGACCGGGTCAAAAAGAGGAGTATATACTCAACAGTGAACCAAATTGTGGATAAGCTGTCCCACAGTTGTGTCTGAAGTAGATAACAGAAAGGCATGCTAAGTCCCAGTACTGTGGACTATTAAGTACTAAACAAAATATCAAAACCGTAAAACCAAGAAATAAATAGAAACTGTTCAGTGGAATAACATGGAGTCTCTAATCTTGAAGAAACCTGTGTCAATCCTGCATGCCTGCAAACCTAGTAATCAGGTCACAGATTGAGAGGACAGAGCAGTTTGGGCTGATCGGGGTGTAAACTCCTGGACCACTGCACAGTTGATGTTAGTCAGTCTTAGTCCCACAGAGCAAGTCGGCATGATGAGGCCCAGTTTATGCACCCGTTATAAGATCCTGATAGGTTTCCACTCGTACACCCTGTTTTGTGACCAAGAAGGCCCGAGGTTATCCCAACGATAAGAAATTTCACTCTCACATAATCTGTAGAAGGGGTCGCACAGATCGGGGCCAAGTTAGCGTGTTCCTAGTTAATCTAGGATGAGCAGAATTATGGATCCGTTGTCCCAGGGGTCTTCCCCCGGACAGCTGCTTGGAGCAAGCTCTTGTCTGATAGAGACTGAAAGCGGACTATGATGTCCGGAGCTGTGGAGTGTGGTGTGCCCGCTGGTTTGGGGAGGCTGAATATTCCATCTATTTTTACAGCTTTGGCTTGTTTTGGAGATGGAAAGCTGCGAGAAACTTTAGAAGAAAGTGCGGTAAGTCTGTGAGCCTCAGTAATTCCAGTACAACCTACATTTAGGTTGTGCCGCCTCTGTGCATCCTCCAAGGCATCTACTTTACCCTCCTCCTTCTGCTGTTGTTGCTCAAGTTCCTCGATCTTCACTTCCATCCTGGAAAGCCGTGAATCTTGAGAACTTTGTACGGCCTCCAGCAGAGCTATTTTTGTAGTTGCACCTTCAACTGCCTTCTTGAAGTAGGGATTCATGGGGTATGGAAGGATAATTGTCCAACCACATTAATGTAGAGAGGTCATGGCACCTGTGACTCCCTTGTTCTTTATAAAGAAGTATTTGTCCTGTTCACTTGTAAATTTTCTTACACTATGTATTATAACGTTTTAGCTACAGTTGCAAGCAGCCACTGCTAACTACAAATGCCTCCATTACGTCAATCATTCACCTATTATGTATATGTCAAAAGAGGAACTGGGGAGATAGGGACAGTTTGTGTCCTCCTTACATGCTTTCCTGGCATATCACAAAATATAGAGGGCTGACTTAAGGTCCCCTGCTGAAAACAGTAACTGTTGCCCTGGAGTGTAACTCCTATCAATCTCATGCAAACCATAGCATATGTATATCCTGCTGTTACTCAAATATCAAAGAAACTCTAACCCTAGCCCTGACTGTAGTGGTTATGATGTTACGAGTAAACTTGAGGTGTTCATTGGTAATGGGGCAATGACTTACCTCTCCTTGTGTCTTGCCAGGTGCCAAGCCTCTTCTAATGAAAAAAAGCAAAATAAAATTTAAATAAAAAAAAGAAGCACAGGGGTTTTTATTCTAACCGTTGTTGTGCTATCTATATAAAAATGATGAAAATAGATTAACTTATTGGTACTTGTAATATTGTCCTTTTTAATGTAATAATAAAAATGTTAAGCATGTGAGCTTTTTCAAGTATCCAGGCCATGCAAATCTTGTTGTTAGAAACACTCTTTAGTACAAGATCAGTTTTTCAATTTATATTTTAGCATTATATGTTTTCTTCATAGGTAGATAATGCTAAAGCCTTTACTGTTAAAATCAAGTAGCCTTACTTGGAACACCTAGAATATTGCCTCTCTTGTGTGATTTTAAATATAATTTTTTTTTAGCTACTATACCTTTCGATATCCAATTAAAATAATACAAAGGGGTCCATGAACCTAGAATTGTTTGACGTCCAGTTTCCAATCAGAATTACTTTTAAATGTCACATAATAGGGCGATAAAGATACGCTTAAGGCATGTCAATGTCTGAGAAACATATAGGCATTTTATATGGGTCTATAATTGATAGCTTGTAGATTGCTTTTACAGTTTCCTGGAAAATTATATGCTTTTCATTCAGTACAACAAGAGGCATTTTCACTACTAATGGATGAGTATTAATAGTTCTCTGATATAAATTGTAATTACAGACCAGAGTACTGAGCAACAACAAGTAGATGGGTTACATAACGGCTATAGATGCTTACTTGAGAGGTTTTCTTAAGTATTATTATTATATTCATATCAAGCAGGTAGAGGGGCACCGGACTGACTGCAGAGTACAAAAAGGTCTTTGTTTATCATCTTGTACTTAATGTCACTCAAACCAATGCACATTTTCACAAAGGAGAAAGTTCTATTGGGATGCCACATACTTTGTTTTGTTCTAGCAGGTAAATAAAATCTGTGTAGGCCAGCTTGTATTTGCCAGAATGGATAACGAACATAAGCACATCAGATTTGCATTCAGTATTCATTAGCTTCATTTTATTTAATTGTATAGCTGGATGATTTCGAATAAATGGAGAAAAACTAATGATACATATATGTACAATATTTAATATTATTATACTATATTTATTAGTAATCAAAATGGAAGTTGCTGATTTTAGAACTCGTCTGGCTTTTGAATACAATTTTACTTTGAATTTCATCATTCAGTTATTTTGCATATGTATACCCACATTTTTGCATCTCCTGAAGGTGTGTCTATCTGTCTGTTTGTCTTGCTGTCTGTCTGTCTTGAATTTGAGCTTTGTTATTATTGTACATGCTGTCTGCATATTTAAGTAGATGTTTATATATGTTACATTTTTAACTATGCTTTTTTTTTTCCAGAAATAAAATCTCATATATATTTAGGATTAGAAGGCATTGTTTTGTTTATTGCAACTGTCTATTAAAAAAAATCAGGTGTATGCATGTTTTAATTTTTTTTTTAATTACAATTATTTATATAGCTCCAACATATTCTGCAGTTCTTTAAATAGGTAAACAAAACAGACACTAAATACTAACAAAACACTACTGGCATACTTGAAAGTAGGTGAAGATGGCCCTGCCTAATCTAGCTGATAATCTAAAAGTGCTTCCGAGTATATTCTTTACTCTGAATATGTTTTTATGCAGAGACAGTTGAGGAGCTTGTTTTGTCATTTCGTAGAACATTTTCTGAGGTCCTTTCTCTCAATTATTGTCTTATGTGATTACATGTAAGTGTTTGTGCTAAGATCTGAAATGAAATGCTTGTCTAGATCAAACTATTACATTGACTGCTTAAGCCATGTTTTTCGATGATTCAATGAACTTGATGTACTGAGTACTAGTTTGTACGACTATAAAAAAAAGAGGCACTTTTCCTTGTCACAAGGATAGGTGCGACCTGGAATTATCAAAAGTATCCTATGTTTTGTGGTACGTAGCAAAGACTCACATATAAATCGGACTGGAGAGGATCTCCATCAGAATAAATCAAATCCCAAAATAATATTACTTACCATGAGACTAGTTTGTATGACTTATTATGCTAAATTGATTTAGATTGAATTTTGGTTTGTCTGTTATAGCTTATTTTGAAGTTTACTCTACATATGTCATATTTTTGTCTGGGTTACCTGTTATTAACTCTATATATGCAACATAATGTTTATGATATATTCCTATAGAATGTAAGCTCCATTGAGCAGGGTCCTCTTCAACCTATTGTTCCCGTAGGTTTATTTGTAATTGTCCTATTTATAGTTAAATCCCCCTCTAATAATATTGTAAAGAGCTACGGAATCTGTTGGCGCTATATAAATGGCAATAATAATAATAATAATAAAAATAATATATGAGAAAGGTGCAACTTATCTTTCCAGGCAGATGACTCTTTAAAACAAAGTACTATATGTTTCTCTACGCCATATCTTCTCCAGAAGGAATACAGAGATCTGTGGGCAGGCAATACATTTGTTCTGTAAAGCTGTACCGTCAGCTCTGTCTTGTCTTATGTTATCCAAATAGGAAAGACACACTATCTAAAAAAAATCTGGTGTTTCAATATTGACATGGTATTAGTTTAAAATAGACTATGTTGTGTTGTTTTCCATTATAAAAGTACTTAAACTTGCCATTCTTAGCACTGCACCATCATGTGGAACTGTGGAATAAAAGTTTAAAATATATTCCTAATAATGACAAAGGAAACCTGTGAAAGTTGTTTAATTACTGTATTCAACGGATTTTACTTTGTCCACAGTATTTTGCTTTAATTACAAGAAGTTTTCATGAAATTATGTGTTTAAATATAGCGGCAATGCTTTGATGGCAAGTAAAATTATATATTCTCCTAATTAAATCTAAAAACATTTATTAACAATGATATACTGTTCTTCTATATAATTTGTTCCAAGTATGTACATTATGTCTACGCAACAAATGGATATTTATTTCTATATTGTAGGTATGCTTTGAATGACTTAGGTAAAAGTGTACTGCTATAAATAATGTAGGGGTACAGAGCAAACAACTTTAAACTTTGTACTAAAATTTTTTATTTCTTTCTAAATTGCAGGTATGCTGTCGATATTGATAATAAAAATACTGCTTTGCAGTTTGTGGGGTGCAAAGCAAACATCTGCTGTCTTTAATCTAACATCTAGCCCTCTTCTTGCAACTGCCAAACTGAATGATACTGAATCTGAGATGACGAAACAAACACCTACTGTTTTACCAAATCTAGACATTGGGACAACTGAAACTGATCCGGTCACACATGGTGGGATTCAAGAAAGCTCCCAGACTGCGGTAACATCTACTGTAATGCCTACTTTAAACAATGTAGCAGATGGAGTGGAAAATAGTGTTACACTAAAGGGGCAACCTCCAATCACTATTGATCCCAGACAACCAATTAGTTTAGATGGATTCAACATAACCACCAGTGAGAATGCTTTCCCTGTGCTCGACAGTGCTTCCATAGAAACTGCAAACAATACCACTTTAATCCCATTACTACAGCCGAACAATGACCATCCATATGGAGATCCCTCAGGTTCTGTCTTGGAAATACCCGACAACACAACAGATAAACAGTGCTTCTGTAATATTCCAGGACCTGCAGGACCAAAGGGAGACAAAGGTGAAAAAGGGGATCCAGGTAATTTTAGCTGTTAATGACTTGGCCTTGGTGATCATTCAATGTCAGCCGGTGGGACATAAGAGTTACTGTATGTCCCAGAAATGGAATCACATGAGAACAGCAGTTGTTTGTTCATGGAATCATAGTAGGTTGCCATTCTATATAAATGTAACAGCAAATTTATATTGCAATGTGCAGATTAAAAAACATAAATGATGCTTTACTATTTCAACAAATATGTAGGTGATATTACATATAGATAGATAGTTTTACACATCTATACAAAGCCAGAGTGATGAAACATAATGGTGAACTATGGAGTTATTGACCCTCATAATGAACCATGCAACTGTGGTTAAATTGATAATGATTGTGTCCAGAACCTCAAGCTGCCATTATTTTCCCCAAATGTTATAGCATTATAACATTATTACACGCTATAACACAATGCCTGCCTGTACTAATTTCTGTATCAATGTTGGGACTCTGGGATAGTCATACTCAAAGGTCCAACATGAGTCCAGGATAATATATGCAGGTGGTGCACAACAATATTTTTTTGTAATTGCACTGTGGGTGTTGTATTGAGTTCGGCCTCAATACAATCTGTTTGGCACCTAGCTATATGCTTGCAGAGAGACTTCAACTTTCAGACCAGAACTAATGAGACTTACAAGGTCAAAACTGCTGTCCATGACCTGATTCTGGCCACAGGACATTTTGAATCACAATCCATTCTTTGATTTAAAAAACAAAAAAGCTGTGTTTAAAACAGTGTCTATTGCTAAGGGTACCAGCTGAAGTGCAGAATGAAGTCTAACAGACAATGCCTATCTGAGATCCTTTGTGTGTCAAGCTGGAACTCTGGGATAGTTATTGAAGCATGATTTTGGAGTTAATTTGCCCACAGAGGACTTTCCAAAGTAAAACATAAAATATGCAGGTAGTGCACAGCAGTAATTGCAATTTTTGTAATTGCAATGGAAGGGGGTGGGATGGAAGGGGGTTGTATTGTGTTTGACCTCACCACAATCTTTTTGGCACCTAGATTTATTCTCTCAATCCCTCAATTATGTCCTGGGAGAGTTTTATAGATAACACTTTGTGTATATTACCTGTAGTAACTTTATCTAGACTTTATACCGATCCTAATAGTATTATATTAATGATTGATATTTGTTATGTTTTAAAAAATATAGCTATTACCAGATATGCTGTGTACTGGGCAGGTATAATATAATAATTATGTTTGATGTTTTATATAAATAAGCTTCAAATCTCCAGTGAGTTTTATTATACGTATGTAAAAGGTGTTAGTAATGTAAAGTTGATTTTTCTCATCAGTGTTCATGCCTGTATGTTCATGCTAACTTGTTAAATTAGGCCACATGAAGAAATGGAACATTCACACCCAAAATAATGTGAACGCTTATTCTATAAAACATTAGTTAATATTATTAGGGGACATGTATACATATAGAAATGTATTAATGCAGTCCCTCTATTTTAGGTGAACATGGAATACCAGGTGGTACAGAACTTCAGGGATTGAAAGGAGCTACAGGAGAACCTGGGGACAGAGGACCAAAAGGAGAAAAAGGTGACAAAGCTGAACCAGGAGAAATAGGTCCCATTGGGCTAAAAGGTGAGCCAGGGGATCCCTGTTTCATGTGTATCAAAGGAGAAAAGGGAAATAGAGGTATTCCTGGTGGTGATGGTTTCACAGGACCGAAAGGTGAAAAAGGTCAACCAGGTGATAAAGGCATGGATGGAGAAAAAGGAGCTAAAGGGAATCCTGGAGAAAAGGGTGCAGAAGGCCCCAAAGGAAAGACTGGAGACATAGGACCAAAAGGCTCCATTGGACCTAGTGGTCCTGTCGGCCCAAAAGGTGATAGAGGAAATATGGGTCCACCAGGATACCAAGGACTAACAGGGATGCCCGGAAGAAAGGGAGATAAAGGTCAACCAGGAGGAAATAAAGATCATGATAACATTGCATTTTCAGTTGGCCTAAGATTGCAGAGAAATTCTTTGAGCCCAGGTCAACCTATTAAATTCAATAATGTTTTTACTAATGAAAATAGTATATACAATATTAGGTCTGGCATATTTGTTGCCAGTATTGATGGTATATACTTTTTCACATACCATTTAAGTATTTCAGGAAGGTCTCTCACTGTTGGTCTATTTCATAATGGTATTATAGCTCTGCAGACACAAGTAAAGCAACACGAACAAAACATTTGTCAAACAACTGGATCCATAATACTTCGCCTACATGAAGATGATGAAATTTGGCTTCAGGTATTAAGCAGAACAGAAAACATCTTGGTAACTGAAGAAATGACAGATTCTGTATTTTCAGGATTTTTACTCTATCCCGAAGACTAGAACCTTTTAACCAGGTAAAATTGAGCTTTTGTGTGTATATTTATATTGAATTCTAGTAAGTAAAATATGGCTATATTTTGCATCTTTGTGTAAGGTCAATATAAGAAAGCAATGAACTCAAATAAATTATTCTCTGATTTAATTACTACACTTTACTTTTCACATAGACTAGTGATGCCCATTGTCTTGCTCTGTACTGAATACATTATAATCCTTAATAACACATAATGATTTTCTAAGAAAAATATGGTTTACGCTTCTTTACCAAAAATGCAAGTGTGGGAATAATGCAAGAGCACTTTCATTTATCTACCTTTTGGTATATCTGTTCTATTATGAAATAAGACATTTGATAAAAAGTCAGATTTTCAGAGGTTTGAGACTCTTCTAGTTCCCAGTTATGGTAACGGACAGATATGACCTTTTCTTTCTAATCCGATTTCATGTAAACATAGTGTATCGGGAATTAATTTGTCACTGCTGTAGTGGTGGCTTATTTAGTTCACACCAGCGCACTTCACCATTCTCCTACAGAGTCCGCATGAATCACTCTCGGAATATATGCTCTTTTGAAATGACGTTCAGTTCTTGACAATCAGCAAAACCCTGAATAGGTATGATACATGCTGTTTTGCAAATGCAACAACCAGTAAACTATATACTGCTGATCATTTCACAATCAGTAAATAGAGAACAGAGGCTGGCGGTACATCGGATTTATTTTTATATGAGCAATGCACAAATACCTACTTATCCCTTTCATTTTTCAAATGTCAGGTACCTATATCTCCAGAAGATAGGATGTTCTCCTAGAATGCATTTCGTGCAGCTGATTAATTAGTGTTCTTCCTTGGAAGATCTGCAGGCTTATTTACTAACACATCACTGCAGATATTTATTCTGCAAACCTGCTGTGTATTACAATTATGAAGCACAATATGCATAATTACTAAATAAATATAAATTTAAAATTGTATAAAAATTGTTGTAATGGACTTGTAATATTGCACTTGTCTAGTAAAATGTTAATTCGTAATGAAATATGTACTATGCTATTTCAGAAGTATGGTGATAAAAAAAAACAAATATTTTGTTTTATTTTCTAGTTAAATACGTTTTACTGAAAGTTTTTCAGTATATTGATTTACAATAGTTTGAATGAAACAAACAATAAAGGAGGGGGAACAAAAAAAAACAAAGAGGGGAGTAAAAAGGGGTAGAACATCCATCCAAATGTTCATGATCAAACAATGTAGTTATTACAAACAATAAACAATTGCACAATGCGTTATATATGTCGTTTTTTTTAATTGCAGAAATACAAAGTAGTTTAATGTTTTTTTTTTTTTTTTTTTTAATGAGAAACAATTATGTGTTAATCAACCCATCCTGGATATTGTAAAAAAGAAAGGAGTTGAGTTGGTCTAAATGCAGCTCCAAAATAGAACAAGGACTCAAATAGATTAACTTAGTGGTATAATAAGCATGCCAGTTAGAAAAATGTATTAGGCACAGGTGTTTGCACCTACTTCATTTAGGGGAACATAGTTCCCAATCTTGCTAACCCTTATATAGTAAAACGTGCATGTCATCTCACATTCTTTGACTAAAAGAGACAAAGACATTAGGGAAATAGATGTCTTTGGTCTCATAACACAAAATGGAAAAAAATGTATTCTTTATGTTATGTAATCATGTTTCCTGCTCATACGTGTATTTAACAGTAGGCAATATTCTTACGCAATGAAAATTAACTTCATCGCTCCCAACAATTTGTGCACTTGTGTTAACTTTTGTTTTGCAATGTTCCAGCACCTATATTTACTGTGGAACGAAACACATTTTTATGCCCGGGCTATGTTTTGTTTCTCTGCATTTCTACATACTCTACCACAGTGGTGCCCAATAGGTAGATCCCCAGATGTTGTAGAACTACGGTGTCCATGATGATTTATCATTCTAAAGCATTCTAAAGGCATGCAAGCATCATGGGAGTTGTAGTTCGAAAACATCTGGGGATCTACCTTTTGGGCACCCCCGCTGTACAGCAATCTTTGCTGGTCTTACTTTAACGATACATTCTAGCGACCGTGAAGAGTGCAGTAGGGATCTGAGCACTTTGAGTATACTACATGCATTCTTTTCAAACAGCAATATCATGTGTAGTATATATATTTAGTGCAACTGTACTTACTGTATGTAAGTATTACTCCCATGAATTAACATTACTTTTAAATTCTTTTGACATGTTTAGGAAAATGCATTCCCAGAAATGCCACAAGTGCACTGCAAATACTCTCAAGCTGGGTATTTGTCTATTTTTATTTATCTATTTATTTGTTACTTTTATCGTATGTAATAAAAGTTGTATTTCTACTTCTATTATAATATTTCACTCCCTTTGTAAAGTCTCTAGATCTCATTAATAATCTCTAAAACGTTTTGCAGTATTCCTGTAATAGATGAACAAATTCATTTAAAAAGAGTACCAATTTTAAATTAAAAAAAAAACTTTTCTTTAGGTATATCTGAAGAGCAGTTGACACACACTATAGCTGTTTTATCCTACTTTTATGTGCTATGTGCTATAACTTTATATCCATTTCAAATAAACAATATGCAAATGGTGAAAGCAACTTGGGAGTGTCAGACCTGCATTAATGGGGCATTATATCGTGCTGATAATTGATTAACTGAAACAAATGCTATGGCTATTTTCAGTCCCTGCACGAAACTGACATTAGGATAGGAAAGAGGGATAGTTTTGGATGCCAAACAGGGGCTGTCTCTCCAAGGTAGAAATGTTCATTAAGAATACTTCTGTTCTGATAAGTCTCATTCTGAGTAGATATGAGCCATCACACTGCACACAAGCACATACAGACATGGCTAATGTAACCATAAACATTTGATTTGGCATAGTGAAGCCTATTAGGTCTGATGTGATTCTGCATAAGACGACTAAACATTGCATTTCGAGAGAAAGAGTCATCCATCATTGCAATTCTGTCACTTCAAATCTAGCAATGATATCTGCTGTATGCTCCTTGTATTGAATTGGAATGTATAATTATTTGGTTCTTTTTGTAGGAGGGTAAAGTAAGGCGATGCAACATACAGGAATGACGCACACAATTTGTGCAGTAATCTACCACAGAATGTAACATGTCTAGAGCTATTACAATAGTAATGGGCATTTTATTTTCATACCTTTACGTTGACTAACGCATGTTATTCTGCACTTTTATTCAACCTAAAGATGACCATTAAAAGACTATTATAAACACACACGCACACACACACAAACCTAGACAATGCTGCATTTATTTATTTTTTCCAAGTAGCATTCTTACTGCCTTTATTAGTTTGTGATTGATATTTGTAAAGTCTGGTCATAATGTTGGAAACATTTTCATGCAATGGAGAAACTAATATATGGTTGTGCAACACCAGGATTGTCTGTATATGCTAGACACTCTTAATAAAAAGCATTCTGGACTGTTTACTAAACAGTCAGCTGTTGCAAACTGATAAAAAAAAAAAAATATGTACAAATATGGGGTAGCTTTTTTTAAACTTTAGTATTTCAGTCTAAATGTTGCAGGTGTGGGTCTGAAATTATCATAACCTGCTATTAAGTGAATTACTTCTAATCAACCAATCACTGATGCAAACATAAAGCATTATTTATGAATGGAGAAGTGTGATTTGTGTACTCGGTTGCATTTTATCTGTTATCTATGTTAAATATTTGTCTCACCCGCACAGGTCCCTACTACCCCCTTTGTCAGAACTCTCAAAATGTGTTGGGTGCAATAACACTTTTTTAATTGACAAAGACAACTATATAATTACAAGAGAGAACACTTCAATACGCTTTGAGCCCCAGATAAAGCTCCATAAGTTAAAGTACAATGTATCACAAATCAAATATTTTACTACCCAAAAATAAACAGCATCTAATTTTAAATAAAATGTATTAATCTTAAAGCTCACCATCAATAACTATAAATGAACACTAGTGTTAAAAATAAACATTCCAAATATCTAAATACATGGGAATGTTTAAAAATCATTCTTTTTGTGGAACTTTTTTTTATTTATTTATGTCACCTTTTGAGCACTACTGCATCATTTAGTGCAATATTTTAGAGTACCACAAAATTCTCCATTAATTTTTGAATTGAATTCTACATACACAAAATAAAATGAGAGCCAGTAAGAAAATGACATATTGCCATCACTTATTTCATGTCTATTGCAGTGTTTCCCATGTGTATTTAGCTTAAAACCTCTCGCTCATTGTCTGGGAAGTGGATAGAAAGTGTCTCCTTGCCTTGGAGACATTTGCATTGCCTCACGTTTCACTTTAATTCACACTTCTTCTTTAAGAGCTATCCAATCACAGATTTTGTAATGCTAACCATGCACATCCCATTGGCTTTAAAAACAATGACGAAAGCAATTAAATAGATTGATTCCAGGTAGAAACCATGACAGGTGATATTCAAGAACACTATTCATGATAAAAGCAAAGGTATAAGGTAAGACATAATGGGTTTGCTTGCAGTAAATGTTATTTTTCTTGTCCAGTAATGGTTAAAACAGAATATTCAAGTGAATGACTGGTTAGCATTAGTAATGACTATAATTGGTGAATAGCTTTAGAAAAGCTCATTTCATACAACGTGCTAGTACAGCAATTGGGGGAAAAAACTATTGTTTTACAAAGTACAAAGTGTGTGACTGGCAAGGCTGAACACTGTGTTTTTAGTTGAAATAATATATGCCACTATAAAGTGAGTGATTATAAGGTAAAAGCAGATTTTGTTTACTGTTGGAGCAGAAATTGGTCATTCTCAAATGCAAGAATATTATAAAAAAGACAATTAACACAAAAAATATTAAAGATAATTAAGAGAGAAAATAGAACAATAAAGAATTGAAGATTAGAAGAAGAGTCTTCTAATAGAAGCACAGGAGAACGCAAGGGGTTTGTTTGGGGTGCCCGTGCACATAATGCATAATATAGGGCCAAATGCTACTCCCTCTCCCCTATTTTGGCTCCCACTTGCAAATTGTGTCAGTTTGGGTTGGCAAGTTATCGAGCTGAAGACAAAAATCACGTACTTTAGCTATGTTTGTGTAAACCTCCAAACCAATAGAGCAAAAATGTGATTCTTGAAATTGTGATTTTGGGGTAATATGTAGAAGATAAAATACATTGTATTTAGACTGATAAAATAAAATGTAATTCGTGACTAATAATAAAATATTTGCATTCTGAAAAGAAAATAATATACACTTATGATGTGCTGCATATCCTCATGAAACCTGTTGTACATGACTTTAAGAAGTGGTAGCATCTACCATGTTGAAGGAGTTGAAGAATGTCTAGGATGTTCATAAGACCACATTGAAAAACAAATAGACATGTAGAAGGGCTTGCTGGCTTTTACTTTCCTTCACAGTGAAAGAATTTTACATGAAAATAGAACACATTTTCCTAATCTTTTTCTGCAGTAAATGCAGTTTGGGCAAAGTAATTTCGAGATATTTTGAGAAATGAACACTAAGCTTTATTTATTTTTTTAAAAGACAATTGTCCTCAACAATAGTTTGAAGTCCTTGGTACTGTGTGATCACCTTTTAATTGCTTCTTTGCAGTTGACATACATAAACTCCACATCTGTTCTTCAGACCCTGTTACAAAGTGGATCAGTAATCAGTGCTGAGAGTTCCATTCATGTTTGTTCTCCAGGGTAACAGTTTATCGCAAAGCTGATCAATTTCACCTCTCATTATGAAAGGAACATGCCGTTAATTCCAGATGGAATTAATGGTGCCATAGTAAGACACATACAGTAGCATTTAGTTAACCTTGAATACATTTCTGTTCAATTTAATGGAAGTTAATGCCCTTGGAAATTTGTATAAGTGAATGTAACATGTTCTAACGTAGTATGATGATCAAGAGATTTCTATAACCCCAACGACCTACGTTAATGAAACTGGAGAGACAGTTTTGTGATGATCAGAAAAACACATGCAAAAGATAATAGATTGAGAACTAAAACTCTTAGCATCAAGGGTGTGCCAGATTGGTTGCAAATAAATAAATGAATAAATAGACAATGGTCATTTGAGGAATTTTTAGAACTTTGATTGGATTCTTTTGAAAAAATGGAGAGTTCCCACCAAAATATTTGCTAGATATGGGCATAATATTTTAGTTTGTTAAAGGTGCAGATCTAGGCACAACGGATCGGTTATGATCAGATATCCAGTGAGCTTTGATACACCATATGATAAATAAATATTATATTACTATTATTTAGTATTAGCAACATTGTGACAATAATGAGTTAGTGAACCAGTTGGTCGCTGGTTGCCGGCAAATTTTCCAGTCACGTGTACTGGGCTTATGTTACAGTCCATTTTATTTTGCACGTGTATGATGCAGTTCAAAAAAAAAAAAAAAATATATATATATATACTGTATATTGCAGTACTTCTTGCTATATTGTATTTTTTGACAGCTATTAGCATATGCAAACAATTAATTTCTGCCCTACCAGCAACATGAATACACATTAGTTGTTTTGCTTTACATTACAATGTAAAATTAAGTATATTAAAATAAGCATAATTTAAACCTTGGCTCCAGGACTGCTCCTCATCCAGATAAGAAACAAACTAGTAAGTCTGAGCTTTGTTCAATTTCTCTGCCTTGTGCAAAAGGGGTGATTGCCAACCCCCCTCTCCAGCATTACATATCAACATATCTCATTTAATGAGAGTATTTCTCCATATAGACAAGGGAATAAAAAATGGTCACTGCTGTAACCGTTTTCTATGAACTTTGAAATGTTGAACACAGTTTTAGTCAAACACATGTATTTACTGCATGTGGATATTGTTCGACCATACAGTTATCCTTATGTGTTCTTCTTTGCCATTTTTGTTTCATTTAAGGTACATAATATAGTCTTTAATATTTTCCAAATATTTAAAAAAAAAAAAAAACATACATCCATGGTTTGAAAAGTGTTAGCATGCCAATGAAATCAGTTTAGCAGTTTTGTCCAAACCATATGAACAATGTGAGTACTCACTGTTCTGGAGTTCCATTGGGTTGGGTTAGTCCCAGATAATAAAAGCATAAATGTATACAAGAACAGCTAAATATAAGATCCATATAGTTTATTCACCCCATATGGCTATTAAAATCCCAAATACATAACGGAAAAGTGCAACCATGCTTAAATCATATCAAAGTGCCTTTTAATAGTTCAAACCTTAAGCTTGACTGCCACTGTCTACTCGTTTTTATAGTCTTTAATAGCCCAATGGGGTGGATAAACTACATGCATTTTATATTTTAGTCTTGTTCCTGTTTATATTTAATATTTTCCACCCCACATTCTGCAAATGTACGTGATTTTAATTTTTAGATATCCTTGATTGACCATATCTTGAACTGTATCATGTGTTGTCCTTAATGTTGTGCTAACCATGTATCCCTTTTTCCAAACAAATGTTACACATAAATATATGTGTGCAACATTTATTTGGAAAAAGGGATACATGGTTAGATATAGTCCTACTCATCTGCCATAAATTGGTTTGCAATTAGAAGTTAGACTGAGTAATTTAATATTATTGCTTAGTAGTAAAAAGGGATAGAAAATAGTAAAAAGGGATATATATCCCTTTTTACTATTTTCTATCCCTTTTTACTACTAAAAAGGGATAGAAAATAGTATCCCTTTTTACTATTTTCTATCCCTTTTTACTACTAAGCAATAATATTAAATTACTCAGTCTAACTTCTAATTGCAAACCAATTTATGGCAGATGAGTAGGACTATAGCTAACCATGTATCCCTTTTTCCAAATAAATGTTGCACACATATATTTATGTGTAACATTTGTTTGGAAAAAGGGATACATGGTTAGCACAACATTAAGGACAACACATGATACAGTTCAAGATATGGTCAATATATATATATATATATATATATATATATATATATATATATCCCTTTTTACTACTAAGCAGTAATATTAAAATACTCAGTCTAACTTCTAATTGCAAACCATGTTATGTCAAATGAGTAGAATTACTAGATAGCTGAGTCCTACATGGAAAATATGTACTCTGCCCCTTTCAAATGTCATTACATATATGTCACACACACACACACACACACACACACACACACACACACACACACACACACACACACACACACACACACACACACACACACACACACACACACACACACACACACACACACACACACACACACACACAGAGATAAAGCTTATACAAACCTCTAGCATTTATTTTCTAACTGTTATAAGCTTTACTGCTTCTCATGGAATTTTGTTCCATGCATATACTAGATTTTCTGTAAGGTAGTGTTGAGTCACATCAACCATACTTCCACCATAGAGAGAGCAATGCTATTTATGCTAAGAATTTCTTTAAGTTATTATAAAATACTGCACAGCTATATTTCCATGCACACAATGTAGACAGCACACACAATCTTAAACCTGAGATTTTCTAGGAAAACACACTTCCATTTGCTGTTGGCATATATCAAATACCTGGTAATGCACCCCCTGTGTCTCGCTTTCTTGTACGAGCTAAACTGACACTCAACCCAACAACCTTAACCTTGGTAATTGCTTGAGTAGCCGAGTATTTACAATGACTGGGATTGTTCTCAGGTATTGAGGTATTTTGATAAAAGCAAGATGCTTTTGAAATTGAAAGTCAATGGAAAGGAATTTGCATTGGACAATCGCTAGTTCTCAAGTTCTAAGACATTAAAATGCTGCTGAACTCTACTACAAAACATCTGAACTTTCTACCTTTTAGCTATTGTTGTGCTTATGGCACAGGTTTGTTACATAGCATTTTCTATTGTAATGTCGACTCTATGCGCTTCTTCTAGATGTACATGCAGATGAAGGTCCATATTTCACTTGCAGGGCTGGAGTTCAGAAATGGTCAAATGCATGAAATAGTTATTGTTCTGATTACAAAAGGAAATGGTTTCATTGCCCTAGAAAGTCCACTATTCATTACAGTGTACTCTGAATGCTGAATTCTTGAAAGGGCACTTCTCAGAATGTATTTCACGTTTAACATGTGCATGTTTCACAGTTTGCAAATTATTTACTGGTTTAAAACAGCAACCTATACATAGCAAGACACCGATTCTCCATCTCACACATTTGTATTTTGAGTTCTTTCATGGATCTCTGTAAATTTAAATATTAAGAGAACACATGGAAATGGAGGGATGGAAGTTTGAGAAATGCAGAAAAGGGGATATAAATAGAAACATTCTAGAAGGCAAAAAATGGTATGAAGGATTGTATAATGTTAATAATATATTGGAAAGATATAGTGGAAACATAACATAGGTAGAGAAAAATTGTAGAGGTCTGAGAAATAAATGCTATCACCCTGACTGGTTTGTAAAAAGTGCCAGTGTGTGATAAGAACTCTTTATATCGAGTACGAAATGACTGGCATGGAGTTGGTGTTGGAGTCCCAGATGCAGAGTATGACCTAACGGGGTCAGACTTACAGGGTAAGCCTTGATCAAATGTAAATGTAACCTTTGCTTCTGTAACACTATTATTACTATTATTGGTAATTATATAAAACCAACTTATTCCGTAGCGCTTCACAATATTATAAAAGGTGAACATTTAACAATAAATGAGACAATTACAAAATGTTACAGGAACAATAGGTTGATGAGGACACTGCTCAAACGAGCTTACAGTCTACAGGAGGTGGGATATAAAAATACAATAGGAAGGGCATCAAGGGGAACAGCAAACAAACAAGGTGGGAACATATCAGACCTGGAGGTAAGAGTGGTGTTGCCCTTTAGGAGAGATTAGATGGGTTTTGAGGGACATCTTACCTGATTGAAGACTTAAAGGGACACTCCAGTGCCAGGAAAACAAACCATTTTCCTGGCATTGCAGGTCCCCTCTCCCTCCCACCACCCATCCCATGTTGCTGAAGGGGTGAAAACCCCTTCAGTGCCTTACCTGAGAGCCCCGCCGATGTCCCTCGGTGGTGGTTTCTGGTCCGCCCACGCTCCTCCCCCGCCGATATCATCCGGCGGGGGAGACCAATCGCGCATGTGTGGCCACCGGCGGGGAAGACCTAATGCGTGGCAATGCTGCCCGCGCGCATTAGACCTCTCCATAGGAAAGCATGAGGATGTCCAGCGACACTCTAGCACAGAAAACCTGTGTTAGAAACCAAGAAGTGCCCTAGAGTGGCTGTCTAGTAGACAGCCTCTAAAGGAGGAGTTAACCCTGCAATGTAATTATTGCAGTTTATGAAAACTGCAATATTTACAGCTGCAGGGTTAAGGGAAGTGGGAGTTGGCACCCAGACCACTCCAATGGGCAGAAGTGGTCTGGGTGCTTGGAGTGTCCCTTTAAGGAGAGTCTAATGGGGGGGAGGCAGGCTGTTCAAAAGGAAAGGAGTCGCCTGTGAAAAGTCCTGCAAGAGTTAGTTAGCAGTAAGGTTGCGAGCAGCAGAGAGGAGAAGGGGCATGTCTACAAATTACTGAAGAAATATATAGGGGCGTAGAGTTGCTTAGAGCTTTATAGATAATGGTTAGAATTGTGTATTGTCATCTGTAGGATAGAGGAAGCCAGTGTAAGGATCAACAGATGGGCAAGTTGTGAGAGGAGTAAGAGGAGACAAAGATCAGCCTGGTGGAAGCATTCATTATAGATTGTAGGTCGCCAGTACAGCTTCTGAGGAGACCAATTAAGAGTGAATGCAGTATTCAATGCGAGGAATTACTAGAGCATGAACAAGTTACATTGCAGCATCTTGCGTAAGAAAGGGGAGGACATGAGCAATGTTTTTGAGGTAGAATCAACAGGTTCTAGCAACAGACTGGATACGAGGTACAAAGGTGAGGCCATGATAAAGATAACAACAAGACAGTTAGCTTGCAAGGATGGGCTGATGCAGATATCCTCGACTTGCAGGGAGAGTGGAAGAGGACTTTTAGTATTATAAGAAGGAAAAATAAGGAGCTCAGTTTTAGAGAGATTAGAGAGTTTCTGAAAGCGGGAGGACATCCTGCCAGAGATGGAAGAAAGACAAGAGGTTACACGTTATTGGACGGCGGGAGAGAAATTACGGGAGGAGAGAAATATCTGTGTGTCATGGAATATTAATAGAAGTGGAATCAAAATTAATTAATGAGTTTGCCAAGATAGGCAGTATAAAGAGAGAACAAAAAAGGACCAAAAACAATGCCTTCGTGGACTCCCAACCGAGACAGGATGAGGGGAGGCGGTGTCATTGAAAAAGGAGATACTAAAAGAACATTGCGAGAGATGGTAGGAAAATCACTAGAGACGATTTCGAAGAGACCGAGGGATTGAAGAATTTGGAGAAGGAGGACATAATCAATAGTGTCAAAGGTGTCAGGGCTTACCTTAGTTGGGAGTCCGGTAAGCAGAGATATACAATAACCCTTCCAAATAAACACAGATCAAGGTGATCAGATAAGAAACCACCTGGCCTGTGAGTCAATGCACGGGGGCTGTGCAGGATATTCAGCCGCCGACGTTTATTCTACTGCTGTGAGTTCAGACTCAATTGCCTCAGATTTGGCTTAGAGAGTTGGGAGTTGGAGGGTTCTCTATATGGAATTTTAGATACAACCTGCAGTAGGGTTTTACTATTTACCCTCTACTATACCCACGGATGTTGCCACCAGATAAGGGCAACTAAGTCTATCTATATTAACTTAGATGGGCTTGTACATCTCAGCCTTTAGTTCTTTTACTGATTTATTTATTTTTTTGACATTATTTTAATCTTTCCATTAAAAGTTAAATTTTATTACTGTTAATATGTATTCCTCAGGGTTGCTACTTTTGTGCTAGCTCCAGTTGGAGAGGTTTCCATGAGACAATTTCTATTTGTCTCTCTCCCTCCTACTTGGAGTACTAGTATATTTCTTCTTTTTTGCTCTGTGCAGGATATTGCTCCAAGTCGCAGTACAGGCAAAGACACAGGATAATGCAGGAGAATCGTTGTGGATAAGCCAAAAGTCAGAGGGTGCCAGAAGTCAGGATAAACGAGGGTAAGCCAAAGTCAGAGGATGGCAAAGGTCAGGACGCACAATAAAAATAAGCCAAGGTCAGGAGCCGACTGGAGAACACTGGATCACAAACACAGGAACCAGAGTCAATGAACTGACACTGCCCTCAGAGAGAGGCAGTGTCTTATACCTGGCTAATTGGGCATCAGCTTCAGGTGGGCTGAGATTGATAGGAGCAGTGCCAGGTAAAATCCAGCCCTCTAGTGCTGCATACAAGGCAGGATAGGACATCAGGCAGAAATATGAACTGTATTGTGGCTCAGAGACAAGAGAGCAGGACTGTCACGTATTCATCCGCACATAAAAATGTGGTTAATGGCATTTACTGTACTGACTGGAAAAGTTGTGCCGAGCAGACTTAACCATCCTGACAGGAAAAGTTGTGTCGAGCAGCATTACTGTCCTGACAGGAAAAGTTGTGCCGAGCAGCAATAATGCACATGGAAACCTGGTAATTGCTTTTGGGGGTCAAAGGCTGGTTACAGCCAATTGGATCATTTAAACCCAAGTCTCCTTTTGCTCATTGCCTTGTTGTGGTTTCATCCTGATGGTAATCCGAGAGTGCGTTCCTGATCTTGATTTTTTGGTATTTGACTTTGGCTTCATTTTGACTTCCCTGAATTCTGGAATCCTTGACTTTTGGCTTTCCCTCATCTTTCTGTCTGATTCTGTGTTCCTTACCTCAGCTAGTATTTTGACTATTCTTGGATACGTTATGTCCGGCCATTCTAAGGTCCGGTTATACGTTATCCTTAGTACTAGGTGTGACACAGTTCTGCGTGCTGGATTAACTTGTAATCCTGACAAGGACTAAGACAGCAAGAGTCCAGAGTTCAAATCCCCTTTTTGGCACCTGTGGAACGGCCACGCCTGGCCGTCTGATTAGCACGGTGCCAATCGTGACAAAAGGTGGCAGAGAGTTCAAGTAGAATAAGTATGGAGTAGTGACTTTTGGATTTAGCTGTGATTAGATAATTTGTAACTTTAAGTAAAGCAGTCTCGGTAGAGTGGAGGGGGCAGAAGACAGATTGACGAGGGTTGAGCAGAGAGTTGGAATTGAGGAAGCAAGACAAGATGGTAAAGACAAGTCTTTCCAGAATCTTTGAGGAAAAATGGAGGGATATGGGATGGTACTTGAAGGGGGAAGACAGGGCAAGAGATTGCTCTTTTAGGACGGGTACAACAGTAGCATGTTTAAAGTGAGCGGGGAAGAAAGAGAGCAGTTGAAGATGTGCATTAAGGATGGCACAAGACAAAGGGAAAGATAATTGAAAGATTGTACATGTGAAATAGGTGTTAAGAGGCCAGAGGGAATTAAAATTGGCTCATATCTTGTATAGAGGTATAGAAAAAGTTATAGAAAAAGACAAGGTTGACAAGAACAGGATAATACAATAAACACTGTTTGACATGGGTGTCCATAACTCAGGAGATAGGGCTTTATTTAGGCTCTAGCAAAGCAGAAGAGAAAAATAGGAATTGTGTGCATATAGTCCACTCTGGATTTAGAAAGATGTTTGAGAATTGGTGAAATGAAATACAGAGACAAACAAGACAAGTGCTGGAGTTAATAAAAGGCAAGAATAATTAGACTTGATATAAAGAGAGCAGATGTTGACAATGCTGATTACAGCAATGCTGGCCCATCTCACATTAGAGAGGTAAAACAATGTACGCATGTCAACTGGATGGGGAAAGGATGTCAACAGCAAATTCTTCAAGAGCCTAATAAGAAACTAAAAAATAAAGAAATCTTCAAAATATGAGAAGAAAATTGGAAAATTGAGGTAAAATGTTGTATAAGCGGATTACCCGGGGAAAAACACCTAAAACACCCCACCTTCATACCCCAAGCGTCTAGAAATCACCCCGACACCAGATGGGGCGTAAAGGGAAGAAAATTATGCCCAACAAGCCCACCTCGGGGCTGACAATCGGGGAAATGTGGAGGCAAGCACAGGGCGCAACCGAAACAAACATGGCGACATTGCATGGCGGGTGCTCAGATTTCTCTGACGAAATGTCAGACGACGCAGAGGAATTACACCTGCGGGCTCCCAACCTGCCACAGAAGGCTAAACAACGCGGTGCAGAACCTGACACAGAGCCTGTTACCACAGCAGTGTTGAAAACATTATTGGCAGACCTGCAGAAAAACATCCATGAGGATGTAGCAGCGCTCCGCGCGGATCTACGAGGCCTGTCAGGCCGCATCACCAAACTTGAGGGATCCTCCCAATCTCAGGCCCAGGACATCGCGGCAATGCAACAGTCCATGCAAGACCTGCACAGCCAAACACAGCACTATGAACGTCGCCTAGCGATTCAGGAAGACGCCATGAGGAGATCCAACATAAAGATCAGGGGAATCCTGGAAAATGTACTGGAGGCCGACTTACCAATACTCATGGGGCGCCTACTGCCGGCACTGTTGCCACACAGGCAAACTACACCAATTACCCTGAATGAGGTATATAGGATCCCCAAACCGGCAGGTGCACCGACCACAGCCACAAGGGACGTCCTCCTCACCCTCCGCAACAGCAACGATAAGGCAACGATCCTCTCTGCACTCCGCGGTAGAACCCCCTTCCGCTTCGAGGGTATGGAGCTGTCATTCTATTCGGACCTATCCAAGGGCACTTTAGCCTGGCGCAGGTCGCTTAGACCACTAACCACAGTGCTTCAACACCACAAAATCAACTACCGCTGGCGATCCGCCAGATCACTGGTGGTACTACAGGGGGCAAACACACATATCATCCAGGACATACAGGAAGCCCCGGCCATACTGCGTACCCTGGGTTTGCCCCAAGACTCTATCTCTACAGAGGCGTCTACTACCAACAATTCACCAGCTCACACTCATGCCTGGAACCCAGGCCGAATCACTCCATTCATCCCCCAGGGTTCCACGCCAGACTCCTATGCAGCGATCACAACTTAAGAGCAGAGACCCACGCACCCAATGGAGATCCCGACTCACCACCTGAAACAGATAAAGAAATACCGAAAGTTCATGCAGACCACTCTACTGCCCAGTCTACTACCGAACTCTGTATCGAGATAACCCGAACAACCACGAGGCCCACTAAAGGTCTGTGGATGCGGACAACGAACTCTTGAACAGACTACCACACTTTCCCTCACAGACGCGGACATACCCACATGCTTCAAAATGTACATAGTTTAACAGCGCACCCTGCCACTGGCCCGATGCCAACACCCGGTCCACGCCAGACCCTCACCCAAGTGACCTCGTGGACTTGCTTCCTGCTACACAAGCCTTGCGGGTGCTGCCTATCCTGCCGGACGCAGGGGGGGCCATATGGCTCTAAGATAAGACTATGTTTCTTGTGAACTTTATCCTCTCGACTACCCACTGTTTTTTATTAGTGACTCACTTGTGACAGACAAGCACTGCCTAAACCTGTGCCTTTAACCCCTTAAGGACCAAACTTCTGGAATAAAAGGGAATCATGACATGTTATACATGTCATGTGTCCTTAAGGGGTTAAGCTTTCACACAGTCCACTTGTTAACGTAATTTTCCTCCAATTTGCCTTATCTGGCGCACGTAATGTAGACCCTGGGCCTCAGGTTACCCCCTGTTATACAGCCTGCCCCCTACGGGTACAGGACGAGAAAGTAGTTCTCACCAGGTTTGAGAAAACCCTCCGGCTGACGACAAACTCCGTCATTATTATCCGTACCCGGATCCCGACAGGATCATATATTTTAATTTTCCCCAACACTTTACGTGCTATACTGTATTTTTTAAACCAAAATTTCCCTGGGACCTTTAAAACAAATTCGTACCTAATGTCCAGTTGCCTTCCAACAGGGAGCTGAATAGTTTCTCAGGAGACTCTCTATGTCCGCAGCTTAGGATGGAGTTGAGGTTTTTCTTTCTTAGCGGCTTCCTATCTTCTTGATTTTAAACAGTTTACTAATTAGCCCAGTAGGCTACTGGCTTGTTTGCCGCACAGTCAGTGTCCTACTCTTACAGCTACCATATAATTGCTCAACATGCAGTTTAACATAATACTCTCATCCTTCTTAGCATATTTCTCAATGTTGACCATGCTACCACTATCGGCTCAATATAGCGTAATGTTGTATGTGTATTCTTTGTTAATATTATCTATAAGTCATATAACCAAATTTAACATGTAGTCTCTTGTCACTACGGTGCAATTGTCTTGTGCAACTTATTACCACAACCAAACACAGATTGTCAAAAATGTACCAGTTAGCAATCTTATAACTCGTTAAGTCTATTTGGTTGGTGTCCACTTTACTGTTAACATGCCAACTATACAGCAAGCGTAGCCTATATTGTTAGCATACAGGGCCGGATTAACATAGGGGCTGATGGAGCTGCAGCTCCAGGCCCAGGCCCATGGAATAGGCCCATTTAAAAAATAAAAAAAAAATGTTGTACTTTTTTTTTTTTTTTTTACACACTACTCTTAGGTTTTCCTCCTGACTGGTATTTTAAGGCACAGCCTGTATTTGAGGCTGCCTGGCCGTGCTGGTATTGCAGTATTACCGGCAATACAAATGCAAATATGTTTCTCAGTATAAACTGAGATTACTCTGCAATACCAGCAACGGCCAGTAGGTGTCACTGTGTATGGAGAAAGGCAGGGATAGGAAGTTACAGCATATCCCTCCATGCCTCACTCTACTCACTGATCCACAGGGGAGCAGCTACACAGCACAGTCAGAGAGTTCAGACAACAGCTCCCAGCCTGCAGAGACAGACTACAGCTCAAGGAAGTGAGGGATGAGGGGAAAGGCATCAGGGAGACATGGGGACACTGAGACACTGGGAGACATGGGGACACTGAGACACTAGGGGACACTGTGAGACATGGAGACATAGACACATGGGGACGCTGTGAGACATAGGTAGACACATTGGGACACATGTCTCCCAGTGTCCCCATGCCTCCCAGCCAGTGTCCCTAGTGTCTCAGTGTCCCCATGCCTCCCAGCTAGTATCCCCATGCCTCCCAGCTAGTATCCCCATGCCTCCCAGCCAGTGTCCCCATGCCTCCCATTGTCCCCATATGTCTGTGTCCACATGTCTCCCAGCCAGTGTCTGTGTCCCCATGTCTCCCAGTGTCCCTATGTCTCCCAGTCAGTGTCCCTAGTGTCTCAGTGTCCCCATGTCTCCCAGTGTCTGTCCCCATATCTCTGTGTCCCTAGTGTCTGAGACCCCATTTCTCAGTGTCCCCAAATGTCTGTGTCCCCATGTCTCTCAGTGTCCCCATGTCTGTATCCACAAGTGCCCCCATGTCTCCCAGTGTCCCCAAGTGTCTCAGTGCCCCCATGTCTCCAAGTGTCCCCGTGTCTCTGTGTCCCCATGTATCCTAGTGACACGGGACACACTGAGACATTGGGACACTGGGAGAAATGGGGACATAGACACTGGGAGACTAGGGGACTGGGTGACATGGGGACACTGACACTGTGATGCATAGGGACACTGATGCCAGGCTGGCCTTCTAATTTTTTGGACAGACATACCCCCTTTTTGGGCATGTTTGCCCCTTCTGGCAGTTCTGTTCATGTGATTTGCATCAGTGGCCTACTCTTTTACCCCGCCCATTGGCTTCCTGCTTCACTGAACACTGCTGTTGGTATGGATTTACTTGAAAGATGAAAGCATAAATTAGATAAAGAGATTAGCCATGGGTATGTGTTTTCTTATAGCTGCATCCTTTGAGTTTCCCTCCAACACCAACTCCATCAGATACATGATGCTTAGGAGGTATGACTGTTTTAGTGTTTTTCGTCGATAAGATTCTGTAATTAAGCCCCATCATAATTGTCAGCACCAGGCCCACTGGGCTCTTAATCCGGCCCTGTTAGCATATACTCATAGTGATTCTGAACTTCGCGAGACTCTAAGATGTTTAACTGGCATACACACATTGATACTTATCTTGACTACTCGTTCCCTTACTGTCAGTTAGACTAACCTGTTGTCTCCTGCACGGCCAATATGCCCACTGTTGTTTTTATTTATTTTACCTTTTCATTAATAAGTTAGGTTTAACTCTGACTCAGCTAATGCGGCGCCAACTGCCGTCATAGTCTCAGTAACCACGATCACAGAAAGATTATGACCAAACGATGTACAAACTGAGATATGTTACTACTTTGTTCATGAATGTTGTTTTTCACTACTTTACCCTTAAAATACCAGTGCAGTATGCTTTCCAATATGTACACACCAAAACTGTCTCTTAACTGCTGTTGATGTATCTTATTCTTGCCATTACTGAACGATGTACTTGCTACTGCACTGCCAAAAATAAAGAATTTATAAAAAAAAAAAAATGTTGTATAAGCATATGAGTGTGCAACCAAATCACTACAAATAAAGGAAGGATGCATGGCATTCATTCATCTGTGAGTAAATGCCACAATGTTATAATGGTCATGCATGAAAAGATGTTTATGATGACACATTCCAGTCAGGCAACATACATTCACAAGTACACTGATAAATCTCACATGGTTTGGACTTGCCATAAATGAATAGACTAAGGTACTCAGATATGGAACATAATATTTTGGTCATGAAATTAAAATGATGGAAAACTGCAGAGAATAGACCCTTGTATCTATGTGTAGATATCTAAAAAAAAAAAAGGGCCTCCTATACACATATCACTCTCCCATTACTGAAAAACAATTCAGCTATTTTGGCCTGGAATTTCAAAATCTCTTGTCAATTCCCAACACATGGTTTTGTGAATATTCCTGTAAGACATTTACTAAATTTGAAATGTGTCCTGGACTAGCAAATCACCTGTATTGGGGAATGCACACAACTATTCAAACTTTATTTAAAAGGATGGAATGAAAACGTCTTTTATGTTATTCATTTTGTGTTACTGAAACTATTAACAGCGGAAGGGGTAATGAGTGATTCCTGCCACATCTATACCAAATATAAAGTGAATGAAACTGGGAATATATGGTGAACATTTCAGAAACGGTTCTTAGATGCAGTATCCAGTCTAGTGGGAGTAGAGATCATGATTCCATTTCAAAATAAACACTGAAATGCGGTAGTTTAATAAGAACACATGGGAGCTGATGTGTTTTATTTTTAAAACGATATATAAAAAAAAAAAATATAAAACAGTGTTAGAGAAAGGGCACAGTTGTTGTTAGCAGTATTTCTTTCAGTGTATACATCTATTTAATCCTGTATATCGTATATCACATTTTTAGATGTGGAAACGCTATCTTATGCCATTCTTTTACTTATCTACTTCACCTACTTACTTCCTGCTTTATTTTTTGGTTTTTGGCACATATATAATGTGGTAATAAATGCTCCCTCTTATAGTTGTTAACATGAAATAATGCATATCCATGTCAGACCATTATCCACAGAGGAGTTATAGTATGAGCACCATCATATTCTAGTGATGAATAAAGAGAAGATAGCATTATTTGTCCCCATTACAAAACTTATCAGGAATTATTCATCAGGAATAATTGCCAAGTCAATTTATACTGACTGGTCCTGGTTTTAGACAGCTGTTCAATGGGTCTAGAAAGATCTTGGAGGGTCCAGGATGCTTTCTTGAAGGTGGTGGTGAGTTTGAGAATATAGTTAGACAAGAAAGAGAAACAAGTCTCTGAATCAAAGTGCCCAGGCCACTTCCATGCCTATCCAGGGCCAGACTTGCCACAAGGCCATGAAGGCCACAACTTCAAGGCAGCAGGCAGGAGAGGGGTGGCACAGCCAGTGGGGTGATCAAAGATCTCCCTCATTTGTCAGCCCATTCATCGGCACTCGAACAGAGAGGTTGTAATTGGTCTACCTTGCCTGCACTATTTTAGAGCATTGACATAAGCTTTGATACATTCCTCAGTGTTGGCTGGAAGGAGCTGTATGCATCTACTTAGCTTAAAAAAAATGCAATTTAGTTTTCTATTGACCCAATGCCCCCTCTGTAGCCCATATATACTACTGCTGCCCCTATCTTTTCACTACAATCACTTTGCCCAACTAAATCCACTACCCCCTGACTACAGCCCTTATAAATACTATAGTCCCTAGCCCCCACTATAGCCACTGTCCCCCCCCTCCACAACCCACACTATAGCCTCTATTTCCCCAGTATAGATCATTACTATGGATGCAATTCAACACTCTAGCCCCTATTCACCACTATAGCCACTGCAGCCCTTATACCCAACTGCAGCCACTATTCTATTTCTATGGCCACTAGCCATCTCACTATAGGCCCCATCTTCCCACTACATCCCCTATTCCCTCACTACAACCCTATTCCCTTTCTATAACCACTATTCCCCTACTACCCTAAGCACAGCTCCTATCCGCTAACTACATCCTCTATCCACCACTATAGCTACTATCCACACCACAATAGTCCCTATACACTCACTATAGCCCCTATACCCTAACTATTGCCACTATTCTTTCACTATTGCCTCAATACCATTACTACTGGCCATATACTCCCACTATTGCCTTTATTGACACTATAGCCATTTTACCCACTATAGGCCCTATTTCCCTACTATAGACACTACCCCACAAATAATGCCCTTTTTCACCCCACTACAGCCCAAAATTCAACACAACAAGCAGCCACACCAATATACACAGCCCCACAAGCAGCATTTCTGTTAGGGGTAGATCCAGAACCTACTGTTGTTAGAGGTACTGCTCGATTATTTAAAGAAACACTCCAGGCACAATAAACACTACAGCCATCTATAGTGGTTATTGTGCAAA
Organism: Pelobates fuscus; assembly: GCF_036172605.1. Lineage (NCBI taxonomy): Eukaryota > Metazoa > Chordata > Amphibia > Anura > Pelobatidae > Pelobates > Pelobates fuscus. The sequence goes on from NC_086318.1 coordinate 115,665,929, forward strand.
GAGTCCAATGGTCTGCCGGGGTAGTGGCAGTAGTGGGGTAGTTAAGAGCTGTAGTAGGGGTTAGAAGATGTAGTGGGTTTTAGGGGCAGTAGTTTGGAGTTATGGGCTGTAATGGAAGGATAGGGGCTTTAGTGGGGAGATAGAGTTGTAGTGAAGGCTTAGAGGGAGTATTGGGGGGTTGGGAGCAAGATTAGAAGCTTTAGATTGGGTTTAAGGAATTATATGGGATGAGTACTGTAGTGGGTGGTAGGAGCTGTAGGGGGAGATAGGAGCTGTAAGATGAGGATTAGAGCTGTAGTGGGGGTTAGGGGCAGTAGTGGTGGGTTTGGGGCAGTTGTATGGGGCAAAAGGCTGGAATCAGGGGTTAGGAGCTGCAGTGGGACATAGAGGCAGTAGTGGGGATTATGGGTAGTAGTGGGGTTAGAGGTAGTAGTGGTGGGTTAGGGGAAGTAATGTAGGTTTAGGATAAATAATGGTGGGTTAGAGGCTGTAGTGGGGGGCTAGGAGCAGTTTTAGTGGGTAAGAGGCTGTAATGGAGTAAACAAGAGGCAGAGGGTAAAGTAAAAAAAAAAGCAAGATAAACTTTCGTTCCCCTCCCTGAGGCTTACCTTGCCCCAAGGGGGGGAATACTTCCTGATCCTTAGTGGTCCAGTGTGAGATGCAGCTTGTCTGCACCCCTAGTAAGTACTAGTGTCTGCAGCCCATAGTGGCTCTTTCCAGCCGATACTGACAAATATATCACAGAGTTATCGCAGTGTAGTGACAACTCACGTCAATTCTCTAATGCAGTAGAAGGAGAGGAGAACTTCCTCCTTACCTTCGATATTAGGGGCTGGCTGGGGGGCATGGCATCATGGCCATTATATGGCTGCTTGGAGAGGGGGAATTGCCCTCATGCCCCCCTCCATGAAACTGACCTTGATTCCTACAAACATTCAACACCACAAGCAGCCCCCCCCCCCGCGTTTTTAGTCGGTAAAGCACCTGTCTAGATATTCTATGTCATTTGTTTTGCCATATAAAAGACCCTATTGCTTGTCGTAAGGGTATGAGGTGAGCTTTGGTGATGCGTGTGGGTAGAGCCTGAAACAGGAATAGGACAGGGGTCAAGTCCTGGGGAAAAAAGTGTGGGAACTCCCCCCCCCCAAAAAAAAAACCCCACTCGTATGCATATATAAACGCGTGCACACATGTACACTCACAGACACACATACTCAGACACTCACACAGTGGTGTATTTTAATTTTGTGCTGCCCTAGGCATGACTATACCTGAGCACCCCCTAATCTAAATTTACCACCCCTTCCTGTCAAGGGCGCACCGCTTCCTGATTAAGAACCCACCCCATCCTCTTTAGACTCCACCTTTTCCTGCTCCTTTTAAAGAAATACTATAGTGCCAGGAAAACAAAGCTGTTTTCCTGGCACTATAATTCCCTATAGTGCCCCCCCTCCCCCACTCGACACTGATGGGGTTAAAATCCTATGGGTATTTAGCAGATGCTGGATGTCCTCATGCACAGGTTGAGGACGTCCAGCATCAGTTAGGCGACTTTTGGTCACCTAACCACCCGAAAGTCCCTCTAGTTGCTGTCTGGTAGACAGCCACTAGAGGTGGAGTTACCCCTCAAGGTAATTATTGCAGTTTCTGAGAAACCGCAATAATTACACTTGCAGGTTTAAGGGGACTGGGACACTGCACCCAGACCACTTCAATGAGCTGAAGTTGTCTGGGTGCCTATAGTGTCCCTCTAAGCACACTCTCTGACAGACACCCACACTGGCACATACACACTGACAGTAACACACACACTCAGTGACAAACACACAGACGTCCCTGATTTGACACACACACACATTCACTGACACACACTCATTCATTGACAGAGAGACACACACAAACACACTGACAGACACACACTAATAGTCACACACACACTAAATGACAAACAGACTCTCACCGATTTGACAGACACTTACAAACATACACTAACAGAAGCACATACACTCATACGCACACACACGTGCATACACTAATAGAAGCACATACACGCAAACATGCATACAGTAACAGAAGCACATACACTCATACACACACACGTACATATGCTAACACACGTAAATACACTCATACACACACACTCTGACACAAACACACACATACACTAACAGACATAAACTAACATACACACACACATAGACTAACAGACATACACACACACATACATACACTAACAGACATACACACATAAACTAACAGACATACACACACATACATAGACTGACATACACACACACACATACATACACTAACAGACATACACACATACACTAACAGACATACACACATACATACACATACACTAACAGACACACACATACATAGACTAACAGACATACACTAACAGACATACATATACAAATTATTAAAATTAACATTGCCCACCCACCCAGCCTCCCTACCTTTTAGGAAAGCTGGCATGGATGGGTCCCTGGGGTCCAGTGGCTGCAGTGAGGCGGGCTGCTCTCTCCCTGTCATGGGGGGGGCACCTGATTGCCCCCCCGGCGGGCGGCTCTCTCCCTGTCACACGCGGTGAGGGAGCTGTGTCCTCTCTGCTCCCTCTCGCCGCGTGGAACGTCTTCTGATGCAGGGAGCAGGAATATGACGTCATATTCCGGCTCCCTGCATCAGAAAACGGCGCGCGGCGAGAGGGAGCAGAGAGGACACAGCTCCCTCGCCGCGTGTGACAGGGAGAGAGCCGCCTGCCGGGGGCAATCAGGTGCCCCCCCCCCATGACAGGGGGAACACAGGGCATTTGGGGGCGGCATTTTTTGCTGCCCCCTGAGTGCCTGCAGGGGGAACGGCGTTCATCCTGTGAAAAAAGTGCAGGAACGCCGTTCCCACGCGTTCCTGCAGGACTCGAGCCCTGGAATAGGATACGCGGGAGAACATTTATCTTTATGGAATGTATCTGCCCTATCCATGATATGGGCTTGTCCATCCATGGGTGTAATTTTTGTAATTGAACAAAGAGGGTGTTTGGGTGTGCCGACGTAAAGGAAATATTTTAAGATCTCTGCAGATTTATATCAAGGTTAACTAACGGTAAACAGTAAGTATGATAGAGGAGTTTAGATTGTACTGGTTGGTAATTGGAAATAGGTAATAGTTCAGTCTTCCAAGTGCAAAATTGTTAAGTATCCAGACACCACCCAATAATATATTTCAGATAGACACATTATTAATATTATTATTATCATTATTATCACCATTTATATAGCGCCAACATATTCCGTAGCGCTTTACAATATTATTAGAGGGGGGATTTAACTAAAAATAGGACAATTACAAAAAAACTTACAGGAACAATAGGTTAAAGAGGACCCTGCTCAAACGAGCTCACAGTCTATAAGAGGACAAATGCACGGTCATTCACGAATGTGAGAATTGTCAGGAATTCAAAGCGATTTTCACATTTTAGACCAAATGCTGTACTTTTAATTCACTTAGAATTTCAAACATTTTTCATTTTAGTGAATAACCCTGCTAGTAGTAAGAATAGTTCAGTGAATGATGAATGGAATCTAAATAATGATTTTTGGCATCAAGACAACACACTTTTGTCACCGGGTGGCACTGTGGTAAAGAATATACTAAAGTACAAATATAGATATATATATATATATATATATATATATATATATTTCATGATTTTCCTGTTATTACAATGGCAGATCTAGTTTTAGAATGCCATACTGCATGGTTGTGAATGTAAGCTATTGCAATGCACATACAATTTGAGGAAGTAAAATATACACGTCCCTCACTGCTCCAGGTTTGTGGGAGTTATACATTGGCAAATGCCATTTAAAGCTAAAAAAACACCCACTAAATCCAACTAATTTGGGCAGCACTGAGACATGTGTATTCCGATGTTGCCATAACAGTAAAGTCATCCCCTCAACCACTACATTACATTGCAGCAAAACTTAACTCCTGCACTACACTATCCTTAAACATTAACCACAACACTACATTTCACTAGCACTAACTCCTACTAAAAAATTATCTTTACACTATAGTACCACTTAACATTATCTTTTAAACTACCTTGATTCTAACCATTAACTCTAAAACTTAGCCTATCACTAACCTTAACCCATACAATGTTTACACTATACATTAGCTCCTACATTTTACACAAATCCTAACCGAAAAATGTAATGTAAAATATGAGATACATAACAGCAAAGTATGTATGGGGGGGCCTTATACCCTCCCCACATCTCTCAATGACAGTGAGTACTTACAAGGTAATTTACTACAGTCCAAATGCCCCATAACAAACAGCTGCAGATCTGCTATTTGTTCATCCTTGCAGGGTTGTATTTAGCACTGAGCAGTGCTTGTGTGTTTGATTGTATGTTTTTGTATGAAATATGTGTATATAAATGTAGGGGTTTATTTAGGTTTTGTTGACATTTAAAAGCAGATGTGTGTATTTATGTACTGTTGTCTTTTGAAAGCAGTGGCGTAGTTATGTGTAGTGTTTGCTTTGAATGTAGGGGTGTTATTGTATGTAGTTTTGGCATTTGAAATAATGTGTGCATTTATGTGCAGTGTTTTTTTTTTAATGAGAGGTGTGTTTATATATAAAATTGGTGTTTTAATACAAAGGTGTGTTTATGTATGTAGTGTTGACATTTGAATGCATGGGTGTGTTTATGTGCAGTTTTGTCATTTGAATGCTGAGATGTATGCACCTATACACACATACACTGCCATACATATACAATACACACACAAACTTACACAGACAGAAATGCAGACACACAGAACACACACTTACACACATACAGATACACCTACTGACATGCAGATACACAGAAACACAGATACAAATACTGATACATATACAGACACACATGCTGGTCAAATTTCACGAATTTAAAGCCACCCTCCTGTTTGGGCACAGGAGGGTGGCTTCCCTGGAGTCCACTTTGATCTGCTGGCTGATGCTGTTGAGAGACAGGGGATGGCTCTCCAAATTTACACCCAATTTTCTTTGCTTTCTACTCTGTCCTCTGCCCTTCTCTCTGTCTTTCCAGCTTTCTCCAAGCACTGGCTGCCAAAGTGAAAGGGGTCGAGCTACACCTTTAAAGGGCTGCAGCGCACAATGGCGTCCTTGATGACACATGTCCATTGGGTGTCCTTAAATTCATGGGCCACCCAATGGGCCCCCTCAGTGTTCGAGGCTGCATGGGTGGTAGTTCCACTGCTGAATAAAGACATTGTTCACACTATTTAACAATGAGCCTGAATTGGGTTTGGATTTCAGCTGGATAAAAAGCACCAAAGATAAGTCAGCTTAAGCACCAAAGATAAGCACCAACAATAATGCATATTACATTTTTAATGATTGCTGACACATGTAAACATTTTGAGAATGTTTAAAAGTTTGTCAGAGAACACACGTGTAATGACAGTCAGGCTGGCAGTCATAAAGCCTGATGAAGATCTAAAGTTTTCATTACAAAAATTTAAAGACATCACATCCAACATGATAACGCAACATTCTGGTAATTGTTCTCATAGAGAGGCATTCAGATAATGTTTTTCTAGCAAAAGGATCTGATCAAGGGAACGTGGCATTTGCCACACATGTCCTGTAGATACTAATCACTTCTCTATCAAAAGCATTCGATTGGAACAGAGGCATGGATGGATCTGGATAAAAGTTTAGTTTAATAAGTTTTTTAGGTTTTTAGTTTTTTTTTTCCAGGGGAGACGCTGTATCTAATTCTTGAAAGGATCATTCTAATGTTATACATAAAATATATTTATTTAGAATCGTCCTTTAAGGATAATAGAGATGGTAGTTAATGGGTTAATGATGGGCAAGTGAAAATATCTATATATATAGTTAAATATATTATATATATATATATATATATATATATATATATATTAACTATATTAATATAAAAACAATTATATATATCTATATACATATATATTTTCCTTTATCAGACCCGGTTACAATAAAGCCTCAACGACAATGAAGTAACTGCACATTATATCTCAAAGTTTTCAAAGTGTAATTAGTTTTTTGAGACAGTATTACGTAACCTTCGGTAAATCCAATTAAATTATATAGCTTGTTTGAAATGTTTGTACACTGCAGAGATTTTATTTTCTCTTCCTATGTACTTTTTATTTCTTTTTGAGTAGATTTAAAGGCAATGTCTTTCAATCAGCAGTTTAATGGTAGGATTGGATATATTTTCAGTTTTACTGTAATTTTAAGTAGACACATCTGTCGACATCAGTCTTACTACTCTACTCCATAAATCCACCAGCACAATAAGCTGCCTAGCTGGAAATGTCATGTGAAGGATCACAGAAGGTATTGGCAAAAAGGCTGTGCATATTGTATGCATGGTTTAAATCTAGTTTCCATAATACTGTGTTGTAAAAAGGAAATAGACTGAAATATAACAGCGAGGCATGAATAATGCATTTTTCTCTCTTTTTCAGAGATATGAAAATGGGAACTTTATCTTGGCCAACAGCTACTTTTATAACTGTTGTTGCTACTGTGTATTTAGAAGCTAAAACCACTCAACCATCAAAGTACACTAAGAAAACATATAATATGGAGATCGTCAATGCCTTCGAGACATCACTTGCACCACCCACCGAGGAGACTGTTTTTACTGACATGCCAGAAACAAGTGATACCACTTCTGAACTAGCTACATTAAATGCAGATTTCAGAACAGCTACCACTCTTTACCCGTTTGATAATTTTACTCTAGAAACAGCAGATTTCTTTTTTAACTGCTGTGATTGTTGCACACCCATGGCTGGACCAAAAGGGGACACAGGAGATGTTGGACTCCCAGGTGAGTAAAAAAAAAAGCATTTATTATTATTATTTTATTATTTATATAGCACCATCAGATTCCGTAGCACTGTACAATGGGTGGATTAACAGACATGTAACTGTAACCAGACAACTGGATGTGCAGGAACAGAGGGGGTGGAGGGCCCTGCTCAATGAGCTTACATGCTAGAGGGAGTGGGTTATAGTGGGGTAAAAGTAGGGGTATGAAGTAGGTTGTTAAAAAAGTATTCACTGAGGGCTTACTAGGTAATTTTTGATAGTTGCAGGAGAGGAGTCATGGGGGTTTGGGGATAAAAAACTGCTAACAGTTTAATTGATGTGCTTTCTTGAAGAAGTGAGTTTTCAATTAGTTTTTGAATGAGTGGAGACTGGGTGAAAGTCTTACAGAGAAGGGAAGGTAGTTCCACAGAAGAGGTACAGCCCTGGAGAAATCTTGGAGGCGAGCATCAGAGGTGGGAGTACGGACAGAGGATAAACATAGGTCTTTGGCAGAGCGCAGGGGCCTTAACGGGACATACTTGTGTATTAAGGAGGATAGGTAGGTTGGAGCAGCATTATGTAGGGACTTGTACGCAAGCACCAGAATTTTAAATTTAGCCCTATATCTAACTGAAAGCCAAATGCAGGAACTGACAGAGTAGGGAGGCGTGGGAGGTGCAAGTGGACAGGAAAATGAGCCTCGCCGCAGCATTCATTATAGATTGCAGCGGTGCAATCTGGGAACACGTAAGACCACTGAGAACGGGATTGCAGTGGTCAAGGCAAGAGAGAACAACAGCATGGACCAGCACCTTAGCCGCATTTACTTTTATAAATATACTACATATACATTTAAAGTATAACGTCACATTTAAAGGAACACTATGAAGTTAGGAATACAAATCTGTTACTGCCCTTAGAACTATTAGGTCCCTCCCACTTGTACGGTACTAAAAGGGTCAAAAACCCTTCTTTACTCACCTTGTTTATAGCACCGAGGCTCCATTGGTGCTGCGGACCTTTACTCCATAGCTGCCATTACCAGGAGGCAGGGCCTCCTCTTGTGAGGTATAATCCAATGCTCCTCATAGCAGAGCTTTGGGGACCTAATGTGCATGCATGATGAGTGCCACACATACATTCCAACTTTCCCATGGGAAAGCACTAAATCAGTGCTTTTGAATGCTCTGTGTCACGTGCCTGAGTAAACCCTGCAATGTAAAAACTGGATTTTTTTTTAAGACACGGAGGCTCCTATTATGCTGCACTCTTTCTTTATTTCCCTCAGAAGCAAATAAAACTTTAACAATGAAATCAACACAGGAAACAGTCAGTAACATATATCTTCCATGGCAACCAACAGTCAATTGAGTTCCACTCTCCAGCATAATAGGCGGAATTCCCTTTGCTGCTCCCTCAGTTAAGTACACTGATCCCATAGTTTCTTAACTTTGGGATTATTATCTTATATATTTATACCTATATATTAATATTTATATATATATATATATATATACTGATATCTACTTATATATATTTATAATTTTGTCTTATGGTTAGTTGTAATAATTTTGTCTTTGTTTTAATTTTCGTTTTATTGTATTTATGTTATATTTATTTTTTGTGTAAACAAATTCCTATGGTACTTTTCTCCTCCCTTCCCTTTAGTCCATTCTATGGTGCACCCGGAGGATTTTTTCCTTGTCTCCGGTTTCAGGCTTTCAGTTTTCTAACCTTCGGCTGTTACTGTCTTTGCAGCAATTTTTGCGCTCTTTTTCTTTTGTTTTAATGGTTTTCTTAGTTTGTGTGTTCGGGCATACATACCATTCAGTAATTTTGCCGTTCGTTGGTTTTATATACCTTTCTGTTTCCCTGAAGCCACGTTCAGTATTTTTACCGTTCGTGTGTTTTGCATGAACAGCTCATTCGTGCGAGTCTGCGCAGGAGCTCAGTTAATTTCTTTCTGCCGTTCGTTCACTTCACAGGAGTCTGATAGACTTTTCATTAAAAAACGTTGGTTTTTTGCACGCTTTTTCCCAACGGTCTTGCCCCTTCCTGTTTCACCTTGTTGGGGTTTTGTAGTTTTGGCGAACGGACGGCTCTACCTCTCTCTCTGCACTTATTTCAGATTGTAAGTTTGACTTTGTTTATTTTTCAGCATTTTCTCCCTCCTTGGGTTACTCAACCCTATAGTTAGGTTACTTTACTATTTAAAGTTTTGCCAATAATTCTTTAATGATGCAGTCTGACAGGGATTTAACTTTGGCCTCTGGGTCTCAGGCGACCCCTCAGATTCCCCATGGTAACCCGGGATTTCTCCGCACCTGCGGACATACAGGCACTCTTTGACGCCACAGTCTCTAGGTCCATTACAAAGGCTATGGTATCTGCTTGGGCACTGTGTCGACTTCTCTGTCACATACTATTACCCAGGCCCTCTTACAAGCCCAACAATCTGCGCAGCAGACTCTGACACCGGTCTCTCAAGGCAGTAAGGCTATGGCCAAGACCAAACATTCCTCCAAAACTGTATTGACTGACAGTTTGCCTACTGTCACAGCTGGCACGCAACCACAACTGCACAAAAGAGCCACTAGCCGGGCAAAATTGGCTAGACTATGGAAGCAAGCAAGAGCCCAGTTTGATTTGTCTGAGTCAGAGCCCAGCGACATTGAGGAGGAAATGGATGAGTCCGATAAGGATGTTTCAGATGGTCAGTCCGAATCAGACTCCGACGGTGTGATGGGAGGGGCATCTGCCTCCTCCCTCAGCACTTTCCACGCTACGATGTTGGAGGGCCAGGTAAGTCTGCTGGGGGGGGCGGTGATGACTCTAGGATTCTGGACCCTCGGACCCTTTTTGACCCAGGTGAGCTTAGACATCTGCGTTCAGCGGAATGGTGTCCTTCTGACCATGTGGCGAAATATATCGCTTCCAGAGTACGTAAGCCCTTGGATAAGGCTACTAGAAATAAACTACAGGCAGAATGCCCCCGTCCCACTGTCCCAGATGACGCCTATAAAACGCCCACTGTTGACCCCAAAATTGCCCAAATTCTAGGGAAAACTGGGTGGAAGCTTAGAAATGTTCTAGATTTTGCTCTATCTAATTGTCAAGACAAGGTCTTGGACATTTTGAGCCCTGCAGCAAAAATATTCGATGCGGTCGAAGACGATCAGGATCTAGATAGGGATTTAATCCTTGGTTGGATCCAAAGGATAATTTGCCTAGTGGGCAACGTACATTCAGCACTGGCTACCGAGCTGGAAGTCCATCTAGCTGTAAATCGAGCCAAAGCTGGTTAATCTAGCTATTAAGGAGCCAGGTGCCCAGGCTAAAGAGCAGTTATTTGGTGTATCTTTTGTGAAAGAGTTGGGGTCTCTTGTGCACACCTTTACATTTACATTTACGTTTGGGGTGCGCATTGTGGAGATACCTCCCCAGGAGGCAGATGGTCGGACCTGGAAACGATGCTGCATATCAATTGCTTGGAACTTATGGCCGGATCCTTTGCAGTACGCAGCTTATCTCTGACTCACTCTTAATGCACAATTCTATTGAAAATGGACAATGTTTCTGCAGTCAGATACATCAACCATCTAGGAGGCATGAAATCCAAAGTTCTGGCGAACATGGCACGTGATTTCTGGCAATTTTGCATTATGTACAATATCTCAGTGACAGCGGAATATTTTCCTGGCCTCTCCAACACCACAGTGGATTGGTACTCCAGACATCTCAAGGACTTCAGCAATTGACGTCTGGACCCCTTGACATTCAGGAACATTATGGACACGTGGGGACCTCTGAGAATAGATCTTTTTGCCTCTCGTTTGAACGCTCAACTCCATTGTTTTTTCAGTTGGAGATCAGATCCTACGGCTCTAGCAGCGAACGCCTTCTCTCAAGTTTGGGCAACAGAGACAAACTACGCATTCCCCCCTGTTTGCACTGATACCCCGTTGCCATCTACAACTGCACCGCGAAAAGGGCACATTGGTACTTGTGACCCCCCCTATGGCCGCCACAACCATCGTTCCCTCATTTATTGGAAATAGTGATAGACTTTCCCCGCCTTCTCACATTGTACGATTCTCTCCTCCAGGATCTGGATGGACAATTTCATACATTAATTCTCCAGGGTCTCCTTCAACTTTTGGCTTAGCTGATTTCAGGGGACCTTGGTCAGTCAAGGGCGTTCTGCAATCAACTCTCAAACTTCTCGAGAATGCATGGGCACCCGGCATGAGACAAGCTTACAAATCTGCTTGGAATGTATGGAATGGCTGGTGCTTGGGAAGAAATTTGGATCCCTTATCGGCTCCTTTGACATCAATTTAGCATTTTTTTACTTCCTTTTTGAAGCAGGAAAACATACTGCACGGTTAACCTTTACCGTTCGGCACTCTCCGCTGGACATCAAGGCATCGATGGCGCCCCCATTTGACAACATCCCTTTGTCTGTCGCCTACTATGGGGAGTAAGTTTGTCTCGCCATCCATTACCTCGCTATTCTTCACTCTGGGATGTTTCTCTTGTCCTCCGTTTTCTAGCGTCATGGCCGGAAAATGCTTTGTTATCCCTCAAAACATGCTTTTCTGCCTCATCTCAAGCAAAAGAGTCTCTGTTGTATGAGCTCTGGACACAGACGCTCGGTCCTTTACACCGGAAGGCGTTCTCTTTGATATCTCTAGAAGGACCAAATCCTCTTCTAAGCCCGTACTCTATCATTTCCGCAGAAGCCTCTCCTGTGCCCAGTGGCATGTCTACGGGTATATGAACTCCGTACAGCTTTGCTCCGAAATCCTATGAGACCTCAATTATTCATCTCCACAAACCACACCTTCCAGTATCCTCTCCTTCTGGGGCCAGATGGGTCAAATGGATTATGACGTTAGCCGGCATTGATACTTCCGTATTATCTCCACATTCTGCCAGAGGAGCTATAGCCTCTAAAGCTTCTGCGGTTAGATGCCGACTAGACGATATTCTACCAGCTGCCGATTGGTCATCGGAATCTACATTTTGAGATTTTTATTTCAAGCTGATTGAACACTTTGCCTTGAATGTTTATTTCACAGCTTTATTCCAGCATAATAGGAGCCTCCATGTCTTAATAAAATTACCAGATTTTACTATTTACATGACGTAAATTCATGATTTTATTAACGACACGGAGAAGAGTATTATCCCTCCCTCCCACCCTTCCCTGGATGGTGGTTACCTGGGTAAGATACTTACGGTAAGTTTCTTTGGTTTGGGTTTGCTCAATGATAAGGTGATTTGGTTTGAATCTTTTGTCTGTATCCATCTCCAATATGTTGACTGAATACAATTTGAAATCAGATATAGCCTATTAACTTACATGGTGTTATTTTGTGCATGTATCCAGTTTTATACTTGGATATTACCATATTCCATTCTCTCTTACAGCTTGACTAGGAAACCTGTTTGCTGGTGGCGTTATCCCCTTATTACAGTTCCTTTTTCGGTTGGATGGTTGTACAAGTTCGGGATCACTAGAAAGAGGAAATAGTTCAGGGAATACCGTCTATTATGCTGGAGAGTGGAACCTGATTAGATGTTGGTTGCCATGGAAGGTATATGTTACTGACTGTTTCCTGTGTTGATTTCATTGTTAAAATTTTCTTTGCTGCTGGGGGAAATAAAGAAAGAATGCAACATAATACTCGCCTCCATGTTGTTAATAAAATCATGACTTTACATCATGTAAATAGTAAAATCTGGTAATTATTCAAAAACTACAATGGTTACCATTGCAAGGTTAAAAGGACACTTGAGATGAAGTGGCCTGGGTGACTATAGTATTCCTTCAATGAAATTAACAAACTGCAAAAGTGAAAAAAAAAAAAATATATATATATATATATATATATATATATATATTAGATTGTAATATTGGGACAACACGTGATCAGGCCAGTGATATCTATTGGCAATTAATTACAGGTAGCAAAGATACCCAATGGAATTTCCTTTGGCAGACAGTAAATGCAGGTACAGGGAGAGGGAACAGGATCATGGGAGGAACATTTTTTCATTTATGATATGTACATTTCTTCTCATTTTCTATTTAAGAAACAATATTCTTCATATGAGCACAATAATGTTAGGAATACACACATGTACTCTGCTAGCTGTTTAAGGCAGTTTTACTTACCTTTTCTAAATTGCCGCAGACTAAGATCATCAATCCTGATCATTTCAGCCAACTCAATGCTTCACCAACTGAGTTTTCGTATTAGTATTAGTCCAATACTGAAGAAGCAAAATAATGAAGTATTGCAGTTTCTTGTAATACCTTTTTTGTTGGACTGACAGAAGTTTGCGGTGATAAACGTTCAGGAGTTCCTCCCTTGATCCAGTCTACAGCATATGGAAGTACTCTATAGGAAACAAATGGGAAGCTGGAGTGTAGACACTGCAAATCGATGTGCTACAACAATCAGATCAAATCTAAGAGCAGCATTTGATTGAGAACAAAGTTTGACAGGAAAACAGCCACTAAAAGTGTGTTTAACCCTGCAATGTACAATCCATAAAAGGAAGCATAATTTTGCATTGGAATAAGTATAAACTCCTGTGAAATATACCAAAACAATGTCTAATTTATTTACTATAATTATGATTGTGTTAGGTGTTATATTATAACAGGCTTTCTGCAGTTGCGGTTTTAAAAATAAAAGTTGGAATCCTTGTATACAAGAAAATATAAGTAAAAGAGAGCTTTACGTGGCATCAAAACATCACATTTGGTCAAACTAGTCTTCCATGTATTGATCAGACAAATCAATGCATTATATAACTTGCTGCTTATATCTCTTGACTTTTTTTTAATGTCATTTGTAGTTATACACCATGTGATATGGTAACATGTGTGGGCTAGAAGGGTAGGCCATAGATATAAACTAGATGGGTAAAGCCTTAGTTGTAGACTAAAAGACCTGCTTGCCAGGGGTTAGCAGGCTTGCTAACCTCCACTGCCCCATATACACTTAAGAACCTGATATATAATGTGGTAAATCTCTTTTTCAGCCATTAACGTCTATTGTTGGCTTATTGCTTCCTCAAATCTGAGCTGGAATTTGTGGCATGTTCCATTGTCTCCCTTCAGGTCATCTAAATATAGAGCAGGTGTCTTGATTACTCAACTAAGCTATGGCCAATTAAAGAGGGAAACATTAATTAAGTAATAGCTAATGGGAGAATGATTGAAGAAGACTGAGTGGGAATCCAACTCAGTGGCCTCCAAAGAGACAAGGGGCATACACTGCACAGATATGCTTGATGATGCTACATATTTTAAAATGCTTTTTGCTTTCATATTAATTATGTATATTTCCAGAAAACCGTAAGGGCTCTGATGCTGAAGTGGCACTAAGGACGGAACTCAGCTCATTTCCATCCCAATACATTTGGTCAATGCAATAATGTTCCCATCTCTAAATTTTTATTTTATTTTTATAATTGTTATTTTGCGGCCATCTCATGGATCAATATAACAATATAATCATTATGAAGTCCTTGTACTTCACCACACAGAATGCTCACTACTTTTGCAGTAGCTGTTTCTGGTTTGCTGTGAAAATATACTCAGAGGGCAAAATACAAAACCTCATCCAAAGAAAGTTAAAAAAAAATGTAGATGAATATTCCTAACTAACTCAAAGGTAAGGTTAGAAAGCTACATACGTATATATATATATATATATATATATATATATATATATATTTTTTTTTTTTTTTTAATTCGTTATGTCAGTGTAAAATTAAAAAAAAACCAAAGAGCTCAATACGTCTCAATGTATGACTTCTGACTTCGCTAATTAATTACATTTTATGCTTGATAAATTTGGTTAATTTTGGATAGTTAATTGTTTTATTTTCATTGAAATTGCTAGATGTCTGCAGTTCACGTCACCTTAGAAGTCATAAATAAATAATTAAGGGCCTATTGACTAAAGGCTAATTTGCACTGAGTTTGTCATCTTAAGTGGTGACTTGGGGAAAAAAATCTCCAAGTCATCTAGTCATTAAAGGCAAGTCATGAGCTGTAATGAAACACTTCTCAGCTCGGGTTTTCACCAACTTCTATCTGAATATGTGGTCAAATTAAGAGACAGGTTCACAGATTTCAGATTGTTCCCTCTATAGCTACCAACCTTAACACAGAACAACATGACTGAAGCTGTCAGCTGATTGTTCGCTAATGGTGTTAATATGTTATTAATGTTATTACAAATAATAATAGTAATAATAATAATAAAAAGGAAGTTGTACCCCACATGCCCTCATCACCAGCATATCATTGTATCTCTCTCTTCTTCACACATTCTATGTGCTTCTAGCGGTCCATAAGAAAAAGAATGTGACCACCATGTGTTCTTACAAATAAGGAGGCGGCATTAACATATTCCATCTTCTCCCCTCACATCTTGTATAAAGGATGAATCTCAAAGGGTTATTCACTAAAGTGAAAATTCAAAGTGAATTTCACATTTGAGGTCAGAGTAGCTGAACTGTAAGCATAACTGAAAGAAGGTTTCTACATCTGCTATTTGACCTCAAATTTGAAATTCTCACCTTGAATAAGTGAATAACCCTGAAAGTGATAATTGTATACAGCAAGATTTTTGATTTCCAGTGATAAACTATTGCAGATCTGTAGTTAATCACATATAATAAACTTACAGAGGTTCACACTGCTGGTATAAATAGCCACACACAGCAGAGGTTTTATTTGATATATAAGTCATCTCTACTACTCTGTATTATGTACAAGCAAAATAAACTGTATGTGGCAATCTGGCAAAAATTGAGTACCGACAGTCCTTTTACTATTTTACTTTTATGAGTCCAAAAAAGGTCCTATTGTAAGAAAACAAAGAAAAAAACACACTCAAAATATTATGAAAATTATTATTGGACTATATCAGGGATAGGCAACCTTCGGCTCTCCAGATGTTGTGGACTACATCCCCCATAATGCTCTTACACACATAATGCTGGCAAAGCATCATGGGAGGTGTAGTCCAAAACATCTGGAGAGCCGAAGGTTCCCCACCCCTGGACTATATCATTGATAAGAACAGCAAGCCTAATGCTTGTATCTACGTTCTGCCCTATTTATGTTCACGACATGTAATATATGTGTTCATTTTATATATGCATCAATGTAAAAAAAAGTAAAAAAAAGTAAAAAAAAAAAAAGAAATATAGATTTTGACACAGGCCCATCTAGTAAGCCCATTCCTAAATTAAAGAGCAGAGACTTTAGTGTTGATTGTATTCTGTCCTCAGGGTAGCAGTAAGTTTATCCAGAAACTTTCTGAATTTTCTCCCTGTACTGCCGGAAGTCTATATAATGTATCTACAACTCTTTCTGTAAATTTGCTGATGTTAGCCATACATTTATGTCCCTTCATGTGCTTTTGCTCAGTCTAACATATATTCACCAACTATATATATATATATATATATATATATATATATATATATATATATATTTTAAATTCTTTATTTTGAATGATTTTGGTTTTGGGGTGGGGGTACAGAAAGAAAACAGGGAGTTAGAGTTTGTGATACAGGTTTGCATAACATTGATCTATTTTTCATAGTAGTCTAACTTTCCACATGCAAGTGTCAGTTGTTTGTCAGTAGTTTCAGTATATGTACATAGCAAGTATATATTTCCTACACTCGTGTCGGCATTTATTGTTCTTTCGTCTTGGGTATGGGGTGGGGTACAGAAGTAAGAGGGGTGGGAGGTAGGGGTACCTTCTCTTTTGCGATATTGTTACATACATTTTGAGGTGTATTGTGTTTTTCGTTCCTGTCTCGCGTTCTATTTGCTGTGTACCTCTTGGATGTGGACTTGAATAGGTGGGTTAATTGTGTTTTGGGTCGTGCCTTTTCTGTTTGTGGCAGTAGGGTGAATGGGATTGAGGGGTGGGGGTCGGTATGTGTTGCCTTATATTTTCTTCGTGGCATGTTTTTCTGTGTTGTGTGTTTTCTAGTTCTGAGTGTGTTTGCTGCCTGTGTCGTAGTCTGGTTATGGGTGTGGGTGTTGTCTTGGTGTCGTTCCATTGTTGGGTGGGTGTGTTGCCGATTGTGGTGGGGTCTTGTGCTGTCTCTGGTCTTAGATGCATACGTTACTAGTGGCTTTTGCGTGGTCTTGATGTCGTTATGTGGTGTTGGTCAGGGTAGGGGGAGGGGATGAGAGGATGGGAGGGATGGTAGGGGAAGAGAGGGGAAGGAAGAAGAAAAAAAAAATGGGGGGGGAGGGGTGAAGAGAAGGTGGCCAGTCAGGGTTCGTGTGCCCTGGTTCGAAGTGTCTTGTGTGTGTCACCAACTATATTTTAAATATATATCTATCTCTTTACTATATGTTTTATATATAAAGGGCTTTTCAGTCTTTCTTGATACGTATTCAATTTCTGTAGTCTTCCTTTAAATGGTCTTCAGCTTATGTCTTTCTGACGACAGTTACTTATCTGTAGTAATAATGATATTGAATGAGCATGTCACTAAGTCAAGTTTTATATAAAGTAGCTTAACAGCTTTGGAAACAGTTATATTAAAAGTGTGACAATTGAAACAGATCACAGTGTATGTTTAACTAAAATGTTTAAGTGAAACCGTCATGAGTTATAAAAGTTAGGTTAAATCACCAAATACATTAAATACATTATATGTCACAAAGATACATGATGAATTTAATGTCAAATTTAGAGATATCATTCACCATACCTCTATTTCAGTGCCGCTAATTCCTTGTCTTTGTAAGTGTTATTGTTCATGTAACACCCACGTCCGGTCCTGCCGCGCTTCCTTATATAATTTGTCCTACTTGTGATCACTTCCCCAGACTTGGAAAGCCTCCTGTGTGACTGCAACACGCTGGCCTCATTACCAACATCTAAACGGAATCAGATGAGTCACTCCGCTCCTATACTCTGTAACCAGTGCGCGTAGCGTGGGCTAGGGAGATTCCATTGCATCTAATGGGAGGTCTTTTTTTTATTTCATTTCTCAGTCAAATCATCAGCATAGTGTCTTTTTGACTGAGAAGTGGGAGAAAGACATATTTTTTAATAGGTTTTTCTCCCAATCTATATATTTGCTAGCAAAACTGCTAATACAATGTATATAATAAATTGTATGCTATTCAAAATGAGCAAAAATTTATACGGTGGGTTACAGGTATTCTTTAAAGCTGCTCTATTATACCACCCTCAGAAAATGTTAACATTTCTAAAAGCTAAAATCATTTTAATAAGATTCCAATCCAGTAAAAAAAAACTGCATATTGTTCCTCAAGACCCTTATATGACACCTACCTTGAAGCTAGATGTCTGGTTACTGAAATTATAGTCACTTAAAGGGACACTCCAGGCACCAAAACAACTTCATTTAAATTGAGTTGTTATAGTGCAGAGAGGACACTGGGAGAACGCTTCCCTCTAGGGGTTAAACGGTACTCAAAGGTTTAACCCCAATGTTGCCTGCAGTGGTGATCCCTGATTCCCTCCCCCCCCCACCCATCGTGAGATCCGGCTTCTGAAATTTCACTTTCAGAAAGCGAGGAGTGCCGCCAGGCAGGGGTGCTGTTGCATGGCGGAGAGCAGTAACCTGACTCTTTCATCCAATCAGTTACTCACCATTCACACAACTGGCTTGGAAAGAAATAACTGCTCTCCGCCAGTCAGCGGCGCCCCTGCTCTTCGCTTCCTGCAAGTGAAATTTCAAAAGCTGGATGCCGAGCTGGGGGGAGCTGAAAACGCCACTGGAGGCAATTTTTAAACTGTTTGAGAATGGTTTAACCCCTTGAGGTAAGAGAGCTCTCAGGTGCCTCCTGTCACCATAACAACTCAGTTTAGATGACGTTTTGGTGCCTGGAGTGTATTTATAAGCGTGAATCAGCACAAGCAATGCATCATATGTCATATCTAACATAACATGTATTTAAATAGCAAAAGGGTAATAAAGAAAACTTGTTACTGACTTGCTATGTAGAAATTTGTTTAACCTTTACATTTACAGGTTGATGTGATATATATATATATACACACCAAAAGAGATGTGGTGGGGAAAAAAGTGTGGATGAAAACCCCTTCCACCTGAAATAAGTGGATAGTTAATAAGTGAAATAAGTAAATAGTTAATGTTTTGTTGAGCTCATTTGCATATGCTCACCCAGAACCCCCTGCAATAGTGAGAGCACTGTTAAAGTGAGATTTCTGTGGGAAAAGCAATCCTTATGACTTGACTGGTGTGTGCAGATTTGTGTTTAACAATGTATTAACTATCCACTTATTTCAGATGAAAGGGGTTTTCATCCACTCTTTTCCCCCCACCATAACTCTTTTGGTTCATGTATATATATATATATATATATATATATAAAGCCAAAAAAGAGACCAGCACT
The DNA here is from genome assembly GCF_036172605.1 of Pelobates fuscus. Lineage (NCBI taxonomy): Eukaryota > Metazoa > Chordata > Amphibia > Anura > Pelobatidae > Pelobates > Pelobates fuscus. The sequence continues at coordinate 115,685,263 of NC_086318.1, forward strand.
CCCAGGATTTTCAAATAAGCAAAAAAATATTACTTTACTCCGTAGTCAACGTTTCAGCACCTCTTGTATGCTGTCCTGATGAAAGCACACAAGAGGTGCTGAAACGTTGACTACGGAGTAAAGTAATATTTTTTTGCTTATTTGAAAATCCTGGGAGTGCTGGTCTCTTTTTTGGCTTTATGTTTATTGTGCAACCAAGCACCGGGTCATAATCTTTTTTGGTAGGAGTGCAAGGCTTTTTGGCTTTTAGTATATATATATATATATATATATATATATATATATATATATATATATATATATATATATATATATATATATATATATATATATAGTATATAGTGTTACCCAGCACACACACTCAAAATCTTGAAAAAATGCCGGGTGCTTAAAAAGCCATAGCCAAAAAATATAGACAATAGTAAATAAAGGCTTGCACTCACGGTCTGTAGATAGGTAAAAAATTTCTTCTTTATTTCAATTCATTTAAAATATGGTTGCTGCCATCATCAACGTTTCAGCCACCTCTGTGGCTTTCATCAGGATCAATTCAGCATAAATAACATTCCAAATACAGATTTCTGTTTATATATAGCTAACCAGATTTAAACATAATTTTAACAATGCTTACCACCTGTGTTCTCGGACACTCGGCGTCTATCCCGATCCTGTGCGCATGTGCGAGCACGTCAAACCGGAAGTGACGTGCTCGCATCACTCAGCCGTTGCCGTGGTTACCCAAAACATACACAGACACCACGGCAACGGAGTCATACTGCTTAGCGCCAGGAAATCTTTACGAAGGGGCAAATTCATCATAAAAACATACAATCAATCACTACATAGTTCATCCCTTCATGTGACAACATTGATCCACTAGCTCTTAAACAAATAGAGTTAATATAGCGGAGGGTATATCCATCATAATGCCCTACTCCATATAGACATCACGTTAGGCTCACACTTCATATGGACTACTTCTATATGTTTATACTTTTTATACAATATCCATTGTTCACAAGGCCGATGTGTATCACGTAATGAGATCCCCCTATAACCCAACCAAATAAGCTATTATCTATGCTCAAGCAGAATAAAACAATAATACATTAATAATAAATTCATAATACCAAACAGTGCCCCCTAAAGTCAATATAGTGTTACTACATATACTGAAATACCTTCCAGTGTATCATGTGGAGTGCTGATATCCAAATGCTATCAAATCCAACAATCTTCTATATTATTTGAAGTGATATCCATAACGTTTATATACATTAAAGTGATACTAATTGCATTTATATACACTAAAGTGATACTAATTGCATATATGTACATTAAAGTGTTCACTGTGCTTAATAAAGTGAAACTAAGTGTTATCGATGGGCAACATACTGTCTGCCCTTATCCCTCATTAAAGTGATACTTAATGCTTTTATATACATCAAAGTGATACTCATTGCTTTTATATACAATAAAGTGCTCTCTATAACCAATAAAGTGAACCGCCGTATTTCTATGTACAATAAAGTGCTTACTACAAACATCTCGTAGTTATCTCTCAACATCAATCCGCCTATATCTCTTATTCAAGTGATACTTGTTGCTTTTATATACATTAAAGTGATACTCCTTGCATTTATGTACACTAAAGTGCTTCCTATAACGAATAAAGTGAGACTACGTGTTTCTATATGTACAACTCTGAGCTTATACTGCGTTGCCATCAAGGGTGAACATTCATATTAAAACATAACTTTACTCAAGAAAATTAGAAGCATATATAGCCTCGTTCAAATAAAAGGGGCATATGATAACTGCTCATTTAAGCCCCTTGGTGCAACTGTGTCCAGTTCATAAATCCAGAAGGCTTCCTTGCGTACCAGCATGTTACCCCTGTCACCACCTCTTATTGGTAAGGGCACGTGGTCAATTGCCACGAATTTCAAAGTAGTTAAGGCATGTCCATTATCCAAAAAATGTTTGGCAACAGGTTTATCTGTGGTTCCATCTCTGAACGCCGTTCTAATGTTAGACCTGTGTCCCCTGATTCGCTCACAAAGTTGGGTTTCCGTCTTGCCGATATAACACAGTCCACAAGGGCATGATAGTTTGTATATAATGAACGTAGATCTACAGGTGATAGTATGTCTTATCTTGTATGTTTTATTACTGTGGGGATGCGTGAATGTGCGTGCCGGTACCATATGGCCACATGTCACGCATCCCAAACAGCGCACACTCCCTCGTATCTGTGTCTTCTGAGACATGGTGTAACTTTGTACAGGATCCGTTCTTATCAATATATCTTTCAGGTTTTTGTTCCTGCGAAAACAAATTCTTGGGGGCTGTCTAAATTCACTGGGTAACGATTCCTCTAGTGCCAACATATTCCAATTCCTTCTGACAATATTAGATATTTTTTGAGCTTTCCTATGGAATGTGATAGGGAAAACCAATCTTGGTTCCTCTATAGGGTCCTGTGGCTTGGTCGCATTCTCTCTTGCTTTTTCCAATGCCCAATCTAGGACTCTCCTGTCATAACCACGTTCCAAAAATTTTTCTCTCATTTGTATCAATTGTCTTTGTCTGACTTCTTCTGTCGAGTTGTTTCTAATAACTCTAAGGAATTGTGCTTGAGGGATGGAATTCTTCAAATTCCGGGGGTGTGCGCTGGTGTAATGTAGAATAGTATTGCGATCCGTAGGTTTGGAATACATACTAAACTCAACCTTCTGATTTAGAATAGAGATTTCTACGTCCAAAAAGTGGACTTTTTCCTGGCTGATATCCGCCATCATCCGTACAGGCGTAGGTAACATGTTGATTGATTCAACCATCTGTTGAGCTTGTTCAATGGTCCCACTCCATAGTATCAGCACATCATCGATGTAACGGAAATATTTGATGATATTGTGTCGGTATGGTCTCAGTATATACTCTTCCTCAAATATATACATGTATGTATTTGCATACATGGGCGCCATGGGTGCACCCATCGAGGTTCCTGAGATTTGCATGAACCACTGTTGCTCAAATCTGAAGTAATTGTTCTTCAGTACCGTTTCCAATATCTCCAATGTGTACTCAACCGGCGGACCTCTGTACACTTCTGAGGAACATAAGACTTGTCTCATAGCCTCTATACCATCATCATGAGGGATGATGGTATAGAGGCTACTCACATCCATAGTTATTAAAACAGGATCCTGTACCTCGATGTGGAGGTGATGTAGAGATTCCAAGAGAGAGGGGGTATCCTTTACGCACGTATGTAGATTCACTACTGTCTCTTTGAACTGTGCATCCAGCCATTTGCCCAGAGGTTCAAGTACTCCACCGACCGCCGATACTATCGGTCTTCCTGGTGGTGCGGTTTGGTCCTTATGAATTTTGGGTATGGTATACATGACTGGGGTTCTTGGTGATTTCTGTATGAGATATGTATACAACTTCAGATCTATATAATTGGCTCTTAGTCCCATGTTCAGTATCTCCTCTATTCTGGCTTGTATCATAGAGGTTGGATCCCCCTTAAGTTCTTTATACATGTTACTATCTCTCAGTTGTCTTTTAATTTCATCAGCATACTTGTCATAGTCCATTATGACTATACCTCCGCCTTTGTCGGCGGGACGTATAACTATGGATGAATCCCGTGCCAGGTTTCTTATGAGTGAGTGCTGTTTCTTGCTGAAATTATTGTATGCCAGCTGTGGTTGTTGCAGGAGTTTCTCAGATTCCGCCTGTACTGTTGATAAAAATGTTTTAATATTGGCTTGGTTACTTTGTGGATCAAAACTGGATTTTGGTCTAAATTTCATCATCGCATGTTCTGGATTGGTACGTTGTATAAATGGTTTATTAAAGTGATCTTTTAGACGCATCGTTCTTCCAAACTTAAAGAGCTCCACATTCCAGGAGAACAAGTTAGGGTTCGTCCCAGGAACAAATGTTAGACCTAGTTGAAGGATTTCAATTTCTTCCTTCAGCAGTGTTCTCTGGGATAGGTTGAAGACAGGTATTATCGTCTCAGTGGTGGTCTTCCACGGACACTGAATTTTCCCCTTGTTGCCTCTCCTTGTTCTGCGCCGTTTGCGCCTCTGCCCCTGCTTCTCGTTGTCGTACCTGAAGCTGTTGTTTCTAAAAAATTGTCACTTTCAGCATGTATATCTGTGTCTGAAGCCGACTCTCCAGAAGTAACATCCATAGTATATATTTTTGGTCGTACAATTCTCTTTCGAAATCTCCTAGGCTTCTGTTGGTGTGCCCCACTCAGCCATTTGTAGACCCGATGCTCCATATAATCTTGTTGTACATAATCAAATTTTTGTCTCTTGAATCTGATCAGATCGTTTTTGTACTTGAGCATTTCCTCCTTTAATTTATCCAACATTTTGGTGCCTTCTGAGGTGGCCAATAGGACAGCATGTTCAATCTCAATCTCCGTTATTTTACGTGTAACCACTTCCATTTCTGCCCTCACATCTTGAATTATAATGAGCATCAAATCTAGTGATGCTTTGTTGAGCACTCCTATCCAGTCTCGACATACCTTCGCCTTTAATCTCCCTATTGTGGGTATGTTCAAAATGCGAAAGCCTCTAGGGATTCTTTTCGCTTTGTAATAGTCAGACAGAAACAGTCCATGTAAATCTAAGTCAATGCGTTTACGTTGTAATCTCAACAGTTGAAAGTATACATCCTTGGTAGTTATATTGCAAGGGAATTCATTACTGGATTGCACCCAGAGTATGGCCTCAGCTTCTTCTTGTGTAAAGTGCAGGGTTTCTGCTTGCTCGGCATAACCCCCTGCCTGTAGCATAAAATCATCAGTATGATCCATGGTGAACAAAAAGAGTTCCTTCTTGGTTTAAACCAACCTGTTAGCTCTGCTCCAAAATTAGCAGTTTAGGTGATATATCTTCTGTTGGTGCTTGGGTTAGGAATCTGGCTATCAATAAGCTTCCTTGTTATATTGTATATAGTGTTACCCAGCACACACACTCAAAATCTTGAAAAAATGCCGGGTCCTTAAAAAGCCATAGCCAAAAAATATAGACAATAGTAAATAAAGGCTTGCACTCACGGTCTGTAGATAGGTAAAAAATTTCTTCTTTATTTCAATTCATTTAAAATATGGTTGCTGCCATCATCAACGTTTCAGCCACCTCTGTGGCTTTCATCAGGATCAATTCAGCATAAATAACATTCCAAATACAGATTTCTGTTTATATATAGCTAACCAGATTTAAACATAATTTTAACAATGCTTACCACCTGTGTTCTCGGACACTCGGCGTCTATCCCGATCCTGTGCGCATGTGCGAGCACGTCAAACCGGAAGTGACGTGCTCGCATCACTCAGCCGTTGCCGTGGTTACCCAAAACATACACAGACACCACGGCAACGGAGTCATACTGCTTAGCGCCAGGAAATCTTTACGAAGGGGCAAATTCATCATAAAAACATACAATCAATCACTACATAGTTCATCCCTTCATGTGACAACATTGATCCACTAGCTCTTAAACAAATAGAGTTAATATAGCGGAGGGTATATCCATCATAATGCCCTACTCCATATAGACATCACGTTAGGCTCACACTTCATATGGACTACTTCTATATGTTTATACTTTTTATACAATATCCATTGTTCACAAGGCCGATGTGTATCACGTAATGAGATCCCCCTATAACCCAACCAAATAAGCTATTATCTATGCTCAAGCAGAATAAAACAATAATAAATTAATAATACATTCATAATACCAAACAGTGCCCCCTAAAGTCAATATAGTGTTACTACATATACTGAAATACCTTCCAGTGTATCATGTGGAGTGCTGATATCCAAATGCTATCAAATCCAACAATCTTCTATATTATTTGAAGTGATATCCATAAGGAAGCACTTTAGTGTACATAAATGCAAGGAGTATCACTTTAATGTATATAAAAGCAACAAGTATCACTTGAATAAGAGATATAGGCGGATTGATGTTGAGAGATAACTACGAGATGTTTGTAGTAAGCACTTTATTGTACATAGAAATACGGCGGTTCACTTTATTGGTTATAGAGAGCACTTTAGTGTATATAAAAGCAATGAGTATCACTTTGATGTATATAAAAGCATTAAGTATCACTTTAATGAGGGATAAGGGCAGACAGTATGTTGCCCATCGATAACACTTAGTTTCACTTTATTAAGCACAGTGAACACTTTAATGTACATATATGCAATTAGTATCACTTTAGTGTATATAAATGCAATTAGTATCACTTTAATGTATATAAACGTTATGGATATCACTTCAAATAATATAGAAGATTGTTGGATTTGATAGCATTTGGATATCAGCACTCCACATGATACACTGGAAGGTATTTCAGTATATGTAGTAACACTATATTGACTTTAGGGGGCACTGTTTGGTATTATGAATGTATTATTAATTTATTATTGTTTTATTCTGCTTGAGCATAGATAATAGCTTATTTGGTTGGGTTATAGGGGGATCTCATTACGTGATACACATCGGCCTTGTGAACAATGGATATTGTATAAAAAGTATAAACATATAGAAGTAGTCCATATGAAGTGTGAGCCTAACGTGATGTCTATATGGAGTAGGGCATTATGATGGATATACCCTCCGCTATATTAACTCTATTTGTTTAAGAGCTAGTGGATCAATGTTGTCACATGAAGGGATGAACTATGTAGTGATTGATTGTATGTTTTTATGATGAATTTGCCCCTTCGTAAAGATTTCCTGGCGCTAAGCAGTATGACTCTGTTGCCGTGGTGTCTGTGTATGTTTTGGGTAACCACGGCAATGGCTGAGTGATGCGAGCACGTCACTTCCGGTTTGACGTGCTCGCACATGCGCACAGGATCGGGATAGACGCCGAGTGTCCGAGAACACAGGTGGTAAGCATTGTTAAAATTATGTTTAAATCTGGTTAGCTATATATAAACAGAAATCTGTATTTGGAATGTTATTTATGCTGAATTGATCCTGATGAAAGCCACAGAGGTGGCTGAAACGTTGATGATGGCAGCAACCATATTTTAAATGAATTGAAATAAAGAAGAATTTTTTTACCTATCTACAGACCGTGAGTGCAAGCCTTTATTTACTATTGTCTATATATATATATATATATATATATATATATATATATATATATATATAACGTTATATATTATCATCTTCAACCTGTAGATTAAAAGGTTAAACACATTTCTACAAAAAGAGGATCAATTTCATTGGGACCTGTGTTCAATTCATAGGCATTTTAGAAAAGAAAAAGAAAAATAAAAAAAATCCCCATACTCGCTAAGCACAGGCAGTGTATGTATTGCTTCAAGGTGACTGCAGCTTGTAGCATGGGAGGTGGTTTTCAGAATATATTGATTGTCCTCCTTTGGTTCGAGTAATAGAGCTTGGGAACAGACTTAGGATTTTCAGTAAAATTAGATCATTCATTCTAAATCTTAATTGATTACACTGCAATCATTAATGATGTCAAGAAAATAAGATACATTGTGTTTGATGAACAATGAACTTTATACATCACTGTGGAATTTGCTAGTATTAGTGTAAATAATAATATTAAACAGGATTAAAAAAAAATACAATTAATTTTGGCAAACTTTCGTTTTCTAGGTCTAAAAGGAGACACTGGGGACATGGGATTGCCAGGACCACATGGACCATCCGGCCCTCCTGGAGCAAAAGGTTATAAGGGAGATAAGGGTATGTAAGTGTGTTTAATGAATGTATGCATTGAGTCTACTTACCCCTGGAGGGTGAACAGAATGGATGGTTAATTGATTTTTCAAAACGTCAAATTACCACTTCTTTCTTACAATATTTCCTGAAGTTTCTCTGGGTCCTTTGGCTGGTCAGGAGGGGAACGTGCGTTGCGTGCTAGCAACTTGGCCATGCTACAGGGAGACATATGGGCAGCTGGGGGGTAAGGAGTGAGGTGGATAGCTGACTCTGCCTTTCTCAATCATGAAGTTGCTCTACAAGCAGTCTTCTGCTGCCTTCCAAATAGCCTCAGGATAGGTCGGTCCACTGAGAAATCTCCCGGTTTATACTGTCCAGTGCTGGGGACTGGGTACTTGTCCCAGAGATTTTACCTTTTGTACCTTCAATTCTGGGTGCTATCTCTAAATATATATGTAGTTATCTCTCTCTCTCTCTCTCTCTCTCTCATATATATATATATATATATATATATATATCTGTTCGTCCACCCATTGTAAAGCGCCGCGGAATTTGACATGGGCTCTATAAATATCATAATAATAATAATAATAATATATATATATATAGTAGCCGTATTAGTCCAGTGATGCAGATGTAAAAAACAGATCAAATTTGTATCTTGTAATACCTTTTATATTGGCCTAACAGAATTTTGTAATGACAAGCTTTCGGGAGAACCTCCCTTTCTCAAGTCTAAAGCATCTATCTATCTATCTATCTATCACTCTATATATATATATATATATATATATATATAAATATATATATATATATATATATATATATATATATATATATATATTTATTTGAAAGGAACATGTAGATCTCTCCATTCCTGATTCCTGGAATTACTGAAGGATTCTATGCTCATGACAATTTTACTTTAAGTGTACGTTTGAACAGTTATTATACTAAGATATGCTTTGCAATTTACCAGTGTTTTATACTTATTGAGCACTGCAGGTAAGCATACACTAATGAGTCATTTATGGTAGGTAATCGCCCTGTATAACAATTTCAGAAAATCATTATCTTTAACCTGTTTGATACTTTCATTGTAAGATATGAGTGATGTATTCAATACGTCTCTGGCACCTATGATGTTAGTAAAGAATTAGAAAAATGAATATGCAAGTGCTGCACTGGTTAAAAATGCAATTCTGTAATGGTCTCTTCATTTAACCACTTGAATACCAGAAATCTTAGCAATTCTCAGCAATCCCATGAACACAAACGGTTAATATATACAATTACAGATACGTTGTATTTCTGCAAATCTCTTTAGTAGATGTTATTTTTGTTCTGCTGGAAGCATTTAGTAAACCGCAATCTCGGATTATGCCTTCCAGTATAGAAAACGTTAGTTACTTAATAGCCTTTACAATTATACTTCAAAGCCAAACTCCCAACTTGCAATGCCACAAGTGCAATGAAATACCCAATACTGACTATGTCCAGAGGTAATGATCTCATATATAACAAAAAGAGAACTGCACTAATTGCAGCATTACAGTGTTAATTACTCAACCAGCTCTAGTTCATTAACTGGCATTCTTCTTGTTCATTATAGCAATGCAGAATACACAGCCCACACAACTGCATGAACATAAAAAACTAACAGGGTTTGTAAGTCATTACAAGTATAGTTTACCAGAAGAAAGGTTCTCCATCATCTAAAATGAGATTTAAAGAACATTCTTAAAAAAAAAAAAAAAAGTCTGAGTTTGATTAGCATGTCAATAGTTTGTCTCTGTGATTTCCTCTATTGATCTGCGTGTTTCTGCTTACATGACTGTCTCTTTATTTCAGGGTATCTCTGTTATTTCTCTGCCTGTCTGTTTGCCTTCTTCTATCTCGTTCACTCTCTTTATTTACTTACCTCTCTACATGTCTGCCTGTCTATATCTGACTACTTGTGTGTAGCATCTCCATGTACCTCTCTACCTTCCTCTTTCTATTTCTGCCTGCCTCTCTCATGCCGCATCTTCTTTACTTTTTCCTCCCTTCTTCTCTCTCTGTCAGTCATTCTGTCTCCCTTTCTCAGCATACCTGACAGTCTGTTCACAGAAGAGATGATCTAAAACATCTCATGTTCCCGAAATTCCCTGGTAAAAACACCTAAGTGACGTTATTTCGTTGAGTAGTGAGACAACAAGCAGCCATGAGATGTCTTTTAAAAGCCCCAACATCAACACAATTGGAACTGGCAGTGTATTTTTCTTTTATGACTTTTCAATTGCTGCTAGAAGAAACTCTTATTGAAATAATTTGGTTTACTTAGAAGGCAGTACTCGTAAGTTGGGCTTAGCAGTGCATCCACCAGAGGTGATTCTTCATAATAGATCTGCACAAAATACACTTGTATCAATAATTCCCATTCACAATGGCTGGCTTCTTTCCACTGGCACGTTTTAGAATAACGGAATAGAATTCTGGGCATGCTTGATCAATTAGTAAGAAAACATTTAACTATTTGTTGTTGAGAAAATGATGTAACTGTACTAGCTGTAACCAGGCCTCCTTAAAACTGTTATCCTATATCCATGATTCCTCGTTAGTTGTATTGTACTAATAAATGCACTTGGTATGATATAATATAGTACTTTCATTCACCAGTGTGCAGGGCAAAGCACGAATAGGGAGCAAATGGAGATATATCTTCCTGCTTTCTGTTGCTGGATCACTTGAAGATTAAGATGTTCGTGTTTAGATAGCACCGAGATCCCCCTACACAGGTGACAATGCTTAGGACATTTGACAGATAAAATATAACATTATGTGCCGTTATGGAGTTGGGACATTCTGCTGCATGTTAGCAGAATTTTCTCTGTGTTTCTAATCCTCTTTTTATTCATAAATCCAGGAACTGTGGAGAATTGAGTGCATCTTTTAGACAAAAATATCTGCACTAAAGGTACAGGTTATTGCCTACTTTTACAGTTATTTTACCCTAAAACATACACATCTTTTAAATCTAAAATTCTATCAATATCTCCATTTTGCGAATACGATACTTAAACTTATTTTAGTGTCTATTTACTGAGAGCTGAGTGACAGAACAATACAATTTGGTTGTGAACATGTGGCTGTTTTGACCAAATGTAACCTATTTAGCTGTTCACAAATATTCTCAAAATTTGCTCTACTATTTGTCTGCTGTTTGATTACCTGATAAAACTGGCAGCATCTCTATGTATGCACTATCAAACGAGTTGCAGCTATATTTAATTAATTATTTTAAATAATTTCCCCTAATCAAGTCACCCTCATATAACCCCAAAACCCCATAGACCTATAATATCAGGAAGTTAAAAATGTATTAAAAATAATATCAGAAAGTATTACTTTACTGAGAGGGTAGTGGATGCATGGAATAGCCTTCCAGTTGAAGTGGTAGAGGTTAACACAGTGAAGGAGTTTAAGCATGCATGGGATAGGCATAAGGCTATCCTAGCTATAAGATAAGGCCAGGGACTAATGAAAGTATTTAGAAAATTGGGCAGACTAAATGGGCTGAAGGGTTCTTATCTGCCGTCACATTCTATGTTTCTATCACCCCAACCCCATATTCTCCTAAATCTAGCAGGGGGTTCTAGTTCAGATATACTATATCTGAAAAATGTTTACGTGAAATCCATTCGAAATAGCAAGGACCCATTCAGCTCACTGCAGTTTCTGTTCGGTTGGTAGTGAATAAAATGATGCACAACTGGATTTTATCTGTGAAGCCATTTAGTGAATAGATAACACACATGTACAAGTATGTATCTGTATAACTTGTGACATTTTATGGATAGTATTAATTAATTATACCAATATATTTTTCTGTTCTGAGAAGCATTAGTAAATATTTGTCTCTATTTAGGGGAGAAAGGGGAGCATGGAGAGCAAGGACCTGGTGGAAGCCCAGGAATTCCAGGAAGGGCAGGAGAAACAGGTAAATGATAATGCATGATACACAATTATGTTTGTATGTTTCTCATTTTACTTCTCTTGTAATGAAACCATGCTCCTGTGACCTCCGTTCAAATTGATTCCATTGAAGGTGAACTATTCCCAATGGAGCTTTCTTGGATACATACCTTGTGCAGTTAGCAGGCAGGCATACATTGAAAGTCATCTGTTTGATGTTCACGCAGACATGCTTTTGTTTAAAAAAAAAATGCTGTTTAAATAATTGATTTAACACTTTATTCGCTGCAGGAGGTGTGTAGCACATTGATGCACTTGTTCCCTCGAGCAAGAAGGTGATAATATCACTTTTAGTATTCTCAATAACTACAAAGTAATCATAAAAACACAGATGCTCGTAGGGTATGCTGCTAAAATTGGTACTATTTAAATACACTTTAATTAAGGCAAGCGCGTAGACGATGTACACCTGTCACCAGTGAACTAGTACAACATTTATATTATATTTGTGTTCGTTCCAAGCGTAACCTCCTAACTGGAATTAAATTGCCTTGGCTTGATTCATTAAATTTATCATAACCTTTTTCTTATGTATGAAATTGTTATTTTCTGTAGAGGTGTGATAAAAGCTAAGGAGCCTGATTTTAACCCTTTAATTAACAAGGTGAGACAAATCCTTTCTTATCATGACAGTCCGGATGTGACACAGTCCCGAAGAGCTTAATCAAATAATGAATTCTTATCTAGAGTAAACAATTCACTCTTCTACGAGTAAACAATCCACTCTTGTAATCACAGGATATGAACGTCAATACGAAATAGAAAATATGTCATGAGTGACGCCAAAGCCTCAAGCTTTTTACAATTTTCTTGTTATGCCTGCTCACTAATATACTTTAAACACCTATGAAAATGTCTGTATATACTGAAGTAAAATATAGTTTTGCATCCTACCTGGAGTAAAACAAATATTTGTTCTAATCATTTTTGATTATTTTTATATATTTTTAGGTGAAATAGGTGCAAAAGGTGAAAAAGGAAATCTTGGACTTGCTGGTGTTAAAGGACAGAAAGGAAACAAAGGAGATATTTGTGAAAATGGTACAAAAGGAGACAGAGGAGAAAAAGGGGAACAAGGTTTTATAGGTGTAGATGGAGAAAAAGGAGACAAGGGTGAGAAAGGAGATATTGGTGATAAAGGGTATTCTGGAGATATTGGAGATAAAGGAGATATGGGAGAGAAAGGAGAAAGGGGATTAAAGGGGGATAAGGGGATTAAAGGTGACACGGGATTTAACGGAATAAATGGTTTAGAAGGTGGACGTGGTGAAAAGGGAGAGCCAGGCATGAAAGGGGAGAAAGGAGAGTTGGGTCTCCCTGGTTTAACTGGCCCACCTGGACCTAAGGGAAATTATGGCAGCAAGGGAATTCGAGGAACACCTGGAAAAAAAGGATCGAGGGGATTAAAAGGATCAAAGGGCGATTCGCCAAAGCCTATAAGGTCTGCTTTTACTGTAGGTTTATCAAAGCCTTTCCCAGCACCTAATGCACCTGTAAAATTTGATAAAATATTGTACAATGAACAAGAAGAATACAACCCTTCTACAGGAAAGTTTAATTGTACCATATCTGGTACCTATGTGTTTGCATTCCATGTGACAGTTCGAGGTCGCCCAGCTCGTATCAGTATTGTTGCCCAAAATAAGAAAATTTTTAAAAGTCGTGAAACCCTGTATGGTCAAGAAATAGACCAGGCCTCGGCTATGTTGGTGTTAAAATTAAATGTTGGGGATCAAGTCTGGATGGAAGTTTCGAGAGATTGGAATGGTATTTATGTCAGCAATGATGATGACAGCATTTTTACAGGATTTCTGTTGTACCCTGACGATCCTGTTGAGACTGAATTAGTCCGATAAAGAAAGTAAACCTTATTATACAGATTAGTTGTTATCTTTATATAACAACTCTAATTATATAGAAGGGACAGAAGAATGTTTTCAAAAGTAGAAATATTGTTGAAGTCAGTATTTTAAACAGTGGATGATTCCAAAATTACTGGTCATCACTTAATGTTATTATAAGGCTTGTTTAAATCAGTATGTATGTACCATTTAAGATCTGCTAGACATTTATAACTTATTGCCAATATTTGTAATAATTCAATGCTGACTCAAATGGAAGATTTTATATTAAATCAATGATTGCAGCAGGGGAGTAATCATGTAGATATTAAAACTAACTGTAATAGTTTCTCAATATTGTGTACAACAAAAATCACTAATAAACATGGTTTATGGAAGAATGAATACATCTGTCACCTTTTAATGTTTTAGTAGTTATGGTTGTGTAACAAGTTATACTATGTTATTAGTGAGAAAACTACCCTCACTTACAAGAATGGTAAAATGTTTGTAGCTTGATTTTTACACTGGATGCAATTAGAAATATACAATTTAGAACAGTAATTAAGAGACTTCAAAACAGATTCAATGTGCACTTTTAGAGGTAATAATTAAAGGTCAGTTGGAGGAAATAAAAGTTCATACAACATCTTTGCAGATATGTTGAACATCAGTCCCAGTCAAATAAATGAGACTTGTGCCCTATACAGATCTTTTCATAAGAACTTGCCCTTAATGAAGCTTCCTTAAGCATCTCATCAGTAGTAAGTAGTAAAATATATATTTTTTTGTTAATTAATTTGCGTGTTGCCTTTTCATAAAAAAAGAAGCCAAAAGTTTCTGTGTTTTGTAATAAAATATATAAGGCTATGCTGGCCAGTGAGCAATGGATGTGACAATTTTCTACTCAATTTTTCAAGACCAACTGATAAAAGATGCAGTCTTGAAATCCCATGGGAAGAAATGAAACATGTGATGCCTTAGGATGCACATGAAATGATTCATTGTCTAATCTAAGAACGTTGTAAATACAGCAATGATTCATTGCTTTAATATTTCTCATTGGCAAGGGTCACCTTTGAGGACACATCCATAGAAGGACCTATGTGGACTCAAAGATAATGTAAAACAACAGTCACACGTAATTATCCAGTTGCTAAGGTATAGCTATGCATAAAAAACACAAGCCAACTTCTATGCTACCTTGAAATCTCATGTTCGTTATCAGATGTTACAAGTGTGCCATTAATTCTTTGAAAAATAAAAATATTTTCTTGATTTGCTGTCTGTTTGTATCTGATGTTCTAGTCTTGTATTTATCAACTGAACTTTATCAAAAGTCTTCTCATGGTGATGTGGATGCTTGCTAAGCAGTACAGTCATACTGCTGGCTTTGAACCTACTGTCCAAACGTATAAAGTACATAGTAAGTCAAATTATAGCACGCTGCACCATGTATGGCACCAATGCTCCACAGTAATTCTGGGCTTGCAATTGTTTATTTGATGATATGTGATGACTAAAATATTTTAAAATAGATAGTTTACTGAATGAATTCTATGTGCCTGTGCCTACTTTGTATATTTTATTTGTGATAAAAATACAGACCACCCAAAACATTGCATTGTTGCTGGATTGGGATTTAGTTATGAAGTTGTCTGTTTTAGTGATCTTTTAATTGCACTGCAAATCTAAAAGTTTTAATTCAAATCACAATGCATCTGAGCTGCCATCACAAATCCCTTAAAAACAATGGGTTGGCACCCCACTTAGATACACACGCATCCCCACATACACAGATACACACACTTATACTGCCACATTCATATACTCTTCCAGAATGCACACAGATAAACACTGTGGGCACACATACACAATGTCCGCAACATCACACACATGGTCACATACTCATACAGATGCACAATATCAGAAACACAAACTGTCAGACACACACAGACACAATCAGACACACATAGGCACATATGTACAAACACACTGTCAGACATACAGGCATGTAAGCACAGTCAAACACACTCTCACACACACTCTCACATATAGACTCTAGGCACCATGACTATTTGAAATCAGTGAAGTGGTCATGATGCTTGGGGTAACTCTTTAAGTCAGGGCTGGCTAAAACATAGATCCCCAGTTGATAAGGCTAGCAAAGCATCAATGGAGTTCTACATTAGTTATAAATTTCCATTTGGGGATTGCTGGTCTCAGATATTGAAATCTCAGATGTGATAGATGAAGATTATCTTGTTCATTTAGAACAGAATGCTAAATTCATTTAATTTAAAATGAAAACATTATGTATAATTATGTGAGTTAAAATGATATTTTCAAGATCTTGTGACCTAAATAGATCTAGTTGAATTAGGCCTCATTTTAATAATTTGGGATAAACTTTTCAGAAGTTATAATCAAGCAGTGGGAGTTGATCACAAAAAAGTACTCTTGCTAAGAGCTGATTTACATGCTCTAATTGATTGTGAAATACATATAAAACAGCCAGAAGATTTTGAGGTGAAATCCAAACAGAATGAAAAACTACTACTCAAGTTGAGCTAGACCTTATATGGTTTGAAGCACTTGGGATGAAAGTGGAACAAGTTACTACATGACCTTTTACGTGAAAATTAGTTTGAACAGAATCCTGCAGACCACCGTGTGTAAAACAAACAGTATACAAATGAAAAAGTGATACTGAAAATATGGGTAGATGATCTGTTATAGGTGCCAATAGTGAAACAATACTTAAGGATGTAAAATAAATGCTTACAGCCAAATTTAAGATGGAAGAATCGAACATTTCCAAGGCAATGACTTTCAACAAAGAGTCGGTCTAGGCAAGATGAACCAAATGAGATACAAATCAAAGATTGTGGATACATTTTATTATGACAGATTATAAATTAGCAAAACAACCGCTGGTCCCAGCTAAACATGTGATGAGATACTCAATGCATATCATTGACTATAACTTATTTTACAAGAGGTGTAATCAAGATTTATAGTATACAGTGATGCTGATTGGACCACTGAGGTGAATTATAGAAGACTTGATACTGCCTTTGTCTTATAGAGAAGAGTCAATTGATTGCATTCAAGTCTAAGAAACAGTCTACAGTAGCTTTGTCCTCTTGTGACGTTGAGCACATGGCTTAAGCTGCGACCACGCAAGAAAGTTTGTACTTAATGCAGTTGCCAAGGGGAATGCAATCAATGTCAATATCCACCAGTACAAGTCTTTGAGGACAATCGGGAGGTAATAGATCTTCCAAGGAATCCAGTTTCTTATCAAAGATGCAAGCTTTAGTTATTTGTTTAGAATGTAAATCTTTTCCAAGAAATGTTTATTGTGAGCAACACATATGAAAGTAACTGGGGGATGTTGTAGATGTAATCCCAAGGTGACCTCAATGTATGCCCTTGATGATGGTTCAATAAAGTTGTTGCCCTGCCTCTTCCCCAGCTGAGTGTGGAGCAATGGTGTGCGGGTGCTGTGTTCCTCAGTTATTGTGTGCACTTGCCAGTTATCCTAACCTCAGCATGCAGATTGCAACAAATATAAAAATATATTTATGTCCACTAAATGTGAAAAAAAAGAATACAAATTTACCTATGTTGATAAGTCACAGAATGTTTCCAAGGGATTGTTCACCCAGCCTCTAACTTGTAGCTAATTTAGCTAATGTGTCAGGATGTATATTTCCAATAATCACAATTCCCTATTAGAATGTGACATAAAAATAAAATAATATTTAAATACTCAAAAACATATACCATAATGCAAAAATTCTAAATCCATTCATGGAACAAATATTGAAGGCAATGTAAACACCTTCAACAACATATAATGGTTTTATATCAATCTGCTTTTCTTAAAACATTTGTTTGTTTCAACAAAGTAGGTAAATATGATGGGTGTCGGAGTTACAATACCGATCACCCAAGCAGATATTAAAGCTCAGAAAACTAAAACCAAAATACAAAAGTGTAATTTTAATAATAAACAAGTAATGTTACACATGGTTAGTTCCAGGGTCAAAACTAGTCAAATAGGTGGAAGTTAAAATTTTTATGCACATAGGTTTTTTTACAGAATGACTATAAAAATAAATTATATTAACGAAGCGAGGTATGACAGATGTGAAAAAAAAAATAAAGTGAAAATGTATGGGGTCTGTTCAGTAACCAGTGATTTCACACTAAAATAGTTGAAAAATAAAATCTGTTAAACTGAAGTTTTATTCTATCTTAGCTACTCAACCCATAATTTTACATGGTTTAATGCATCATAGATCACTGTTTAACTGTTTAATAAATAAAATGTTCTATGTATAGAATATGCTTTGTACTGCTAATAAAGCTTTCTTCAGTATGACTTGTGAAAACTTCACTTCATTTTTCTTTTTTCGTTTTTCCGGTAAATAGAGGAATGTGCAAGCATGAAATACCACAAGCACTATCTTTTAACTTACTAAACCATGGTAAATCAATTGCACCAGAGTATCCGGGGCATACATTTGTCACCTGAGGTGTAGAGAGATGTGTTGGAGGTGAACCATGTAAATCCAAGACTGTCATTTTTAAATGTACCGCCCTAGGCTCTAGGCCAGACGTCTCCACTGTGTCTGCACTGTGATTGTCAGTTTCAAACATTTTAGATTGGCTTGTTAGACAAATCGGCAGCACTTTAGAAATAACTCATACAGTTTTGTTTTCATTCCGTAAGAGCAAATTGAACATATCACACACTGTAAATTGTAAAACACTTTTATTGTTCTCTTTTCTAACCTGTGGATTGAATGTGTCACTGTTGTTTCCTAACATCTTATCTGTGAAATGTTTCCGTTTGATAGTCAGTCTCATCATGAACTTTCATTTCTCTGACTTTTATTTCCGATCTAAACTCCATTATACACATTCTTATCTGACAGCTAGGGGACTAAAAATAAAACAACAAAAAAACTCAACAACAATGCCATATTTCTACAGCGATGATCACCTAAGTTAGGGATTTCAGCTCAACATTCACTTATAAAGCAGACAATGTTGAAGGTCAACAAAACACCAGTCTCTGTCTAAACAGCCTGGCAAATTATATGCCACTAATTTGGCATTTTTACGTAACTTTTTTTTTTTTTTTTTTTAAAGATGGTAAAAATGTGAATCTCCTAACAATCAGTTGACAAAACAAATAATATAATTTGTTTTGTGTGTTTTCTTATTTGGCAGAGTGGTACAATACTAGAGTTCAAGACAACAATCTGAACAGCATGCTTTTTTATACTATAAATGCTGCTCTTAATTTACACAGAACATCTTTGTTACGGACCGTTTCAGCATAAAAGGGGAAAAATCCGTTTAGGCGATAATCCCCTTTTCCCAAACAAGGCACAGCTACTGCAGAACATCAAAACTCATGAACTAGATACAGGCGAATGCATCAAACTCCCGAACTGCATACCAGGGAATTAGATAGCACTCCAAGCTGGAACCTCACGAATAGCTGCTAGCAGATGAATAGGAAAAGCAGACATCAGCGCACACTCCTTAGCAATCAATCTCCAACAGCATACAGTGAATCCCCCCAAGAACGAGACAAGGCTCCGTGTTGAAGGTCAAGCAGTGGTCTGTTTATTCAGGGCTACCTGCCCCTGTATTTATGCAGGTCTCCCACCTGGTGGACACTCCCCTAGGGGACCAGATGGAAGACTGAAACAGCAGACAGACATGTATCATTTTCGTACACACAGCTACAATACTTTCCCACCATGCATCTTGGTTTCCTCCTCCCTGCCCTGGAGATAATTAATGAAGTAATTCAATTATCTCCTAAGACAAAGGCCAGACTCCATTATGCACATGGTGACACAGAAACAGACTATCACTTTAAAATACATACAGACACATTTTATACATAAAACACAGACATGTAACATATCCCCAGATAGCTCAGGTCTGGGCGCACATTATTAGGTGAATGGCACCCAGACCACACAAATACATTTTAATTGCCATGGAGCTAAAGTCTTTAATTATACGAACAGGCTCCATGGCAGGCTATCTGGGTTACTACAGTTCACATAAAACATAAACTACCGAATTTCCCTGCATTCACCAAATCCATTCGAATTAGAACCAGGGGCTGGAGGTTCAGCGGTGCCTGCACGTAAAAGTGTCCGATTTTGGTGCATGAAAGCCGGGCAGAAAAGTGTTGGCTGCCCGGGGAGCTCCAGAACAGCGCCACCTAGCGGCCGCTAAGTGTAACAGCGGCCACACAGTTAACAGGCAATTAACCGCAGCTTCAGGGAGGTAAATGGAGGGCACACTCCAGCTTCTGGGTGGCCAATTAACAACGCCGGCCGGCTTCCCACGGCTCTGGGGAGGTTGGTGAACGGCTGTTTGTTCGGTAGATGAAATCTACCGAACTGCTGTGCAGAAAGGGAGAAATAAATCATTCTGCACAGTAAAATTAACCCTTTAGCTGCCGGTCCATAGTCCAGAGGTAGCAGGCGGGCAACCAGGCTCCTCCAATACAATGTGGCGAGATTGGTTTCGTCACATCTCTCCCCCTTTCCAAAAAGACTAACAGGGTACCTGACCTCCTGCCGGTCAGTGCCCTTGTTAGTCCAGCAACCCACCCACAAAGCAAAAAAAACAGTACAGCCCACCCACAATAAATAGTTACTACACCTGGGTAGAGGAGAAGTTTGTCCCGGTCCAGGTGCCTCACCACGGCTGTGTAGGGGACTGGTAGGCTGCCTTGGTGGGTTGCTGAGTGGGCAGAGACCAGCGGTACTCTGTCCTGGTGCCAGCACTACCACCGGAGTAGTCTGGTTGGAGCCTGGTTGCTGGAGACGGACTGTCTCCCCCTTAGTTGCATAGCTCTGCTGCTGAGTGGGGAGACCGGTTGTCTCCCCCTTGGATACACAGCTCTGTCGTGGGGGGGTAGGACCGACCATCCCTACCCCCTGTGTGGTAAGTGCAGAGACCACGGTCCCATCTGCACTGGTGGGGGGTTTACAGTCTCCCCCTGGTACATTAAGCTGCCGCTGGGGAGAGGGGGTAACAAGTTCCTCTCCCGATAGAACACTCTGCACATTAATGATCCGCCGCTGGGGAGAGGTGGTAACAAGCTCCTCTCCCATACATATTCCTAGTCTTTGCGGAGGGAGACCGACTGTCTCTCCTCCCAATACAGAGTCCTGCCGCTGGGGAAAGGAGACAGGGCTCTCTATTCCCTGCTGGATACTCTGCCGCTGGAGAATGGAGACTGGGCCCCCAATTCCCGAAAACTCACGCTGCCGCTGGGGAGGGAGGACGCTGCTCTCCTCTCCCTGTATTCCACATTGCCCTCCTGGCATATCACTCTGCTGCTGGGGGACAGGAACAACTACCTCTGCCCCCTGTAACTCAGCCTGCCGCTGGGGAGGGAGGACGCTGCTCTCCTCTCCCTGCACTTCACATTGCCCTCCTGGCATATCACTCTGCTGCTGGGGGGCAGGAACAACAACCTCTGCCCCCTGTAACTCAGCCTGCCGCTGGGGAGGGAGGCCACTGCTCTCCTCTCCCTGCACTTCACATTGCCCTCCTGGCATATCACTCTGCTGCTGGGGGGCAGGAACAACTACCTCTGCCCCCTGTAACTCAGCCTGCCGCTGGGGAATGGAGACTGGGCTCCCAATTCCCTGCAGGCTCGGTGGAGAGACCTCGGTCCCATCTCCACTGGCCACCTGGGGTTCTTCCCAGTAAAATTGTACAATATCTTCCCAGCTGAAGGGGTCTGGATCTGGGTCTGCGCTTCCCTGTTGAGCCTTCTCACTGGAGTGGAACAGATTTTGGTAGTCCTGTTCCAGCTCCATCTCTAGGGTTACTAGGTGGACCAGGTCTTGCTCAATTTCATGAGTGTCGTCCCAGTCATACCTGCTCTCCCTCCACTCAAAGAGATCACTGAACCGGGCTTGTGTGGGGCTCCCAAATTCAGGCTCTGCAAAAGTCTCCCATAACAAGCCAGGACCATCAAACTCCTCTCCCTCTGGCTTGTCATGCTCGGCTGTCCAGGGCAGGTGCCGTGCAACATACCACCAAAGCGCCTGGTAGGCATCCTCCAGCCACATCTCCTGCCATACCCGGAGCTCCAATTCTTTTACCCATTCCTCCCTGGGCTGCTCTCCCAGGAAGGGCATCCGCAGGGCTAGTCGCTCCTGCAAACGCTGATCTTCCTTGGGAAGTCTCTCACCTCGTTGGTATTCCACAATGTCCAGTGCCTGGTACCAGATGCCTTTCCTTAACGCCTCCCGGTCATCCATGTCACCCTCATCGTACTCCACTGCTGGTTCCATGCTGTTGCTTTTAGGGTCGCTGTACTGGGACATGCGTTGCCCTCAAATTGTAAAAATCCAAAGCAATGGTGTTCTGTAGCTGTCCTTCTGGCTGTAGGAACGATCCCGCCGCTTGCCACCAATTGTTACGGACCGTTTCAGCATAAAAGGGGAAAAATCCGTTTAGGCGATAATCCCCTTTTCCCAAACAAGGCACAGCTACTGCAGAACATCAAAACTCATGAACTAGATACAGGCGAATGCATCAAACTCCCGAACTGCATACCAGGGAATTAGATAGCACTCCAAGCTGGAACCTCACGAATAGCTGCTAGCAGATGAATAGGAAAAGCAGACATCAGCGCACACTCCTTAGCAATCAATCTCCAACAGCATACAGTGAATCCCCCCAAGAACGAGACAAGGCTCCGTGTTGAAGGTCAAGCAGTGGTCTGTTTATTCAGGGCTACCTGCCCCTGTATTTATGCAGGTCTCCCACCTGGTGGACACTCCCCTAGGGGACCAGATGGAAGACTGAAACAGCAGACAGACATGTATCATTTTCGTACACACAGCTACAATACTTTCCCACCATGCATCTTGGTTTCCTCCTCCCTGCCCTGGAGATAATTAATGAAGTAATTCAATTATCTCCTAAGACAAAGGCCAGACTCCATTATGCACATGGTGACACAGAAACAGACTATCACTTTAAAATACATACAGACACATTTTATACATAAAACACAGACATGTAACATATCCCCAGATAGCTCAGGTCTGGGCGCACATTATTAGGTGAATGGCACCCAGACCACACAAATACATTTTAATTGCCATGGAGCTAAAGTCTTTAATTATACGAACAGGCTCCATGGCAGGCTATCTGGGTTACTACAGTTCACATAAAACATAAACTACCGAATTTCCCTGCATTCACCAAATCCATTCGAATTAGAACCAGGGGCTGGAGGTTCAGCGGTGCCTGCACGTAAAAGTGTCCGATTTTGGTGCATGAAAGCCGGGCAGAAAAGTGTTGGCTGCCCGGGGAGCTCCAGAACAGCGCCACCTAGCGGCCGCTAAGTGTAACAGCGGCCACACAGTTAACAGGCAATTAACCGCAGCTTCAGGGAGGTAAATGGAGGGCACACTCCAGCTTCTGGGTGGCCAATTAACAACGCCGGCCGGCTTCCCACGGCTCTGGGGAGGTTGGTGAACGGCTGTTTGTTCGGTAGATGAAATCTACCGAACTGCTGTGCAGAAAGGGAGAAATAAATCATTCTGCACAGTAAAATTAACCCTTTAGCTGCCGGTCCATAGTCCAGAGGTAGCAGGCGGGCAACCAGGCTCCTCCAATACAATGTGGCGAGATTGGTTTCGTCACAATCTTAGTATTCATTTATGTTTTTCTTAACAGCAATTATATAAACTATTCTTATTCGTAATTAAAGTTATGAAACTCTTGAAAATTGTTGATCACCACTGTGAATAATATTAGGAATATGCCATAACTTTACAGAAATGTTATTTGGATATTTGTTTTAAAAGGAATAAAGCAAGTTGGGTTTGAAGTTATCACAAATCATTTAAGTTAATAGAATTTAAGTAATTATGGTGCTTGGACTAACCCTTTGAAAAGACACTCTATGCACTTCACTTTACAGGTGATATGCACAGCTAATCAATGTCATTTAAATATGCTTGATATGTGAAAGTGAAACTTCTACATTCATATTTATAGTGAATAGGGCTGGTTCACAAATGCCAGCTTTGGCCAAACCACATGAAAAAAAATAGTTTGGATAATTTGGAGATAGAATCTGTTGTTTAACAGAACCATAGCCTGTAAATTTTATTTGAAAAATAATCTCTGTATACCTAAGCTCCCTCCTTCGATCCATAGCATGCATTTAATGGAAGATGCTTAAAAAATTAGAGCACGTGTAATGGAGGTACCCACTTTGTTTAAGAAGTTAAGTCACATCAAGGGTCACTGCACATCCTGCAAATTAAAGGATCACTATAGGGTCAGGAGCACAAACATGTATCCCTGACCCTATAGTGCTAAACCCACCATTAAGGCGGCTTGCCCCCCCTTACCACCCTTAAAAGCATGGGAAACTCACCTTATTCCCAGCGCCGTGCGGGTCTGCTGGCACTGGCCCAGCCCCCTTGGTGCCATCATCAGAATAGTTGATTTTTAGCCAATCCAATGCTTTCCAATGGGAAAAGCATTGGATTGGCTGAAAGCAGGTCCAAATGCCGTATTGGCCAATCAGCACCTCCTCATAGAGATGCATCGAATCAATGCATCACTATGAGTAAAATTCAGCATTCCTATGCAGAGATTGGGGATGCAGGAATGGCACATCTGTCTACTGTGCAGAACTGAGCCAGGAAGCACCTCCAGTGGCCATCTGAGGAGTGGCCACTTGGAGGTGTCCCTAGGGGCAATGTGAACACTGCCTGCAGTTTTAACCACTTCAGCCCAGTGGGAGGGGGGCTCTGAGGGAGGTGGGGACCTAATAACCCGATAGTGCCAGGAAAACAAGTTTTTTTTCCCCAGCACTATAGTGCTCCTCTATGTATAAGATTTACAGCAGGAAATCCAAATGTTTTATTTATTTATTTTGAATTGTTTTGCATAGATTGTTAAAATATTATCCTATAATACATTAAAAGAGAATAGGTTAACACCAACCGGGAGTTAAAGGGACACTCCACACTCCTAAAACAGCTGAAATGCTTTATGTGTGAAGAGTGTGTCCTCTTTTTTCATTTTACAAAAAGTGCAGATATCAGTAGAAATTGGCACTTTTTGCAATTGCAATTAGGTCAAACAGGGGGGATAGAGTTAGCGCCAGAGAATATAAAGACAGAGATGTATGAAAAACGTATATATAAAATACAAACAAAAAGCAAAAGAATGTCCAAATATAAGTCCCAATGTAAAAACTTGGTACAACCTCAAATGATCAGGGTAGTTCTTCTAGAATGGGGTCAGATCAAAGTGTTCTTAGCAGCCTTATATGAAACATTTTTTATGTTATCCTGGGATTTTCTGGGCCAATAGGGCTAATTGTGTATCCTTCATCCACTTCTACCTTTTCAAAACTTCTGATTTATATGGCTGCATTTCTCCTCTCCTCCCCTCTTGTCCTCTTGAACTTGTCCCTTCTCACCTTATCAGATTTCTACTCTTGTCTTGTGCTATCCATAACGCACATCTTTAACTGCTCTCTTTCTTTCAGTGTTGTCCCTGCTCCCCTTAAACATGCTGCTGTAGTACCCATCCTAAGAAAAGCCATCTCTTGATCCGTCTTTTCCTTCCAACTATCACCCAATATCCCTGCTCCCTTTTTCTCAAAACTTCTAGAAAGACATGTCTTTACTCATTTGGCTTGCTTCCTCAATTCCAACACTCTCATCGACCCGCTTTAATCTGGCTTCCACCCCCTTTACTCTACTGAGACTTCCCTGATTAAAGTTACAAATTACCTAATTATCGCTGAATCAAAAGGCCACTACTGGTTACTAATTCTTCTTACCCTTTTTTGACACTGCCTCCTTCTCCAAGCTCTTCAATCCCTCCATCTCTGTGACACTGTCCTCTCGTGGTTCTCCTGCTATCTCTCACAACGTTCTTTCAGTGTTTCAATGTCACCTTTTCCTTCATCCTGTCTCAGTTTCAGCCCCCCAAGACTCTGTTATTGGCCCCCTTCTATTCCCTCTTTATACTGACTTCCTTGGCAAACTCATTAATTCCTTTGGTTTCTGCTACCACCTGTATGCCAACAACACCCAGATATATCTCTCCTCCCATTATCTCTCCCCTGCTGTCCTACAACGTGTCACTGCTTACCTTTCTTCCATCTCAGACTGGATGCACTACCACTTTCTAATACTCAATCTCTCTAAAATAGAGCTTCTTATTTTTCCTCCTCATAATACCGATGGTTGATGATAACTGCATGAGCCAATCCCTGCAAACTTGCTGTCTTGGTGTTATCTTTGATCCTGGCCTCACCTTTGAGCCTCAAATCAAGTCGGTTGGAAAAACCTGTAGATCCCACTCTAAAAACATTACCTGGACCACCCCTTTCTTATGCAAGATGCTGCCAAGGTGCTCATGCTCTGTTAATTTCTCACATGGATTACTATAATTCTCTCCTAATTAGTTTCCCCAGAAGCCGTACTGCCCCGCTGCAATCTGTAATAAATGCGGCTTCCAGGCTGATCTTTCTCTCCTGTCGCTCCTCCCATACCTCACCCCTTTGTCAATCATTACACTGGCTTCCTGTATCCAATAGGTGTCAATTCAAAATACTAACCCTTTACCTATAAAACTCTAAACAACTCTAGCCCCTGTTGCATTCATACATATGCCCTTTCTCAGTCTCTCTGCTTGGCGGGTGACCTTTTCCTGTCTGCTCATTGCACTCTCACTGCTAACTCTTGCAGGACCTTTCACAGGTGGCTATTTTCCTTTGGAACTGCCTGCCTTCTCCCATCAGATTCTCCCCTTGTCTTTAATCATTTAAGAAGTTCCTAAAAACACATCTGTTTAGAAATGCTTCCCAGGGCTCCCACAGTAACTTCTATGTCACAAATCTGTATCTTTCTCTTTTCTGAAGAGTTACACTCCATTCTAACCTCCAGCTCTCCTACTTGTTAACCTTATTTGTTGGCTGTCCCCCTTGACGCCCTTCCTATTGTGACTTTGTACTGCACTCCTTTAGACTGTAAGCTTGTCTGAGCAGGGAACATCTACCTATTGTTCCTGTATCATTTTGTAATTGTCACATTTATTTATTTATTTATAAAATATTTTACCAGGAGAGATACATTGAGATTTCTCTCGTTTTCAAGTATGTCCTGGGTCCACAAAATATTGCATTGATACATTGGGTACAATAAAATACAAAAAACAATATTAATACACAATATACACAAAATTTAACATAGAACAGGTAAGAAATATATAATCAACCATGACAGGTGCATTCTGTTTTGAGGTATGTAGAGAGGGATCTGTTAAAGGACTTTAGGCTTGGGAAAGATTTTAAAGTGTGCGGGAGGTCATTCCATAATTGCGGTGCTCTGTAGGAAAAGGAGGATCGGGATGCTTTCTTTTTGTATTGAGACTAAAGACTAAATAAAGTGCTGGTACTGGATCGGAGGTTATAGGAGGTGGGAACAGCCGAGGAGAGCATTCTGCTCAGGTAGGGTGGGAGCTTCCCAGAAAAGCTCTTAAACACAAGGCTGGAAAGATGAAGGGATGAAGGGTGCTTCTGGATTCCAGCGACAGCCAGGTTAGTTCTTTTAGCATGTCACAATGGTGGGTCCTGTAATTACATGGTAGCACAAATCGTCAGAATGAGTTATACAATGTATTTAGTTTATTAATGTGGGAGTGCAGTGTTTATTGTTAAATTCCTCCCTTTCATAATATAGTAAAGTGCTGCGGAATATGTTGGTGATATATAAATACCAATAATAATAATAACAATAATAATAATAATAACAACAGGTTGGATGCTGACATTGTAAATCTCTAATTTTTGGAATTATTTTCATGGTATATTCTGATATTCCATGATTCAAGTTCTATATTTAGTTTTAAACCTACATACTTATTTATCTCTATACTGGAATTCTGTTTTTGCCCAGAAACGAGCTAATTTTACTCTGAACAATGAACACAAAGACTCATTAATCTTCATAAGCTGTACAATTTAAAATCGCATTCTTTATTGCAACAATTTACTTCTGGGCTACAGGGAAGTCTAGTTTAAAATTATAGCTGCTGTGTTATCCACCTCAAGATCACTGTTTCAAAGCATCTTCTGGTCCTAAAATTGTACAACTACAGAACCATCTCTAGATCCACACAAAGTCCCTGCATACTAAAAGAATGGGCTATAATAGAGTGCAGCAAGGTTCCACATCAGTGTTTGTCAATCCTGTATTTAAATGTTAAGCACTGCCCTCCTGTAACGACTTTACTCAGAAAATACACGTTAGGACTAAATGCATATGAATACAAATGTTATGATAGGAAAACAGCATTTTAGAGAGTAGCAGTAAAGGAATATAGGAAAAAAAGTAACAGATCAATTTACCCACTACTTGGTTAACGATTAGACAAACTGCAATATTATCAAGTCAGATCTGGCATATCACCTGCATGAAGGAGTTAAAATCAAAGAATCGTGAATTTACATCATAGTGAGTGAACAGAAAACACACAAATAAGGACAGGACCCCTGCAAGGAGTTTTGCCACCCTAGGTAAAAAAAATATTTGCTGTCCCCCACATGTTGTAACATCACAATGTCCTACTCATATGATCTGTCCATGTCATGACATCATCCATTTTTAATACATTTAAATTAATCCAAAGGTGCATCATATTCATATACACGCACTTATGCACACACATAGCCACATTCAAATGCACATTTATTTGATTTGTATTGAAATCATAATTGGTGGATCCCATGTTCTGCTGCTGAAGATATAGTGTAGGCATAAGGGGTTGTAATAGGGGTCAGGGGAGTAGTGGGGGTAGTAGTAGTCGAGGTTAGGAGCAGTAGTGGGGGTTAAGCTTATGTGAGGGGGTTAGAAGTAGTAGTGGAGGGTTAGAGGCTTGTTGGAGCTCTAGAGAAAATTAGAGGCTAAAGTTGGGAGTTAGAGGCTGAAGTGGAGAGTTAAGACCTCTACTGGGGGGTTACAGGCAGTAGTGGTGGGTTAGAACCTGCAGTGGGGATATAGGGGCAGTAGTGGGGGTTAGAGGCTGAAGTGGTGGGAACAGGACCTGCGGTGGAGGGTTAGGGTCACTAGTTGAATGGTAGAGTTAGGACGTGTAGTGTATTAAGGGTTTAGGATGTGTAGTGTGGGTCAGGACGTGAAGTGGGGCATCAGGGGCAGTAGTATTGGGTTAGGAATTGTAGTGGGGCATCAGGGGCAGTAGTATTGGGTTAGGAATTGTAGTGGGGCTTAGAGGCTGAAGTGGGGGTTAGGGATCGTAGTGGGTTAATACGAGGACAGTTACAAATATATATATATATATATATATATATATATTGTGATAAAGCGAAGGCAGAGAAGGCCGTTTAACCCCAGGGGGAGTATGTGTAGTTTGTGTTGTGAGCAACACAAAGTTAAGTTTAGTTATGGGCCCCTGGGGTGGAGCATTTGGAGAGCAGGGTGGGCCAATGCTCCACTCCACAGTTTAGTGGTTTTCTTAGGAGACATAGATCCAGGCCAGGGTTTTTTGGACTGTCTCCAACCCACTGCTTAGCTGCAGATAATCAGCTGTAGCAGTGGGAATAAACCCCTCCCTGCTAGGCAGATACAGGGGGGATTGCTGGCTTCCTCCCAGGAAGCAGGTAGGAGAGAGGCTGTTCTCTCCAGTGAGAGAGTCAAGGAGACTAGGCACTGGGAGTGCAGAAAGGAAGCAGTCAAGGCTGGCTTGGAGCACTGGGAGTGCAGAAAGGAAAGCAACAGGGTGATTAAGCACTGGAGTGCAGAGATCTGACAAAGAACTAGGTTGGTGAAACCAATATTGTTTTGTTCTAGTTTAACCCCTGAGAGATATGGAACCTAATGTTAGTTAGTGCTCAGATGAGCTAGGTTTTTGTTTATAGGGATTTGTGTTATATTTATGTTTTCATTTGCTGCTGTCTCCTGTGTGGACTTACAAATAAAGTGCCTGGACTTTATGCAAATAAAAGGACTGTGCCTGTTGTTTACCCTAGAGGACCGTGCTACCTGCAGACAAGGATCACAATATATATATATATATATATATATATATATATATATATATATATATATATATATTTTTTTTTAATTAAACAAAAAAAAAGTGCTTCTATCCCTTCCTGATGTTTAACTTGGGCCAAGGAGGGGGACATCCTGTTCTAGTGGTCCAGTGGAAAATGCAGCATGTTTGCACCTCCAGTGGCAATGCTCTAATACAGTAGATGGGTGGCTTGTGACTTGTGGACTTCTGGGGAGGGAAGGACACAGCATTGATTAGGGAGACCTTTTGTGACCCCATACACACGCTTATCCTGTGGAGCCCCAGTGAGATGGCCTCCAAGCTACTGCCTATGTTTACTAATGGAAGTGCAGGTCCTAAATAATGACAACCTAGTGGAATGCCCCCATAGGTATACAATGCAGACTTTCATAAACTGGACATTTAATCACCTTTACATTTTTTTTAACATAAGCTGAATTTCATGGACTGAATTATTTCAGTTTCTATGATGATCTTTAGTCATTCAGGACATACAAAATCACGTTCCACTGGGGACTTCAATAAAACCTTGACTATTCAGATACTAAATGTAGCTTGAGAGCCAGTGTTCTAAAAAAAAACACCACCAAGAATTGTTTTGAATTAGAAAAATAAAGTTAGGAATCATAATTGGAGCATATACATTAATGGAGTTAACAGCTGTAAAAACATACAGCACAAAATAGGTTAATTATAAATAATATAAATTAAGCAATAAAATAACTCAATATGATTTTTCACACCAGTAACAGTAGTTAAAACATCTTGTGATTTTAAAGGTTCTGTGACTACAGAGCACCTTGTGAATGTGCTGATTAGCTATAGATGAGAGATTGATAAAATAAAGCCAAAACTTAAAAAAGAGTTCTAACGAAACAAAGCAGTGCTGATACTACACATCACGAAGTAAAACACGTTAGGTTCCTGCCTTTAATATTTATGTCATATGTAATCCCTGTTACTTTGTTGTCTCACTTCACTCTATTCTTTTAGATTGTAAACTCATAGGTCATCTCCCTCTTCAGGTTTTAGCCTTACGATTACAGCTCTCTTTCACAGTTTGTCCAATGGTGTATTGTATTGTCTTTAATCTCTACCTTTGATTAATGTGCCCATTGTACAATGCTGTGGAATAGACTGGTGCTTTATAAATAAAAGTTATGACATAGTTTCATAATTATATAGGCTGAAAAGAGACATGCGTCCATCATTTATTCAGTCTTTCTTACGTCTGTTTTTGCTGTTCATCCAAAAGAAGGTAAAACACACAGTTTGAAGTGCATTCCAATTTTTCAACAAACTAGGAAATCTGTGAGATGTAAAGTGAAGCGCTGTATATTTTAAATAATGTGAGGTATACAAATTAGGACAATACCTTAGTTTCATACATACAAGTCCATATGTGACATATAGTACCTTGAAATAAAACACAAATAAAAACAAAATAGTGTATCCTGTGATATACAAAGATAGGTATAAAACGAAATAAATTTCCCACTCACACTTTTAAGAGCTAATGGATATAGCTCAATAAAATCGCTTGTAGGATCTGTAAAGGCGATCCTAATCCCTTCTTTTGGTGGGAGTTCTTCCTCTTCCTTGGTCTCTAAAATCAGGAGAGGTATATGGTGCAGTACCTTAGATATAAAATCTTTAAAAGGGTAAAGTAAAAGGGTACTTACAAACCCAGAGCCATCCAAATCGGCTCTGATCAGGGGCGTATGTGGTTAAGGACCACAATCCTTCTTTGTGCAAATTAAAGTAGCAGGAACAATGCCAGTAGTGTTTAAAAATATATATAAATACTTTATTACATAAAAATATATAACATTATAAAAACACTTTACTAGGCCACTATTGTTTAAAGATAAGAATTCTATGTTGAAGCAGCTTATTCACTTATATCACATTCACTCCACTATTGTTTAAAGATAAGAATTCTATGTTGAAGCAGCTTATTCACTTATATCACATTCACTCCACTATTGTTTAAAGATAAGAATTCTATGTTGAAGCAGCTTATTCACTTATATCACATTCACTCCACTATTGTTTAAAGATAAGAATTCTATGTTGAAGCAGCTTATTCACTTATATCACATTCACTCCACTATTGTTTAAAGATAAGAATTCTATGTTGAAGCAGCTTATTCACTTATATCACATTCACTAAATTAGCGCTAGTACACACCCCCTTTTTTAGATCTAAACTAGGAAATCTTCCTATTGAGTCCAGAATGGCAGTCACATCTTTCATTGGATCACGAAGCTGTTTACCCACAAATTAAAAATCATATCCGTGAATTGCTGTTTCGGTTTAAACATCTGTGAAATCACCTATTTAAGCAAATAATTTCACCTCCTTATTGTTCTTACTGTAAAAAAACAAACAAAAAAAAACTTTCCTTTGCCTTAGACTAAATCTCCTTTCTTTCAGGCTAAATGCGTAACTTTGAATCCCATGTCCTGTTTATATAATAGATTTCCAGATAATGTTTTGTATTGACTCAGCATATATTTGTATAACCCTATCATATCACCTCTGAGTTGCTGTTTTTTTTTTTAATTAAACAGATTTAAAGAAGCACTATAGGGTCAGGAACACAAACCTATATTTCTGATGTTATAGTGTTAAAACCACCATCTAGCCTCTCTGGCCACCTCTTACCTCCCTAAATACAGTAAAATCTTACTTGTATTCAAGTCTGCAGCTCTTGGCTCTGCCCCTGTATGCCTCAGACCTGCCCCTGCCTGCTGACATCATCATAAGTGGTGGTCTGAACCAATCAAAGTGCTTCCCCATAGGATTGACTGAGACTGTCAAGGAGGCAGATCAGGGGCAGAGTCAGCACAAATCAAAGACTGCCCTGGCCAATCATCAATTCCCCATAGAGATTAATTGAATCAGTCCATCTCTATGAGGAAACTTCAGTGTCTGCATGCAGAGGGTGGAGACACTGAATGTTTGGATGCATCCTGTGGAGGGATCTCAAACAGCGATCTAAGGAGTGGCCAGTGAAGTTATCACTAGGTAATGTAATATAAACACAGCATTTTCTCTGAAAATACAGTATTTACAGCAAAAGGCCTGCAGAGAATGATTATTCTCGCCAGAACAAATGCAATAAGCTGTAGTTGTTCTGGTGACTATAGTATCCCTTTAATCTGTTACCCTTTCTTCAAACTGGATGTTTCATTCCTTTTGTTAATTTTGGAGCCTGCCTCTGCACTTTTTCTAGTGCCACCTTTTTTATGAATGACAGTACCTTACTGGCCTTAGAAACTGCTGATTGACATTTCACATTGTTGCCTACTATGTTGTCTATAACAATTTGTAAATCCTTCTCCTGTATTGTTATCCCTCACTGCATACCGGGAACACTCTGTATGAGCACTCGATATTAAGACTTGCCATTTTGGAGATTATTTGACCCATCTAGCCATCCCTCTTTGACCTTTGTCAAAGTCACTCAAAACTTTTCACATGTCCATTTTCCGTGCTTCCATTACATGAAATCCAAGAACTGACAGTTCACTTGCTGCCTAATTTATCCCACCTCTTGACAGGTGCCATTATAACGCTATAATCAATACAACTCACTTTACCTGTCAGTGGTTTTAATGTTGTGGCTGATCAGTGTCTATCATAAAATCACAACTTATTTTCATGTGCATGTCCAGTTCCCATGGTTTCAATGCTTAGCAGACTGCCGGAATGTATTGTGGTAGAAATAAGAGTTGAAACCCTTTCACCACATATCAGCTGAGGTCAGCAGAATTCTTCCTCACTCTCCACATGCATAGACATGTTGAGTTAGAACTCATAGAAATTGGAACTTGTTGTGATCAATAACTGACAGTAGAAGATAAAGCTCTAGATAGACCTATATGGTCTTCTAACACCAAGTCTAGTCATTTCCTATTCAGAGAAACTGCATTAATGCCTTAAGCATGCTTCCAGGTCCTGTTTGCAAGTGGCATCAAAGCAGGATTGTGTGGTATTTAACCAAAAGTCAATGATGCTTTTTATTTGTTCAGGAAAATAGTATGGGACTCATGTGTTCTGCACATCACAGGACCTTCTTACTTTATATCATGACATTGGACATATCTTCATCCCTACATCTAACAAAATTAAATGCTATGCAAGCAGAAGAACAGCAAAATGCAAGAAAGAAAATCACTCCAATATCATAGATGCTGATGAAGAAACAATGATTCTAACCATTACCCTAGACCCTAAACCCTAGCTAATACCATATGAGCCAGATTATCATAGAATTTCATCTATATTCACAACACCAGTGGTTCCCAAAATGTGTGCCACGGCGGGCCACTACGGGCACACAGGGGCACCATGACATGCACACAGGGGTGCCACAAAATGCTGAACAGGGACACTTTAAGACCACGACCAGGCTCCTGTAGTGTCGACCAGCTAGGAGGAAGTGACAGCCTGCTACTTCCTCCCAGCTTCTTGCAGAGAGACAGCACTAGAGGGAGGCGGCAGTTGTATAGGCATAGTCAGCATGAGTGAAGGGGAGAGGAGCACGAAGTGATGCTCCAGACCCCTCAAATCCATCAATCAGAAGCAGGACCAGGACTCCAATCAAGACACCCTCCTGGACACAAGGTAAGTTAACAGGAGGGTGGCTGAAGATATAAAAAATATGACTTGTATGTGTTTATGTGTATGTCAGATTGTATGTCAGTGTGTGTGTGTTAGTTTGTGTGTGTCAGGATGTACATCTGTGTATTTGTGCATCTGTTTGTCAGGGTGTGCATCTGTGTTTGTGTGTATATATGTCAGCGTGCTTCTGTGTTTGTGAATATCAGTACTTGTGTCAGTGAGTGTGTATGTGCGCACACATCTGTGTGTCAAGATGTACATCTGTGTATGTGCATCTGTGTGTCAGGGTGTTCATCGGTGTGTGTGTTTTTATGTCAGTGTGTGTATCTGTGTCATAGTGTGTGCATGTGTCAGTGTTTGTGTGTCAGAGTGCGTGTTTGTGTGTGTGTGTGTGTGTGTGTGTGGGTATATGTCGGTGTATGCGTGTGTTAAGGTGTGTGTATGTGTCAGTGTCTACAAATCTGTCTGAATGTGTCAGTGTATTTTTTATATATCTGTGTGTTAATGTGTATGTATATCTGTATGTGTGTATGTGGTAGTGTATGTACATACATCCAAGCAGTCAAACACCAGCACAGCATACAAACACACTTCTGCGATCTAACACAAATATTACATACAAACACACTTCTTCTTTCAAACTCCCAAAAAATATATCCAAACACATCCTTCACTCAAACAGTAATGCTACACACAAATGTACATCCACATTTAAAAGTGAGCATTACATTCAAACACACCCCTGTGTTAAAACACTAAAATGATATACAAGCATCCCTTCAAACACCAACACAGTACATTACATACTAAAACGCCAGTATATGCTGCAGCACTGTAAATATATACAACCCAGAAATCTGTTTTGACTTGGGGCGCCTTCGAAAAATATTGAAATATTAAGGGCACCTTGAACCTAAAAAGTTTGTCAACCACTGCACTACACCATTCCTCTCTGTACAGGAAAAATTGTAGTCAGATATTGTGATAGTAGAGAAACAATGACTGTCTATGTAAGGGCCTATTTTCAATCTAAAACGTAAAGGCATAACCTGAATTATTATATTTGGAAAGTACATTTATTTTTTTTCACATGTATTTTGCTCACTTTGTCTTTTTTAAAATGTGTATTTATTGTGTATTGTCACCTGATTGCTTACCATCTCTGCTGGAAGACTATTATGTGCAATAAAAACATATTCCAACAAAAAGAAAATATATATTTGCATTGATATCCATCCATTTCTGATCTGTTTCACAAACTATTTTGTTGTTGTTCTTTAGCTACTCACTTTCTTCAGAAAACAACACGCCTTTAAATAAATCCTTTGCATGTCATGACTTCCCTTTCTGTTGATCCAGGCTACTGAAACTTTACAGTCTTCGTATTATGTATCATTTGTATAATTATTGAGACCTTCCACCATAGTATTGCCATTCTTTAATGGTGAAAGTAAGAGATTAAAATAGAACCATTTAATGCTGTCCTTTGTATATTTATATAAATAACAGATATATCTCCTCAGTGACAGCTGCATACAAATGCTGCTTGGCCAACTAATTCAGTGAATACAGGTAATGATGCACATAGCTGATAGGTAGCTGCTGCTGCTGGTGTCAGAAACAGTTTAATCAGTGGTGCTGACAGAACAGGGTATGTAACCGAGTCGCCAATGAATACAACTACATGACATAATGCTTCAATATTACTTACAGCAGCAACGGGCTTCAAGGGATTTAGCAATGCAGCATACACACAGCTTGGTGAGATAACAACAATATATAGAATACATACATAAAGCACAACCACGACACGACAGTAGAATGAGGCAATTAAATGTAATTGGAAACTGCCAACAAAGGCAGAAGGTCTTGAGCCAATTCTTGAAGACCAGCATTAGTAGAAGATGATATGAACATGATCTAACTGAGTCCAACAGACATGGTTGTCTTTTTGTTTTGACCTCCAGTCATCTTTGTTAAATAACACTGAATCTAATGACACAATTTGTAGAGATTTATTTTGTGTGCACGGACAGTATGGACTCCTTTAATCCCCACGCTAGTTTAAATGGATACACAGGCAATCTCTAAATATTTGTCACTAAACCAGCACTGCTAAATCATCCCCATCTTGATTTAATAAATGGCCAGGAAACAGAGGATTTTAAATAAGACGCAATCTGAAAACAAATACTGTACAGACATTTACATTTTTTGTTTAAATAGTATATTGAGACGATTTACACATTGCTGTAATAAATATGAAAATACTCTTTTCACTTGCAACAAAATTGTAAAATTGTATATTACCAATGATAAAATAAGAATTACCAAAAGCTAAATACATGATAACGGAAAAACACAAATGCGTAAAACAACTACTTATGCCTTATAAAAAATATATATATTAATGTGTCTTTTTAACAACACATTGTGTTCTTCATGTGTGACAACCAGTGGTGACTGGCCTGGTTTACAGGTGATAGTGTGCTACCTCCCCGCAAATTGTTGGGCTCTATCCACTTAACCCCATGAGATGCCATGTTTAAAACCAGCTACATCAATAAAGAGGAGAATAGAAGCTGCAGATAAAATAATGATAGACATGTTATTTCCAACAATTACTTACCAGTAGCCCTTACATTGCCGATAGATTTTATATTTTTATGCAACAAAAAGTGAGGCGGGAGGGGTTGTCGCTCCACCTGCCCCTATGGTTTAGGTTCCACTGGTGGCAACCTATATTATATTTTATTATATGTAATGCTGGATTGTAAACATAGTCCAGTCCCCAAATGTAGGATTCTTTTCCCATGTTGGTCAGGGATGTATATATTTATTTGTGGCATTTAATGTATAATCAATGTTGTATAAACTACAATACAGTTTTCAGCTTTTAGTTATTGCTCTACGAGGTTTTTTTTCTATATCACAAATATCAGCAGATATCATTAAAGGGACTCTCCAGTGCCAGGAAAACAATCCGTTTTCCTGGCACTGCAGGTCCCCTCTCCCTCCCACCTCCCAATCCCCGGTTGCTGAAGGGGTGAAAACCCCTTCAGTGACTTACCAGAGGCAGTGACATGTCCCACGTCGCTGCTTCTTCCTCCGCCGCCGCTCCTCCTCTTCATTACGTCGGCCGGTGGGCGAGACTGATCCCGCCGGCCGGCCGGGGAAACCTAATGCGCATTCACGGCAATGCCGCGCATGCGCATTAGAGGTCTCCATAGGAAAGCATTGAAAATGCTTTTCAATGCTTTCCTATGGGGAACTGAGCTACGCTGGAGGTCCTCACACAGTGTGAGGACGTCCAGCGACGCTCTAGCACAGGTTTTGTGTACTATAATCCAGAAAGTGCCCTCTAGTGGCTGTCTAGTAGACAGCTACTAGAGGTGGAGTTAACCCTGCAAGGTAATTATTGCAGTTTATAAAAAACTGCAATAATTACACTTGCAGGGTTAAGGGTAATGGGCAGAAGTGGTCTGGGTGCCTGGAATGTCCCTTTAATGGAAAACGGTAACGAAGATAAAAACACTGGCATTTAGAATGATAGAAGACTTTCTTCAGGACTCACCATAACCAGCTTTTATCTTTCTCTTATATTCTGTATGTAAGAGTTCATTATGAGAACAAATGTTGTAAAGAATTCCTGGCAGACATTAATTTAATTTAGCACATGATCTGC
Source organism: Pelobates fuscus (assembly GCF_036172605.1). NCBI lineage: Eukaryota > Metazoa > Chordata > Amphibia > Anura > Pelobatidae > Pelobates > Pelobates fuscus. The sequence continues at coordinate 115,723,319 of NC_086318.1, forward strand.
ACAGAAATACAATGTAATAAAATCAAAGAACACAAGCTAATCAATGAAGGGTAACCCACCAAGCATGGCACAAACACAATATTGTTGAACAGGACAGGACACTTAAAGGGTTACTTTAAACATTAACATGTTCCGGTGTGTTACTTAAGCAACACAAATCTTAACTGATAGTTTATCAGATCTATCTGAAAAAAAAACCCTTATGATTAAAGGATTGAGCATTAAAGTTTTTTCAGAAGCTGATAATTATCGATTCAAATATTGATAACGATACATATACTTTATATTAAGGTGATTTAGTTTGATTAACTGGACACATATTACCCTATATATGGCCTTATTGGATTCAATAACAAAAAGTTGCTGGTAAATGTTTGTACTTTCAGCACTGTCACAACTGACAGCCAGCAAGAATATAGTTTTTAAAAAAGATCAGATGGGGATCAATATGACCAGCATATTAGCATAAGGGAGTTTTAATAAATGTTATTAAGAAAATAATAAAATTCAGGGAGGGACATGGGACCTGTCCACTCTGTGCCTCCAAAACAAAACAACACCGTGGAAAGTGTTAGATAATATATAAATTACTTAGCTTCCAATAAATCTGTAGCCTCCCAAGATCGTAATCCACCCAAAACGATCGTTATATATGTATAGAACCACAAGCAGAGAAATGGGATACGGCTATACAGTCTATAGAGGGAACATACAAAGAAAAAAACAATAGTGTGATACAGTATATACAGTGAATTGTGCGCTTAATTGGATGCACTCACGAGATAATAGAGATAGAAGAGCATTCAAGGTGCCTCCCCAGGAAATATGGGGGGATATTGGTATCCTTTGCCAATGTCGAGCAGCCAATGGGACACAGGACTCCAGGTGAGTAGTAGTAGAAAAATTCCAGATTTTATTCTTTTTTTAAAAGGTGATACAACACCATAAAGATAAAATATAAAAGTGCAGCAATAGGTCCAATGCGTTTCGTTCAACACAGGAACTTCATCAGGGACCGCACAATAAAAGAAATCACCAGCAGTATTGCAGATAGTAAAAAAACACACACATGTGACACGAAAACTGGTATGGCAACCTATGAAGTCCATCTTAACAATGCTCAAGCCTAAAAGTGCATACACTGCAAATCTCGAAATCGTCCTGTCACAACAAGCATAGACAAACGTGTATTAGGTCCCACGATTAGGTATATTTTTGCAAGGGATTTCCTGGTTTATCGATTTAAACCAATGAAGGAATGTAGGGAGGGTGAACTTTCTCACCTGCCGAGCTACTTTCCATATCTCTACTTGAGCTTCTCATCTTGGGAAGTAATCACTGGCCCTGTACAACAATCAATCAGAGCATTCTTATAGGCAAGTCAAGACGGAGGTGAGATTCACTTTTAAGAGCCACCAATGGGTGAAGGCTGGAGGGACTCTATAATCTCGACCATTTTTTTTTATATAATAGAATCCCCACCCACTGACCATAGGTGGATGTCGGGGGTGGACAGTGACATTTCATTTTAAGCACCAGGTGGAGGCACAGAGTGGAACCACAAGCAGAGAAATGGGATACGGCTATACAGTCTATAGAGGGAACATACAAAGAAAAAAACAATAGTGTGATACAGTATATACAGTGAATTGTGCGCTTAATTGGATGCACTCACGAGATAATAGAGATAGAAGAGCATTCAAGGTGCCTCCCCAGGAAATATGGGGGGATATTGGTATCCTTTGCCAATGTCGAGCAGCCAATGGGACACAGGACTCCAGGTGAGTAGTAGTAGAAAAATTCCAGATTTTATTCTTTTTTTAAAAGGTGATACAACACCATAAAGATAAAATATAAAAGTGCAGCAATAGGTCCAATGCGTTTCGTTCAACACAGGAACTTCATCAGGGACCGCACAATAAAAGAAATCACCAGCAGTATTGCAGATAGTAAAAAAACACACACATGTGACACGAAAACTGGTATGGCAACCTATGAAGTCCATCTTAACAATGCTCAAGCCTAAAAGTGCATACACTGCAAATCTCGAAATCGTCCTGTCACAACAAGCATAGACAAACGTGTATTAGGTCCCACGATTAGGTATATTTTTGCAAGGGATTTCCTGGTTTATCGATTTAAACCAATGAAGGAATGTAGGGAGGGTGAACTTTCTCACCTGCCGAGCTACTTTCCATATCTCTACTTGAGCTTCTCATCTTGGGAAGTAATCACTGGCCCTGTACAACAATCAATCAGAGCATTCTTATAGGCAAGTCAAGACAGAGGTGAGATTCACTTTTAAGAGCCACCAATGGGTGAAGGCTGGAGGGACTCTATAATCTCGACCATTTTTTTTTATATAATAGAATCCCCACCCACTGACCATAGGTGGATGTCGGGGGTGGACAGTGACATTTCATTTTAAGCACCAGGTGGAGGCACAGAGTGGAACACATGTGTGTGTTTTTTTACTATCTGCAATACTGCTGGTGATTTCTTTTATTGTGCGGTCCCTGATGAAGTTCCTGTGTTGAACGAAACGCGTTGGACCTATTGCTGCACTTTTATATTTTATCTTTATGGTGTTGTATCACCTTTTAAAAAAAGAATAAAATCTGGAATTTTTCTACTACTACTCACCTGGAGTCCTGTGTCCCATTGGCTGCTCGACATTGGCAAAGGATACCAATATCCCCCCATATTTCCTGGGGAGGCACCTTGAATGCTCTTCTATCTCTATTATCTCGTGAGTGCATCCAATTAAGCGCACAATTCACTGTATATACTGTATCACACTATTGTTTTTTTCTTTGTATGTTCCCTCTATAGACTGTATAGCCGTATCCCATTTCTCTGCTTGTGGTTCCACTCTGTGCCTCCACCTGGTGCTTAAAATGAAATGTCACTGTCCACCCCCGACATCCACCTATGGTCAGTGGGTGGGGATTCTATTATATAAAAAAAAATGGTCGAGATTATAGAGTCCCTCCAGCCTTCACCCATTGGTGGCTCTTAAAAGTGAATCTCACCTCCGTCTTGACTTGCCTATAAGAATGCTCTGATTGATTGTTGTACAGGGCCAGTGATTACTTCCCAAGATGAGAAGCTCAAGTAGAGATATGGAAAGTAGCTCGGCAGGTGAGAAAGTTCACCCTCCCTACATTCCTTCATTGGTTTAAATCGATAAACCAGGAAATCCCTTGCAAAAATATACCTAATCGTGGGACCTAATACACGTTTGTCTATGCTTGTTGTGACAGGACGATTTCGAGATTTGCAGTGTATGCACTTTTAGGCTTGAGCATTGTTAAGATGGACTTCATAGGTTGCCATACCAGTTTTCGTTAAAGGGACACTATAGTCACCTGAACAACTTCAGCTTAATGAAGCAGTTTGGGTGTATATAAAATGCCCCTGCAGCCTCACTGCTCAATCCTCTGCCACTTAGGAGTTAAATCCCTTTGTTTATGAACCCTAGTCACACCTCCCTGCATGTGACTTGCACAGCCTTCCATAAACACTTCCTGTAAAGAGAGCCCTATTTAGGCTTTCTTTATTGCAAGTTCTGTTTAATTAAGATTTTCCTATCCCCTGATATATCAATAACTTGCTAGACCCTGCAAGAGCCTCCTGTATGTGATTAAAGTTCAATTTAGAGATTGAGATACAATTATTTAAGGTAAATTACATCTGTTTGAAAGTGAAACCAGTTTTTTTTTTTTTTTATGCAGGCTCTGTCAATCATAGCCAGGGGAGGTGTGGCTAGGGCTGCATCAACAGAAACAAAGTGATTTAACTCCTAAATGACAGTGAATTGAGCAGTGAAATTGCAGGGGAATGATCTATACACTAAAACTGCTTTATTTAGCGAAAGTAATTTAGGTGACTATAGTGTTCCTTTAAAGTCTCAATGTAAAAATGCAATGATATTTTATTATTTAGCCATGGATCCATTTGGGTTTTTTCTTTCCACATCTCCAAATTAACAATTCGGTTAATTATTGATATTTCTTAAAGGATTAAAAAAAAAATAAGGAGAAGAAAAAAGAGGCAATAACACAAAATCTTATAGATAAACTAAACTACATTTTGAGATTTGCTTGCAAAAACTGCAAAATACATTTCTTCTGTAAGACACAAGCATTTTTACAGCACAACACGTGAATTCCTATAATATATAATGTACAGGTAATTTGTCATTAAATTTGCAAAACGCATTGTGCATTTATAGTTTTTTCCCCAGTACTAAATATTATTGCTTATTTAATGACTTTTATAGATTCTTGGCCTAGGCAGTCTGTTTCCATGACAACAGGAATAGAGCACTGAGACTTTACAAGGGTTTCCCTTTACTTATGAGTGACAGAAGAGGATTATGATTTAGTAAAGTTTAACAGTGTGAGTGCCACAGACATAATAAATACTCGTGATCAGAAAGGCCCTCACTGGTCCTCAGTGTTCATTTGTAGATGTTACCAAAAGCCCTGATGTTATCTACATATAGGAAGTATATTTTATATTTAACCCTTTGATGTTGACAATAGTTTTGCTTAACACATGATTCACGATTGTGCATTATTAATATATGAATCATATTTTTACTATTAAATAAAAGTGAACATGCACCTTAACATTTTTTTAAACGCTTCCACTAAAACTAACTACTGGCAATGACTACAGATTTAAAAGATTTATTAATGGCTATACGTGGGGAAAATACTAATCTGCTGGTGGGGTGATAGGACAGTATAGAATGTTAAATTTTTCTATGAGTAGGTTTCGTCTCTTTGAGCCCATCACCATTGACACATGCATACAAGTCACAGACATATGAAATAACAAATCAGAAACATACACAGGCACATCACGAATTGTTCACACACTTTCTGAGTTCTGTGAGCAGCTGAGTGCTGTTTGTTGGTAATTTCAGTGTGTGGATTTTCTAAGAGAGGTGGAGAGAAGTATGAATCAAATCATGCAAGCATTCAGGCAGAAGATCGGTGTGACAACTGATGTTGGAGCAGAATTAGAGAGTAAAAATGAAGAAAGATACCTTCTCATCCTCCTACTTCTCCAGAACCATAAAACAAATCTCCACAGGAATTGCAAATTTAGTATTTAACAGGATTAATTCATTTTACAGGATTTAAATCACAGAGATTACATCATCCTCCTGAATTGTAATTTAAAAAGACAACCAGGACAATGAAATAACAAGCTATATTACTTCTGCATATGTATCTTTCTATATATCTAGAAAAATGTGAAATGACAGCAGTCACTCAGTCTGTAAAATACTATGCCGGGATACCAATCCCAGTAGCCAAAGCAATTAAACAAAAATCCCAAATTAGGGCATACTTGCAAGACATTTGAAAAGAAAATAGTACATTTAATGCTATCTATCTATCTATCTATCTATCTATCTATCTATGTCTTAATTTGTTTTGTTTTTGACACATAATCATCGTTCTCATATAATCTGAAAATGATTATTACAAGCAAAGTGGTGACTTGGGACATCACTGAATGCATGTAATTGCAGTGCAGATCTTTGCCTAGTGGTAGAAATGACAAAAATGTCATAAGAGTAGTAGTCTAGGAGATTAATATTTCTTGCTGGGATTCTGCTTAGGGTCAGTTGGAATGGCTGAAAATATAGATTACATTGTGTTGAAATGAGGGTGCTAGTACATTAGAAGAAACACTCAGGGTTTAACAACCAAACATCCTACAGAACTGTATTAATCACATGACTAGAAGTATAAAGATGCATCTGTTGGATTCGGCATGCCTCCTTTTTGCTTATAAGTGGATAAAATAATTCCCCAAGTATAAACAGGTCCAAGGTCATTATGTGCAATATAAAGCATTGCAGTGGTATAACGCTAACACTGTACTCTGCAGTGGAGGAACTTGCTCTGTGAAGTTATGAATCGTGTTTCGTCTTCTGACAGTCTGACGAATTAATGAGAATTTGGCAGGTGCTAGGAGAACACTACCTCCCATACTTAGAAAGTTTTCCTGCTAAATTCTACATTCTCTTTGAGAAAGAGATAATGCCCCTGTCAGTAGATATATATACTGACCAAATTCTCTGAGTAAACCAACATAAACCTCTGTCTGCAGACATTTGTCTTGGTTATTACAGCCATCAAACTAAGAAATATCATTTACATAATGGAAAAAAACAAAAAACGAGTAGACCAGAGATCGAGAGAGAAACGACAGAGGAATAAATTAATTGTTTCTAGTTGTTATGAGAGGTTTCTTTTTTAATTAAGAAAATGGAAAAAATAGAGTCACCCATTCAGCTGTCATTTCTGCTTTGTTTTCTTTAATACCTTCCTTTCAAATAGTGGTTTCTCACTTTGCCCAACTGAACAGTAACTTGTTTAATTTATTTACAAAATCTCACCTTGAAAAACCGATCTTGCACAATTAACCTTCATATATAATCTACACTATAAAGCAAGGACATCATGAATAATCTCTGAGGGCTTTCTATTGTTCCTATGGGAACAAAAGAATAGAATATTGCTAAGTCTTTCAACACCATGCTTCTTGTGAGAAAATCCCACAGGAACGATAACCTATTTCTAGGACTCTCGGGGACTTGGCAAATCTTCTAATTCTACTCAATTAAATGAAGACGCAATATTGAATATTCTGTAACACATTTGAGCACGTTGTGCGCATGATAATTTTTTTTCCATTCTGCAAATCCAGTTATTTCACATCACTAAATAAATGTTATTTGATCAAATATTGTTTTTTATTTGTTTGCATACTTTCTATAGCCAGTTATTTTTATATACTCAAGGAAAGTTCAGGGGTCACGAATCATAATTATAGGTATAGCTGATAAACACATCTCAAAGATTTCAGAGGTCCTTCAATACTTAATGCGTTCACGGTAAAGCAGTCTTCTTTTTAAATGTTTATGTATCAGACAAATGGAATTACTATATTTAAGATGCTATCGTACTTGTTGAAAAGAAAGCAGAATGAATGCAAGATAGTTGCTTGTAAAACAGTCAACTGTAGGTGGCAATGTAACACTACGCAATAGTCTCTGATTCACTGCTGTCTGTCTAATGCATTACTTTACAATTTAGCAGAAAACCAGGTGATTGATGTTTAGCTGTCTTTTTTGTATGTTATGAAATAAAGTAGAATGGTTGCAATACTACACATTATAATTGATTTTGCAATTAGCGATTTAAAACCAAGATAGTATAGAATATAGATTCATTTTCTTTGGGTGAAATGGCAAATAGCATATACAAATGGATACTTTGCAATTGTTTGTAGACGGTAATGTTGACTTTTGACAACCAAGTAATTTGCACTTTGTAAAGTGTATCAGAATTATCATGAAATGTATCAATGTTCTTTGTCAAATAGCTATGTAATGGTGTCTAATACAAGTTTAATAAGGTGTAATAATTATTTTTTATTACATAATTTATTTAAAGTGGACCTGTCACTAGTGATTTTCAACACAGGTGACATATTCGCATACGATTTTTAGAACTAGAAGGATACAAATAATTATTGACACCCAGATTGTATAATAAAGCTGATGTTTATTTTTTTTTTCAGCTCCTATCAGCCTCAGCCAGGGTTGCCTCACTAATCAAGCAGCATTGGCCTTGTTTAATTTCCCTATGTATGTGCATAGACATGTCATAGTTATGTATTTTATGTGCATTTGGATGTGACATTAGTTTTCGATAAGATGACTTAGTTCTTTGGATTGCCCTTTCAACATTTTGTCTTTTCATCAATAGTTACAGATAACTAGTATTTACTTTGTTTTCAATGTAACATTTAAATACAAAGGACTTTTGAGATAGCTCTACTGGAGATCAGGCTGTTTACTTGTGTGAACATGTGCAGAATCCTCATGAGGTAGGTGATCCCTACAGCAATTCTTCTCTATTGTGTAGAAGAAAGGCAGAGTTCATTACTACAGCTCCATATGCTGTGCTTCTACTGTAATAGGCATTAGTGGAAAAAAAGATATAGCCATACCTTAACACACTTTCATCCTAACCCCACTCTTTACATTACTAGATATTTATGGAAAGTGCTGTCTGTAACAGACCTACATGCTCTCACATAGGGTACAAGGAAAGGTCCTTGTATTGAATGGAACGCCTGTCCAAGGTCTGGAGCTGAGAGTGGCTCTTTTAATTCATTAATTTCTAATTACTCCTGGCAAGAGTGTAAAGCTGAGAAAGGCTCCAGACTGAGGCTCATTGATGAGAGAGTGCTTAGTTTGGCTCCCATGAATGCACAGTTCCAATGTTGTGATGTGGACTTCACAAGTATGTGTGGTTTCAGTATGAGGATGATATCCTCGAGCAATAATGAGATGTTAGTTGAGGATTACACAGAGATACATTGTTTGAGTGAAGATGGAGTGGCTGGATGGAGAGAGTGATAATTCTGAGTGTGTGCTGGACTGTGCAGTGATGTATGATTATAATATATGGCTGGATGGAGTGAGTAGTTATGATGAATGTGTGCTGGATGGTACATGGATGTTTGATTAGAGTATGTGGCTGATTGAAGTGAGTGATAGTAAAATATGCATGATATGTCATTCACCTGAATTTAGGACGATGGTTCGGCCAAATTCTCTACATCTGAAGAGCTACAAGGATATATAACCGAGCAAACAACTAGTGCGATGGCCAAGCATGTTCATTTTCTTAGAAATGTGGAATTCCAGCCATGGCTCCAAAAATGAGATGATTGATGAGGAAAAAAGATACTTGATAGCTAGGACACAGTCACTGAATATTGATATTTATTCACAGATCAAGTAAAAAATGGCCTATAGAGGGACAAAAAGGAGGAGCAGTGAAAAATAAATACATCTGCAACTATATATGTACATATTTCATAAAAAATAAATATATATTTGCACATTGATAGGTGCATTTTCCTGCATTTTCCTGCCATTTGCCTCACAGATTAAGTGAGCAAAATTAACCAATAGAGGGAAATAGAGGAAAAGCTGTATATATATATATATATATATATATATATATATATATATATATATATATATAATATATATATATATATATATATATATATATAATATATATATATATATATATATATATATATATATTTATACAGCTTTTCCTCTATTTCCCTCTATTGGTTAATTTTGCTCACTTAATCTGTGAGGCAAATGGCAGGAAAATGCACCTATCAATGTGTAGCGGAATGGGCCTTGGGACGGTACCCTTATGCCTGCTCTGGGCCGTCCATACCGTTTTTCCCCTCCCCGTTGTGCCCTGTGTTTGGGGCTTGTGGTCCCTGTGTGAGACAGATCTCCCTATTATTGAATTGCCCTGTTTTTCCCCTGTTTAACCTGGCTGTTCGGTAAATACCGTTCTCCTGTTTTTGCTACCACTGTTCTAATCGAGAACCGAACAAAGTACCAAACGGCAGGCCACCCAGAGGTGGAGTGTGCCGCTTATTAACACCAATAACCCCGTTCACACCTCCACAAACCACAACTAACTGAGCATTCTAATCGGTCGGCTGGGTAACCACCGTTCGTATGTGCTAACACGTGGCGGCGGCCATCTTGGAATACGAACAGAGACATCGTTTGGTCCTCGAGTGTATGAAACTAAAATCGACCACTCGACAGGCGAACACCGCTGGGACTTCCACCTTCTGTTACATTCGTGCAGATCCAGGCAAACAGAGTGGCGTTCGGGGGGAGCAAACTCCGGAACCAGATAATTATAACGAACAGTTTGATATTCGTTTTTCATGTATTTTGTACTCCCAAAAGAGACTGACCACACAGCCTAATTTCATGGAACCTTTTTGGGCAGGCACCTCGTGTGTGGTCGGTCTAAACTATACCCCGGTGGCATTTCGGCTGCGTTCGTGGGATCTGAGAGCTTTTCAGCTATATTGGGCACTCAGACCCAGGCTATCCAGGGATATAGGACTTGAGGGGATACCTTGTGGGGAAATGTATATTTCGGGGTCATAAAGATTGTACATGTCCTGGACCTGAGAGTTAATGTAATTATGTTGTGTACTTTGTCTCAGTCTATTCTCAGGTCCAGTGGGGAATGCCCCTGGAATATGTATTTGGAAACCCCTTGCATGGGGATTCTCATAAAAGGCTGTGTGTTGCTCCATTAAAATCAGTTATACCCCCATAGCTGAGTGTCGTCAAGTTGCTGGGGAGGTGGTGGGAGATTCTTGGATTACTTTTCTGTATTTGGCTGTTCCCTTGGAGTATTCTACTTGTTCCTGAGCACATCTTGGAGTAACCAGCGGAGGAGAGTCCCTGCTAGGACTAGCACTTCGCTACACAATGTATTGCAAAATATGTACTTATTTATATTTTTAGCTTGCAATACATTGATTGGCCCCTTTTGGTTAATCTGAATAGTTTTCTTAAATATTGTCTATAGCCAATATTCAGATGAGCCAAACTGTAAAATGATTTAGTGTTGAAAGTCGTGAAATGAAAATTTCTGAAAAATGCTTCAGAAGGCTATGCACAAGTCTAATGATTAGAGTGTGTGGCTGGGTGGAGTGAGTAATAATGAAAAATGTGTAGTTGAATTGTTAAATGAAAATGAAATTGGTGATACTAAAGTTCCTTTATCTTTCTTAAAATATTACTCTAAGCCAGTACTGTAGCGAGGCATACAAATGCCCCGGGCAAGCAAGTATAGCGCCCCCTAACCCATGGACCATAACACTCCCTGAGTCCCTTAATGGGCACCTAGATAGCCTCTCTCCTCCTTTATGGCGGTTAGGGCTATCTAGGCTCCCGTTACCGGCATGCCAGCATGATTCCATTTAATTGGCATTTACATAATGCCTATTAATAGCATGATACAGTTGGTATCTTAAAATGGGAAATAGGTATTATGCAATTCACCGATAGGATTACATGAGGACAGCATGGCTGTAATTAGCAAGTAAATACTGTAAAATGTTACGTGTAAATGTTCAAAATTTTCTGTGTGATAGACACAGATGCTATTTTGTATTTAGTATAACTACATTTTTTTTTTTTTTTTTATATGTGCCCCTCATCATTTTTAACCTAGGACAACCGCCCATGTAGCACTCCCCCACACTACGCCACTGCTCCAAGCATCATCACAGACATTTTATGTATTATTTTTGAAGCTCTCTTTTCTCTTGTCTGGGCAGTCATTCATATTTATTGTATATAAGTATAGAACATAATGTGAAATATTTAGCACTCTTTGATTCTATTGCAATGACAAAGCTCAGAAGATATCGTACCCCCCTGGTGATGATAGGATAAATATGACGACCTAGAAAAATTCCCAGAGCATCCCAGGGTATCATAAAATCTACATTTTTATTTGCTGTCAAGTGGTTTCAATAAGATCATTAGAAACATACATTTCTCATAAATGTTAAATAAGCATAAAATGTTTAATACACCCATCTCACAGGACAGACCAGACATGACCTCCCTGCAGAATCTTGTCTTATTTTGGTCATTGTCATAGTTGTAGTACAATCACATTTGTTCTTTCTTTTGCAGTGATTATTGGATATACAAAACCTTGAAATGTTGATTCTTAAAATCACTTGTGCTCGTTATTCTTTGTCATGTATATCCGTTCTTCTTTTGCATCTGGGTAAAACTGGTAAACAATGTCTTAAATTAAAAGATATAAAAAATAAAATAAACTCAATTCTTTTACAGGCATAAGACGATATTGCTTATTTTGTCATAATCAAACTGAAGAGGCACAAAAGGATATTTATGGATAGGAGTAATGATAAAGGCTCTATTGACTCAAAACAATAGCATATATTTATAGGAAAATCAAAATCAAGAGTGTGAGGAAAAAGCTAGGTATGTATTTACGAAATATATATGATAGCCCTAAAGTCGAGAATTTCACAATCATACAAACAAACCAAACAAGTAATTTGCAACCGCTCCTTACTCTCATCAAATACTTTCCTGATCCACTTCACTGCTGTTCATAAAAAGTGCTTAATACAAGCTTTATTCTCGTCAGATATCTTTCTGGTCCAGCTCACTGGAATTCATAAAAGCTCAATGGAATTCATAAAAGCAAGCATTGCTTTCAGAAGTATTACACAATATCAATGTATATCAAATATCAAAATTAAAATATCAAATATCCCTTGGATAATAATAGTAAATTATTAAACATCAACTTGGGCTAAACAGGCTTCTGACACTCAAAGTGTTAATCTTATTTGCTAAAACTCAGAGGTGATTGGGAGTAAAATCATATAATCTATGTCATTCCATTTGATAGACAGCTGCATTCTTATAACGGAGAAGCTTGCAGCTCTGTGGTTTGCATTGTAGTAAGATCTGACAGCTGATTTAACCCTTCTGTTGTTAGGCATATGACGTGAGTGGTTTTTACTTGAGCCAGCTTTCTATCACATGCTATTAGAATGCATTTATGTCAAAATGTTTTGAAATGATATTATTTTAATTGTGATGCAATAACTATTAACTAATAACATAAAAGAGTGAGGAGAACATATAAAGTCTACAAACTAACAGCTACAAAATGTATGGTTAAATGTATCCAACATTTTGAAGGCTGGCTCTCATATCACACCAACTTACTTTTTAAACAGAGACCGAGAGGGAAAAGGAATAATAATACGTAACTGTAAATTAAACTTTATATACAATAATACCATATGATATATGGATTCATAATTGAGGCCTCCCAGCAACGCCACCTGGAGGCTACGCCAGGAACCTGATTTCTGTGACGCCAAATCACCGGCCATTGCAATGAGGCACCACTGAAGTCTTCTGGGAATTCTGTTGTTGGGATACCAGTGCAGAGCCATCACTGTCACGAACGCACCCTACTTCAAGAGTTAAGGGTTAAATTTCACTATTTGTCTGCACTAGGCCTGAAATAATGATAAAATCCACCTTAACACCACCCACACTTACCCATAATAACATAAATATTACTATTTTAACTCTGCCACCACCAAGGCAATTTACAAATGGGTAGCCTTGGTCCCCCAGGTAACTTAATAATAATATAATCATGCCTTTCCTACCCTAATATAATCATGCCTTTCCTACCCTTCAGACTTTCTCCCAGACTACTGAACAAGAGGTGGCTGCACTTCTCCTTTCCTCTCAACCCAGCACTTGCCCGCTCGATCCTGTCCCACCTTATCAGATCTCTCTACTCTTGTCTTGTGTCTTCCTTAACACACATCTTCATTGGCTCTCTCTCTTCTGGTGTTGTCTCTGCTGCCCTTAAACATGCTACTGTAGTGACCATGTCCTTCTCCAAACTCTTCAATCACTCGGTTTCTGTGACACTGTCCTCTATTGGTTTTCCACCTATCTCTCCCAATGTCTCCTTTTCTAATGATACCTCCTCCCACCGTCCTGTCTCTGTTGGGGTCCCCCAAGACTCTGTACTTGGTTTCCTTCTATTTTCTCTTCATACTGCCTCTCTTGGTAAATGTATTACCTCATTTGGATTCCAATACCACCTGTACACTGATGACACTCATTATACTCGTTATACCTCTCCTCCCTGGAGTCCAGTAAGCAGAGATATATGTTCACCCTTGCAATTAAACACAGGCCAAGGTGGTCAGGTACGAATTCACCTGGCCTGTGAGTCTGTGCACGGGGTTGTGCAGGATATTGCTCCAAGTCGCAGTACAGGTAAGGAAAAAAGCAGGAGAATTGTCGAGGGTAAGCCAAAAGTCAGAGGGTGCCAGAAGTCAGGATAAACGAGGGTAAGCCAAAGTTAAAGGATGCCAGAAGTCAGGATACATGATAAGAAAGCCATGGTCAGGAGCCAACAGGAGAACACTGGATTACAAATACAAACACAGGAACCAGAGTCAATGAACTGACACTGCCCTCAGAGAGATGCAGTGTTTTATACCTGGCTGTTTAGGCATCTGCTTCAGGTGGACTGAGAGACTGGAGCAGTCACAGGAAAAGTCCAACCCCCTAGTGCTGGAGACAAGGCAAGATCGGACTTCAGGCTGATACATGAGCTGAATAATGCCTCAGTGTAGAAACAGCAGGCCCAGGACCGCAAAGTACCCAGGTTCAAATTCCCTGTTGGACACTTACATAGAAACATAGAAACATAGAATGTGATGGCAGATAAGAACCATTCGGCCCATCTAGTCTGCCCAATTTTCTAAATACTTTCATTAGTCCCTGGCCTTATCTTATAGTTAGGATAGCCTTATGCTTATCCCACGCATGCTTAAACTCCTTTTGTGGCAACCGCGCCTGGCCGTCTGGGTGTCATGGTGAGAGCCGTGACACCTCCTCCTAATACTGATCGCCCCTCTTTCGCTCTCCCTTTAAGTGAGTGATACCCACATCAGTTGATCCTTGCAAGCATGCTGCGTTGGCGTTGGCGTTGGCGTTATACTTGATTATGGCCTCACATTTGAACCTCACATCCAGTCTGTTACCAAATCCTGTAGATTTCACATCAAAAACATAGCCACCCCTTTCTTATGCAAGATACTACTAAGAAGCTTGTCCATGCTCTAGTAATCTCTCGCATGGATTATTGTATCTCTCTCCTAATAGGTCTTCCCAAAAGTTGTATTGCAGTCTGTATGAATGCTGCAGCTAGACTGATTTTCCTCTCCTCTCACTCCTCTCACACCTCTCCCCTCTGTCAGTCCTTACATTGGCTTCCACAATCCTATAGGAGTCAATTCAACTAATTCCCACCTATAAAGCACTGATCATTCTACCCCTCCTACATCTCTTCACTGATCTGCAGGCATGAACCTTCTCGTTTTCTCTGCTCTGTCACAACCTTCTCCTGTCTGCTGCTTACACCCGTGCAGTTAATTCACGCTTGCAGGACTTCTCGCAGGTGGCTCCTTTCCTTTGGAATAGCCTGCCTACGACCATCAAGCTCTCCCCTAGTCTTCAATCATTTAAAAAGTGCCTCAAAACCCATCTCTTTAGGAAAGCTTAGCTAGGCCTCCCAGAGTAACCTCTACCTAACATAACTGTCCCTTGCTCTCTCCTAAAGGGCAGCGCTCTCCTCCAGCTCTGCTTCACTCCGCCTTGTTTGATTGCTACATTCTGTCCTGTTGGGTTTTATGACCCACCTCCAATAGACTGTAAGCTCGTTTGAGCAGGGCCCTCTTCAAACTATTGTTCGTGTAAGTTTTTGTAATTGTCTCATTTATTGCTAAATCTCCCCGTTTGATAATATTGTAAAGCGCTACAGAATATGCTGGCGCTATATAAATACCAGTAATATTAATAATAATAATAAAGGAATATTTATTATGAGCACAAAATAGTCACAGTGCATTCAAAAAATAGATGAAAAACAAATTATTTATACAAACAACAGATAAAAAACAAAAGGGATAAAATAACAGAAGTCCTAATTACTTACTCAGGGTTTCAAAGTAAAACTTCTGCCCCGGGGGTCTCTGGCAAGGAAGATGGTGACTCAAAATTACATTCTCTCCCCAAGCAAGTCCAAACACATTTCAGAATCATTAGATATATACCCTGGATTACCAAGGGGGTGGAGTTAAGGCATACCTATAGAAACTATAAGTGACCACCCTCTTGTTTTACAGACCAACATCAATACAAATGGAACCATTTGGTTCTATCTCCTCTTATATACTTGCCACAGAAATAATAATTGCATCTATGAATGTGGTACCATTTTCCCATTCCATAGATATGTAATTCTCCTTACTTGTGACCCAATATAGCGGACATCACAATCCCTTGTCATATGGTTAAGTTACGCGAATCATATTTAGGCTAGATTAGAAGACTGTGCTTGTCCCATTTTCAATATAATAAAATCGAGGCTTAATTATTATTCTGTGGGTAAGTATTAATGTTTCTTTTGGATATGATACTGGAACTCAAGGGTTTTCTTGATCATTAACATATCAAAGAAATTAACTAATCAATTAAGAGGTACTGGCCATATGGATGAAGTCAGTTAGTTTACATTGGAACTAGACTTTCAGGCCACTTATGTGTGACTTCTCACACCTTACAGAGCCTTTGATTAATCAGAGGATCAATCCATGTTGTAAACCATCTGCCTCCATCCACATTCCTGTCCAATTTACATTAGCCCTTCTGTCATCTGACATCTACCAAGTGGCCAATTCATATATGCACTACACAAATTACATTAAATTGCAATATTCAAATGTGCATCAATGAATTATGCACCCTTGGCATGACAATCACAGTATGCACATATTGGATGTTGCGATCAAGACAGTTTAGCACTATCTCATCTAAAGCTGCACCAAGCTGTAATCTCTATGGGAGTCAGGATCTACTATTTTGCTCCAGAGTGGGCAATAACCTAGTTAATCAATTTGACGAAAGTTTATGTGGAGCCTGGAAGTGTAGATGAAAGGTATACATAAAGGCACTTAAACTAACTATTTGACTGCCCATTGAAATTGCAGACAGATCATAATCATTAGACTTGAAAATAGAAAAATTTGCTGTGGCAATCCTTTTTTTTGCAAAAATAGAACTATTATTGAAAAATCCGAATTATTTCCGGATGTCAGTTTGGCTCTGCAGAATTGCGGTACTGAAGTTCTATTTCAGAAACCAAGAACATAAGAAGGTTTGAGAAAGTGCCAACCAATGTACTGCAAAATATATACAAAATATAGTATTATGAAGATAATTTCCAGTACGCTGATAGGAGCATTTTGCCACCATTGAGAGAAAGGAGCCAAAAGAGGAAAAAACAACAGGAGCAGTAAAAAAACTACTAAGTTTCTCTCTCTCTCTCTCTCTCTCTCTCTCTCTCTCTCTTTATATATATATATATATATATATATATATATATATATATATTTTATATATATATATTTTTTTGTCGCCACAGTCATGATTCAGGTACATTTAGGCTCAGAGTTTGGGAATTTAACCAATCACCCAATCTGCCGAAATTTGCCCAAATTGCAGTTCAATCTGAAATTAATTTTTAATAATCATTATTATTAGTAGTGATATCATTATTGTGTATATAGTACTCACATTTTCAGCGCACCCTTATAATTTTACAATGTAGATATTAACCAGGGAAATATAAGACAACTAATGAAAATTTATTAAATAAATAGAAAGTGATGCAAATATCTTACACTCTAGGAATACAGCATTACATTCAAAAACTCCCATTTAAAACTCCCCACTGAGTTAGGCAAATTCAAATGTTTATTATTGTTCTTTGCCTACACATCTCAAAGCAGATCTTTGTTAAAGACTAACCATAAGCGCAGAGCTCATATTTCTGTAGGCATCCACCTAAAGAAAGAGTATTACTGTAGAACCACCACATAACAAAACTGCAAATGCATGGAATCTTATTATTTTCTATTTTACGTATTTGTGTTATTTGTACTATTAGTACTAGTAATTACATAATGCCGACATTATCCAGTGATTTAAAATTATGCATTGGAGTTATTTAAGAAGTAATTGAACATAAAAGGTAAAGAAGTCCCTGCTCAAATATTCGTACAATCTAGGAGGACACTGAGGGGTTAAAATTCACACACTGCAGTGCTCCTTACCATTTCTTTCCAAACAGTACCTATGATTCTTAACAAAAAAGTTTTTTTTATGTTATCTCAAATTCTTATCCTATTTTAGATTTTTCAGCTTCCAGATTTTTAATCTTCTTCACAGCATGACTTTACTTTTCAGTACAGTTTATAAGCTGTCACAGATACATGATACATCCTGCATTATGTACGTTTATAACAATGGACATGAAAGCGGTGTGTCTGTGTGTACAATATACATGTTTATAAATGTGTGTATATATTTAGATAGGTAGATAGATAGATAGATATTTGATGGAGTCCATGATGCCAATTATCCTATGAAAATGTCCAGGTCTTTTGAAAGAAAAATAGCCCCAAAACATTAAAGCACCACAACCATATTTAACCATGGACATTAACGTTTCTCTACAGCTACCTCTCTGTGTGCGCTAAACCCACCTCTGTCTTTTATTGCCAAAAGCTCTGTTTCAGTTTCACCTGACCACAGAACCCAATCCTATTTGAAGCTCCTGTAGTGTCTGGCAAACTGAAGATGTTTGAGTTTGTTCTTGGATGAGCCCAAGACACAACAAACTGGATCTCCAGCTGTGATGCTTGGAGATCCACTTCACAGTGTGTTGAGAATATATAGACATACATCCTCTTCCAAGTTGATTTGTAACTTCTCTAGTTTCTGGAACCTGTTAATTATTTCCCTGATGGTAGAAATTGGCATTTTCAATGTTTTTTTTTTTATTTTCTTATTGCTACTTACAATTTTGTAAAGCTCAACAACCTTCTGCAGCACATCACAGCTATAATGTAATGAATGACAAAGGGAATTTAGCCTATATATCACCTTATATTCAGTGGTGGGATTCAGCCGGTTTGCATAGGTTCGTGCAAACCTGTTGCTAAAATTTTACAATTTTTTTCACCGAACCGGTGGTGAAAAGAGATGAAAATTAGCAATCTTTCTGATTTTCTCCCTACTCCAGACCACATCTCCCTATTGAATAAAGGTCTCTCATTTGTAACCACCCCTGTGGCTGAAAAATGTGGATGTCAAATTAGCACTGTGTTCATTACACAGAAAAAAAGATTAAAAAAATAGCAAAAGAACTTGGTCTCACTCCTGAATATATTTCACACCTCCAATCAATTCTACAGGTATTAGAACAACAAGATAGAAATCTGCCCCTCACACACTTCAGACCCCTAGTCTTAAAGAAGACATAAACATTGATCTTTTTGTCCAAATGACAACTGATATGGTAGATGCTTTACCAACTCCTTCCAAAGAACAGAACAATTTAACTACCAGTGAACTAAGATCTCTACAAGAACTCAGGACAAATAAAGACCTAATCATTAAACCATTGGACAAGGGAGGCAACATAGCATTATTGAGTAGAGAGAAATACGTTAATATGTGTATGTCCCATCTTCACGACATCTTGTGCTACAAGAAATTAGAGGGAGACCCCACCCCAGATTATTTGCAGGCATTAAAAACATTACTAAGCACTGCAGTCGAAGATGCCATCATCACCACCGATGAACATAGATTCATCTTGCCAAAATTTTCACCTACTATCGCCACCTTCTACTGCCTTCCTAAGGTTCACAAAAACCTAACAAATTCACCGGGTAAACCTATCGTCTCTGGCAATCAATCCCTCACAGAGAATGCCAGTAAATTTCTTGAAAACTTATTACATCCTTCTGTCACCAATCTGGCTTCCTTCTTACAGGATACAAAACAAACATTACTAACCTTGGAGAATTTGGTAGTATCCCCTTACACTCTGCTCACAAGTCTGGATGTAGTATCCCTATACAATAACATTCCACACACTAAAGGGATTAAGGCCACCTCCTACATTCTTGATAAATCATCTAAATACTCACCTCCCCATAAGAAATTTCTACTGGAACTATTATCATTTGTTTTGATACACAACTACTTTGTATTAAATGGCACCTACTATCTACAGCTGCGGGGCACAGTGATGGGTACGGCTTGTGCCCCCAGCTATACCAATCTCTATCTGGGTTGGTGGGAGGAGACTATCCTTAAACAAACCGTTGAGGTACGATATAGCCAATATATACTCAAATGGCATTGTTACATTGATGATGTGCTGTTATTCTGGACAGGATCAGTCACATGTTTGATGAATTGTTATGTGTCCTAAATCAGAACCATATAGGACTCCAACTTACATCTGTTATCGACTGGAATAAATTGGAATTTCTCAACTTGAGAACTATATTGTCCTTGTATGGAAACGTAGAAAAAGAGTTATTTAGGAAACCCACTGCCACCAACAATATTCTACACTGGCAGAGCCACCATCCCATCAAACTAAAAGCTGGTATACCTTATGGTCAGTACCTGAGAGCACGTAGGAATTGCTCCAATGATAACACATTTCAACTAAAAAGGGCATATCAAAAGGCAGCATCTATGGAAAGATCTCTTCAAGACCAAAATCAACCAAACAAGTAATTAGATGCATCGGCACGTTTGATCAATATTGGGAACAAGTAAGACAATATATATGCTTATAATGGCATTTACAGAAATTCACTAATACCTGTCCCCATATATTGATGAAAAAAGGCTATCATTACAATCTCCAGCTTTCTTTCATTATATTGATTCTAGGGGTGGGAGGCATTCCTTATACATCCATTTAGGAGTAACAGGCATTTTAGGTTAAGAGGTGCCCTCAAAGGCACAGAATTCGTATTTACTTTACCTCTCCCTGCTATCACCCCTGTTGATACAGACATGTATTGGCTACATTGTTTGGCAGCGACTATTGGCTAATACAATGTTGCTTTTTGTTCCCACTGCATTGCTGTTTTTTAGTTGCACTATCTCTAGCAAGACCATTTAGCCTGTATTACAGGCATTTTCTGATATTCTTATTGCAGCACTGCACATTATGAAATACTACTTTTTTTCTTTCTAAAAGGGAGAGAGACGTCCCCTTATCCCTTTGTTTGGAGTTTAGATTTATACTGCTGGTCTGCTACAGATGTTTTTTTTTTTTTTATTATCCTGAACTCACAAAGCTACAGCCTGTACTACCTTACTCCGCATTTATTATCCCTATATTTGGGTAGAACTACTAGATTTTTTATATACAGTCATTATAGCTACACTCAGGATAATTGTTTTGTAAATATGTACATTATTATTCTGTTTGAATTTTGTTTTCCTTTTCTTTTTGTTGTGGTAACTTATTTCACCTCTTAATCGCTATAGTAAAAGTAAAGTTTTTTTTTTTAGAAATACCTAGCCTAATTGGTTGATATTTGTCACTCCACCAGCGATATCGTTATTATTTCTCGCTCTCTCCTGGCAGTTCTCTATTTTTTTTTCTTTTCATTTATTCCATAGTGACCAGTCTCACTAGGGGCTTCAGGAGGTTAATAATTACATTACCTTCTTTTACCCTTTGGGAAAATGTATAACGCTGGAGGTCCTCATGCAGAGTGTGAGGATGTCCAGTGTCAGATACTAAAGGTCCGTTTCAAACCAGGAAGCCCTGTAGTGGCTGTCTGGTAAATTTTGTTTCTGGTAAATTTTGGTCCTGGCTAATGTGCGCACTAATTAGACCTCCCCATAGGAAAGCATTAAATCAATGCTTTCCTATGGGGTAAAATCTGATGCTGGAGGTCCTCATGTGAGATCAGATACTGGACCAAAGGTCTATTTCAAACCAGGAACCCACTAGTGGCTGTTTGGTAGACAGCCACTAGGGGCTGACTGAGTGCTGCATTGTAAAAAAAAATTTATACTATGGAGAAAATGTCTGACGCTGGAGGTCCTCATAAAGACTAAAGGTCCGTTTCATACCAGGAAGCCCTGTTGTGGCTGTCTGGTAAATTTTGGTCCTGGCATATTATGAATTACATTTTCAGTTTTTATATTCATGTTAAATTAAGGGGCACAATATCCACCCAGAGCACTTAATATCAATAAAATGGTCTTATGTGCAGTGCACCTGGCATTTTGCATTCTCAATATAAAATATTTTTTGAGTTACGGCAATGTTGATATTGTGGTGCTAAACACACCTCCAGTATTTATCTTGACAGCCACTAGATGCTTTTGCATTCAGAGCTGAGTTTGACCATTTCTTTTGAACAACAAATACTTCTCATAGAGAAGCATTAAATTAAATACTTTTGTATGAGAAGCATTTGATTGGTGCACTGCAATGATTGCTGTGGATGTGTGTTAAGTCCTCAAAGTTTCTTATGGATAAGTCTAATGACATCAGACCAGGCTTCAGAAAAAAGGCTGTCTTCATGTTCTTTTAACTAAAAAGGTTGGGGGACATATAATCTAACTGAACTCTATACAGTGTACACTATACACTAGACACTATACAGTGAGGGAAAAAAGTATTTGATTCCCTGCTGATTTTGAATGATTGCCCACTGACAAAGAAATGACCAGTCTACATTTTTAATGGTAGGAGTATTTAGATGCTGGGTGTATTTTAACAATGAAAGACAGAATAACAAAAAAAATCCAGAAAAGCGCATGTCAAAAAAGTTATAAATTAATTTGCATGTCAATGAGTGTAATAAGTATTTGACCCCTTTGACTTAGTACTTGGTGGCAAAACCCTTGTTGGCAATCACAGAGGTCAGACATTTCTTGTAGTTGGCCACCAAGTTTGCACATATCTCAGGAGGGATTTTGTCCCACTCCCCTTTGCAGATCCTTTGCAAGTCCTTAAGGTTTTTTTTTTTTAATTCTTTATTTTAAAGGTGCATGTTTATATTACTTGCATTACAGTGACAGATGTGGTATAACATACAGAAAGAAAGATGGGTTAATAGCATGTCACGTGAGTCTGCACACATTTTTAACTTTTTCAAACAGGTTACGTTACTATTGTGTTTCCTAGTGTAGATCAGTGCACCCATGCTATTAGCCTAGCCGTGTTTTCATTCGATTATACTATGTACCCAGGCTCATTGCTTGGTTAATCTGGTGTGTTACAAGTTTGTGACGAGCAGGGTAGTCACTATAGTATTGTGTTTCTGGTAGGCATGGGTTGCTACGTGATGTGTGTTATGTTGTTTTGTTGCGTGTTGGTGGGTACCCCTAACCAAGGGGGTAGCGGTGGGGGAAGGGGGGGTTGTGTTGTACTCTGCGTGTCCCCTCTGAGGCTATATGTGGGCTGTTGGGCCCTGCTGAACTTTAAAAGATATAAACCGACATGAACAAGTGAATGTATGGGAAAACATAAGAAAATACAAAGGAAAATGTTGCATATAAAACATTTGCAAACCGAGAGTCCGTCAGGACCTATTGAACCATGCCCCTGGTGTAGGTGGCTGAGTCCCTCTTTGACCAGCTATGTGGTACAGGTTTGCGTCAAGGAGTTGTGTGTGTACTCCCCGAGGGTCGAGGTGAAAAAGAGGACGCCGTGGCAGGGTCCCCCATCTTAGATGAGCTACTCGTGCCCGTATTCCTGTGTGTCTCTGTGAGTCCTAGCGTTGCTAGTATAGCAGGTATGTCCGCATCCGACGTGGCCTTGTAAGTGTTGTTGTTGTGCGTGATTGTTAGGACACTAGGTGCCCCCCATCGGTACTGCACTCCTGCTGCTCTCAGACGGCTGGTTAAGCTGTGCATCGTTTTCCTCCATTGCAGGGTTGCCCTTGTCAGGTCCTGGAAAAAAAGCAATTGGGCATTTTCGAAACTCAGGGGTGTCTTGCCTTTTACTGCCGTCAGTATGGTGATTTTATCTTGCGTCGTGGTGCAGCAGAGGATGACGTCTCGTGCTCCTGCGGAGGGTGAGTTGGGCCCAGTTGGCAGGCGGTATGTGCCCTGTAGGGTGATTTTCCGGGCGTCCTGAGGTGATAGGATCGTGTTCAGGAGTCTCCTGATGTAGTGAGGTATTTCGGCTTGAGAGATTGTAACGGGTACCCCCCGGAGTTTGATGTGGTTGCAGCGCAGGTGGTCCCCCTGGGAGGATATCTGCACTGCTAGCGCCTGTTGGGTCATTTGTATCTCATGCAAAGTTTTTGGGTGGTGGGACATTTCACCTGTAACTTGTGCTACGTTCTCCTCCACTGTATTTACCCTAGCTGTGTTTTGCAGTACCTCTGCCTTTATGGTGCTTATGTCCGTGGCAATGAAGTCCTGGAGTGCTTGCATCCATAGTTGGAGATCCTGTTTCGTGGGTGTGTTCCCCTGTTTCTGCGAGGGTTTCTTGAAGGGTTGGGAGTTTAGTCCGTTGTGTGCCTTCCGTTGGGGCTGCCTGTGTTTGGGTTGAAGGTGCAGGCTGCATCTCGTGTGTTTGTGCTGCCTGTGGCTGGTCTGTGGGTTGAGGCTGCGTCGTGGGTACAGGGGTTGTCTGTGAGGCCGATAGCATGGGCCGCGTTAGTGCAGAGGAAGTCTCCTCCGCCGCCATCTTAGGTGGTGCCTTACGTTGCAGCAGTTCCCCGATGTCGGGTTGTTCTGCTGGGGAGCCCTGATGACCTTTCTGGGAGCGGCGTGGCATTGTAGTTGGGGTGTCCGCGAATGTCGCGGGGTTCTCCCCCTTTGCTCTTGGCTCGTTATATCCCCGAAAGCCGCCAAGGTACGTCTCCAGGGTGTGGAGTGTAGGTTGGCGGTAGGCCTGGATTTTACGTTTGGCCTTTCCGGTCCTCGGGGGCTGGAAGAAGGGCATCAGCTTGTTCCTCACGGTGCCCTGGTTCGATCGATGTGCTTTGTGAGATTGCTCCTTATTTCAATTTCGTGTTTTTTGTCGGTAAAGGTTAGTTTCTTGTGGGAGCTGACAGAGTGTGCATCCAGTCGGGATCAGTCCCAGGCTCCACCCCCCAGTCCTTAAGGTTTTGAGGCTGATGTTTGGCAACTCGAACCTTTAGTTCACTCCACAGATTTTCTATGGGATTAAGGTCTGGAGACTGGCTAGGCCACTCCAGGGTCATAATATGCTTCTTCTTGAGCCACTCCTTTGATTCCTTGGCTGTGTGTTTTAGGTCATTGGTATGTTGGAATACCCATGCACAACCCATTTTCAATGCACTGGCTGAGGGAAGTAGGTTCTCACCCTAATTTGATGGTACATGGCCCCCTTCCATCGTCCATTTGATGTGGTGCAGTTGTCCTTTCCCCTTAGCAGAAAAACACCCCCAAAGCACAATGTTTCAGCCTCCATATTTGAGGGAGGAGATGGTGTTCTTAGGGTCATAGGCAGCATTCCGCCTCCTCCGTACACGGCGAGTTGAGTTGATGCCAAAGAGCTCAGTTTTGGTCTCATCTGACCACAACACTTTCACCCAGTTCTCCTATGAATCATTCAGATTTTCATTGTAAAACTTCAGACAGGCCTGTACATGTGCGTTCTTGAGCAGGGGGACCTTGCAGGCGCTGCAGTATTTCAGTCCTTCACGGCGTAGTGTGTTACCAATTGTTTTCTTGGTGACTATGGTCCCAGCTAACAAGATCCTCACGTGTAGTTCTGAGCTGATTCCTCACCATTCTCATTATCATTGAAACTCCACGAGGTGAGATCGTGCATGGAGGACCAGACCGAGGGAGACTGACAGTTATTTTGTGTTTCTTCCATTTGCGAAAAATCAAACCAACTGTTGTCACCTTCTCACAAAGCTGATTGGCAATGGTCTTGTAGCCCATTCCAGTCTTGTGTAGGTCTACAATCTTGTCCCTGACATCCTTGGACAGCTCTTTGGTCTTGGCCATGGCGGAGTGTTTCGAATCTGATCCCTTTAAGAGAGTGCTCCTAATCTCAGCTCGTTACCAGTATAACAAAACACCGGGAGCCAGAAATCTTACTGATTGATAGGGGATCAAATTCTTATTTTACTCATTGACATGCAAATAAATCTATAACTTTTTTGACATGTGCTTTTCGGGAATTTTCCATTTTTTAATCTGTCTCTCACTGTTAAAATACTCCTACCATTAAAATTATAGACTGGTCATTTCTTTGTCAGTGGACAAACTTTCACAATCAGCAGGAGATCAAATACTTTTTTCTCTCACAGTAAACTGTTCCTTTAATGGTGAATTCCACATGCCTTGTGTATCTGCTTGTTCAAGGATCCCATATTCAAACTCTGCCTTATGTCCCAAGTACTTCTGTACTAAATATCTACACCTAGGTTTTTGGAGACCTTGTAGAGTCAAATTAAAAGTATGCCCTAATTGTGACATATATTTTTGATTTGCTCCCAGAGACAATATTTTGTGAAATCTGTGTCTCCATACTGACCAGCATCAAACTTTAATACTAGTTCTAACCCTAGTCAAAGCTAATCCTAACCTCATCTAACTGTTATACTATACAACTATAAACCAGTATAGCCAAACCGTATCTAACCCAAATCCTGTGTATCCTAACTTCATCCTACCCTATCTAACCTTATGTCAGGATTTGTTTAAGCGTGGAACACTAATGCAAATTGATTGACTTACTTATGGCCATGCAGGTTTAGATGATGCTGTAATAGGAATAGTTCAACTGCAGTGGAGATAAGGGTTAAAGTCTAATGCAAGGTACAAAATCGCAAGCCAGTAAGGTCAGTTCAGGTCCGTGTTTTAGGTTGAAGAAAGTAGCATAATCTGAAGTAATAGCAAGGTCAGAAACAATGGAATAAATCAGAAAGAGCTCAGGGTAAATTACTGCAACATTCACTGGCAACAGAATAATTAAGCAACATGCCACTGGTTCTACAAGCTGTCCTTTAACAAGGAAGTTAAGTGGAAGTGTGGCCACATTAGATGAGGAAATTGGAGCTAAGACATAATGGAGCGATTGTGGAGTCAGGTAATGGGGAGTCCTGACACCTTAAACCAATCAAAATTGAACATAATTTAACCCTAATCCTTGCTAACCCTATCCATCTCTAGCTAACATTAACTGTAACTAGTCTTAGCGATAACGGTGAACTGGTAAGTGGATTTCACCCCAGGCTCTATTTAATGTTTTTATTAGTGATATTGCAAAAGGTCTTGATGATAAGGTATGTCTTTTTGCTGATGTTACTAAGATATGTAACAGGGTTGATGTTCCAGGAGGGATAAGCCAAATGTCAAATCATTTAGGTAAACTAGACAAATGGTCAGAGTTATGGCAACTGACATTTAATATGGATAAGTGTAAGATAATGCATCTTGGACGTAAAAACCCAAGGGCAGAGTACAGAATATTTGATAGAGTCCTAACCTCAACATCTGAGGAAAGGGATCTAGGGGTGATTATTTCTGATGACTTAAAGGTAGAGCAGCAGGAAATGCTAGCAGAATGCTTGGTTGTATAGGGAGAGGTATTAGCAGTAGGAAAAGGGAAGTGCTCATGCCATTGTACAGAACACTGGTGAGACCTCACTTGGAGTATTGGACACAGTACTGGAGACCGTATCTCCAGAAGGATATTGATACTTTAGAGAGAGTTCAGAGAAGGGCTACTAAGCTGGTTCATGGATTGCAGGATAAAAGTTACTAGGAAAGGTTAAAGGAACATGTATAGCTTGGAGGAAAGACGAGACAGGGGGGATATGATAGAAACATTTAAATGCATAAAGGGAATCAACACAGTAAAGGAGGAGACTATATTTAAAAGAAAAACTACCACAACAAGAGGAC
This sequence comes from Pelobates fuscus, assembly GCF_036172605.1. Lineage (NCBI taxonomy): Eukaryota > Metazoa > Chordata > Amphibia > Anura > Pelobatidae > Pelobates > Pelobates fuscus. The sequence continues at coordinate 115,750,584 of NC_086318.1, forward strand.
ATAGTCTTAAATTAGAGGGACAAAGGTTTACAAATAATTTCCGGAAGTATTACTTTCCTGAGAGGGTAGTGGATGCATGGAATAGCCTTCCAGCTGAAGTGCTAGAGGTTAACACAGTAAAGGAGTTTAAGCATGCGTGGGATATGCATAAGGCTATCCTAACTATAAGATAAGGCCAGGGACTAATGAAAGTATTTTTAAAAATTGGGCAGACTAGATGGGCCGAATGGGCCGAATGAGAGCAAAGCCCAGTGATGACAAGCCATAACTGACAGTAAAGTACTGTCCCCAAATTGATTGGATCTCATGGCAATCAGACAGCTGGGTGGGCAAATAAATCTCTATAACTGGACTAAGGCAGTCCAGTTAGAGTTTAATGACAGTTGATCAAGGCATGCATCACGGCAGCTAGCAATAAGCACCCGATAATGCATAGATTTCTTGTGCAAGGAATAAAAAAACAAATAACTATAGGGAGCATAAAATATATTGAAACTACAGGCAGATCAATGCATTCAGAATTAATTTGATTATTATGCAATTTCACTACAGACTACACAGGACAGGTAAAAGTGTATTGAAATTTTTTTATCAAGGACTCTTCGGTAAGTACCTATAAATTATAGAAATAAAACACTCAAAGATGCCTTTTCTCTCATCATGGCAAATGATAAAGCTATTATTATATGGTAAGCACATTTTACGAGGGGCCATTATATACGTACAAAAAAAAAAGCTGAATGGTGAACAGTGACATTGATTCATCTCTATATTCTTTCAATCTAAAGATGATATTAAATGTAAGAATATTTACTTTTGTCTATCTATAAAAACCTCTGATTCCTTTATTGTATTTCGTAGATTTGCAGTATCAGCTCTAAAATGCTCACGCAACTACAAAGCTTCACTTAAGCATTACTTTTTACGTGCAGCAACATATTAAAAAATCTTATTAATAAGTAAGCTTTTATTTTTATATTGTTTATCACACTCCATCATATTACACAGTGATGTACATAAGGTAAAGGGAACAAAGCATCTAAATGATGAAAGGACAAACACAGGAGAAGGAAACCAGTTAAGGAAACAAGTTAATAAGCGTAAAATTTAGTTTCACCTTGCACTTCTCTTTTCCTGATAGTTGTATCTTTATGGCAAACAGATAGACAGAGAAACAGACAGAGAAACAGACAGAAAGAAAAAGCGAATGACAAACAGACAAATAGGTTAACAAAATAGCAAACATCAAAACAGTGAAAAACAGTTTAATGTTGAAGCAATCAAATTTAAAAAGCACTTGCAAACCAGTGTTGTATCGGGCTGATTGCTAAATAGAAATATATGTCATTTATAAAGGAATTTTGGCTGTTAGTATTTTGATGTGTTCGTTTTCAAAGCAGCAAACATCAACAGTGTTCCAAAGAGGCCAGTCATTGTCAAAATGATAGGTGTATTGGATATGAAAGATGGCAAATATTAAATAGTGTGTCCAGGGAAATAATCTCAAATATAATGAAGGCATATGCCACACATGGGTAAACTGTATCAGCAAAGAAGAACGGATAATTACCAAATGCCACAAAAGTACACCTTCATAATTATAATATATTTATAATCAATGTGTTTTTTTAATTTTGTACACATAATAGTAAAGTACTGTTTTCACCCTAAATATGAAAAAAAATAAAAAATATCAGCCAAGGCTTGATTTTGTCTCTCTGCATATATGCATAACAATTGTAAATAACAGAACTCTCACTTTTTGCAAATTTACAATATTCAAAGCTCAGCTCTCAGCTGAACCAGGGAAAACCATACACATCTATTAAAATAAGTTAAAAACAGTACACATTGGGATCTGGAATTAGCACCATGTTAAATCAAAGACAAAATAAAATAGCAAGTGTCTTTAAGGACTCCCAAAGCTAGAGAGTGATTGGCAATCTATTTAGACCCCAATTATGGGAACTGAGCACATAGCCTTCTTCCTTAACCTATTATGCAGTGAGTTGGAGGGTAATAGGAATGGCATAAGAGGTCAGATAATTGGCCATACCTCTTCTCCAGAACATGGCCTATGTAGCAAGAGGTAATGAAAATGGATAGGGTGCCTACTGGAGGGTCCACAAACCACCTGGCCCCAATAATAAAAAAAGAGCCAATAGAGAACCAATGGATAATATATACAATGTAAGTAATAAACTACTATATTTATTTCCCATGTTAACTGATACTGGGATACTTTGTCATGACAAGATGTACAGTATTGCTATATGATGCACAATGTGGGTATATGATGTAACTACGTAAAGGTAGCCCTTAAAGGAACACTAAAGGGTCAGGAACACAAACGTGTATTCTTGATCCTATAGTGTTGAAAAAACATGCTAGCCCCCTAACCTTCCCCCCATGTCACCCTTAAATAACAGTAAATCTTTCCTTTTTACTAGCGCCGAAGCGGTCTGCAGGCACTGACTTTGCTCAGATCTGCTTTCGTGGCTGAGATAGTCAATTCTGAAGATCTCAGCCAAGGAGGCAGGGCTGGGGGCTGGAACCAAATGCCACATTGGCCAATCAGCATCTCATCCTAGAGATACATTAAATCAATGCATCCCTATGGGGAAAGTTCAGCGTCTCTATGCAGAGGGTGGAGTCACTGACCCAGGAAGCATATAGTGGCTTTCTGAGAGACTGCCACTGGAGGTGTCCCTAGGGAGCAATGTAAACACATGCACATATGGTTGGAACCTAGGTGGTCCTAGTAGGTGCAACAAAACAGATTGCACTTTAAGGGGGTATACATTTGTTGTTCTAAACTAGTACCTCCCTGTTTTCCAGTAGTTACCGGTCAGCATAGTTGCTAGATGCCCGTTATCTGTTAATGTTGCAGTGCCAGACAGAGCATGAACCGTAGGCTGCTTGTCACTTGGAGGCCATCTGTGATTTCCTGCATTCCTCCTAATTAGCCTCCCCAGTTAGAGCTGTACAGCAAGCATTTAATTCACTGCTCTGTAGCCAGAGTACTAAATGTATGGAGAAGGGTTGCTCTAAAGTCATTCTGCCATATGTTCATAATATAGAAAGCAGGTCTAGAATATTTCTATAGATGCAATTTCAGTTAATGAGTGTAACGGATCACCTGGCACCCCGACTTGGTACCTCCGTTAATGGATGCTCCTAGTGCTTCCTGAGGACTCCAAGCACTCTGGCAGACACCACAATCACCGAATACGAGAAACCTTTAAATTCTCCCAAGCATATGAATGCTGTAGACCATTGAATAGGAACCATACGAATAGGCTTGTACTCCTAGCAGTCAACTGGAACAGCATGCAATAAATCCTTCCCACAATAATGAGACGACACATCACTTTGAGGGTAAAACAGGAACTCTGGACTGGCTCATCCAGCCTGGCTTTTATTCACAAACAGGTACATACAGGGCACTCCCAGGGGGAGGATGAAATTGACCAATCACATGGATGTACCTCCCACACATTTCCTCCCCTTAGATTAACACTTAACCCAATTATACAGTACACACTTTTCCCCAATTCCTGGATGTACCCCAAAAACAGGGGGTACACCTTTAAATCCAGCATCGCTGGATAGCCCTTATTCAGGGGGACAACATACTCAAAATTCAAGTCATTCGGATGAATGGTTCGGCAGATATGGGTTTCCAAAGATTTGACCGACCGCATGGGTAAAGTATCCGAAAACAGTTCCATGCATTTTGGCCCTGCGGTCGGTCACAAACAAGGGAATGAAACAGACGAATTGCTGGTGTTATAGAGACTAAGGGGGATTCGCATGAATCCCCTAGTTCGTGAGTTTCTTTCTACCGAACGGCGGGCCGTTCGGTAGTTTCCCCACGAAATCCTGGAAGTCTGGAGGTCTCAGCGGTGTTTGCCTAGTCGAGTGTCCGATTTTAGTTCCAGACGCTCGACGGCAAAACACCGCTGTTCGGTAGTTTAAGATGGCCGCCGCCACGTGTTCGGCTCCCGAATGGCGGCCACCCAGAGGACACAGACCACACTGCACTGATTGCCAATTACCCGTTTGCAACATTGTTGCAAACGGTAATTGGAGGCACACTCATTCCTGGGTGGTCTGGTTGTTCGGTAGTTTCACTCAATATAATGAATGGAGTGATTCTACCGAACAATCAGATGAATGCTGCATACAAATCACCCAGGTTAAACTTAACACATATATAAATACATATATAATACTACAGGCTGTACACTAGAATATGCTTCATAGTCTTAAAGGGACAGTAGTCCCAAAAGTCCCAATGTGTCCATAGATGCTGTTAAAAGGGCCAGTAGCAGCAAGATACAGTACAATATGCCCAAATATAAATCTTTAAGTGTACCAGTTTTCCAGGGGCCATAGTCAGCCGGTAAGAGGCAGGCAGCCAGGCCTCTCCAATGCTCAGTGGCGGGGTGGGTTCCGCCACATTGAGTTAATGATTTTTGCTCAATCTTTAGAATCTCGCAAGTGTCTCTAGCAGAGTCAATTGATTTAAGATAAACTGAAAAGACTTTAAAACACTAAAATATTACCCTTACTTATAGCTCATTCTAATTCACAGAATTATATATAGCAAGGAGGAAACTCTAATCAAATAGTTAGGATTGCTGATCTCAGTGGTAGTACACACAATCATCTGGGCCCACCAGTAAAGTTTTAAACATTCAGATATATATATATTTTTTGCTTACAGGATTATTCACAAGTCATTCACCAGTTATTGACAAAGATAATAATAATAATAATAATAATAATAATAATAATAATAATAATACAGGTTGATTCACAAAGTGAACTTAAATGAATTTAAATGAACTTAAATGATAGAATACATATATTTTTTTTAATATACATACTGGTGGACTATTCAACCTGCTGAAAGAAGGGTAGAGTCACCCTAGAATTGGACTCATACACTTATACACTTAGAGCCAAGTGACAGGCTCTTTTCAAGGTGAGAAGAACCCAAATATATATTTACATTATACCTCACTTGATTAAGGATTTCTGCACCAGGGCAAGTTTCCCTGTCTCCCTCCCCACCTTTTTCTGTTTTACATGTTTCTGAGTAACATCCCACACATGGATTCATAGGGTGTGTGCCACCTTAAGTGCACAACGGCGCAAGTGATTAGAGCCAATCCATAATAGGCTCGAGACCACGTGAGTGCTTCCAATTGAAGTATATGTTTCTACTTCAAGTCTAAAAGTGTTACACTATATATTCTTCCCTTTTTTTCTGCAGTTATTTGCACAATTTCCATATCCCCATAACAGTTTTGGAGTAAGTAATCTATCTTTAGCGCTACACACTTCCACTAATTTGACACTTGTTTGTTAAAATAGTGTTTTTCCTTTGTATCCTTGCTTTCAGTATTTAGTACAAAGCGATTTATAAGCTTCACAATGTTAACTATCGATCGAGAGCTGTTCAATCGATCGACCACTGTTCTCAAGTGAGTTCCAAGGTCAGCCTTGAAAGAGAGCTTCTATATTTTTACATTTTCTTTTGCTTCATTCAGTGATTATTTTCCAGTTTAGGATGACTATGGAATTTATGAGTATACAAAAGAAATGAAATTCTACAAAACAATTGGAACAGAAATGTTTAGTGCTAGTGGTTAGCAAGATAAACCACAAAAGCTTCCAGCAGAACAGGAACATGCCCACAGTTTATATGCAATATAACGATAAGCAAGCAGCACAAAAATGATTTATAATAACACCTCTTGTGCTTATTTAAGGGTACAGAGATCTGGATGAGTCTCTAGTTTTAGTGTAGATTTGCCAGCACCACATTTTACTCTGGTTTTCTTATCTAACAACGTTTAGTAAGTGGTCACAGATAAACCTTTATCCCTTCATTAGCACTTGCAATGGTCTTATGTACAGATATAGACATGGTTATTAAAGGAGCAGTATAGGGTCAGGGACACAAACATGTATTCGTGACCCTATAGGGTTTAAACCACCATCTAGCCACCCTGGTCCCATCATGACTCCCTAAATATAGTAAAATCTTACTTGTATTCAAGTCTGCAGCTGCTTATTTTGTCCCCGTTTCCTTTAGACCTGCCCACTGTCTGCTGACATCATCAGAAGTGGTAGCCTGTTCCAATCACAATGCTTCCCGATAGGACTGGCTGAGACTGACAAAGAGGCAGATCAGGGGCAGAGCCAGCACAATTCAAACACAGCCCTGGCCAATCAGCATCTCCTCATAGAGATTAATTTAATCAATGCATCTCTATGAGGAAAGTTCAGTGTCTGCATGCAGAGGGAGGAGACACAGAATGTTTGGATGCATTTTAGGCAGCAACGACCCTGGAAGGATCTCTAACAGACATCTTAGGCGTTACCAGTGTAGTTAACACTAGGCTGTAATGTAAACACTGCATTTTCTCTGAAACAAGCAGTGTTTACAGCAAAAAGCCTGAAGGTAATGATTCTACTAACCAGAACAAATTCAATAAGCTGTAGTTGTTCTGGTGACTATAGTGTCCATTTAACTAAAGTGAGAATAGCTGGAAATTCAATGTGAACGCAAAGTGAATTTAAAGTGAATTCCAAATTTAAGGCCACGATGAGTGGAGAATTTTCTTTTTCTAATTTTTTAAATTCATCTATTTTTGCCTAAAATTTGACATTCTTTTTCAATTCCTGTAATTTCTCACTTTAGTAATTACTCTTGGAATTGGTGAATATGGTTGTTTTGTGCCATAGAGAAGCTGGGACCGTGACTGTTGCTCATTAGGAGAAATATGTCATATCACTGATTCATACCTAGCCTTTGCCATTAAGATTTCAGTTGCTACAATTTGTTAAGTAAATAAACACATAAGTGCTAAATATCGTAGTACAGATATGGAAGCTTAAATGTCTACCCCAAATATTCTAACCCCCACAACCCTCTGTAATGGTCAAGATGGTTTGAGTACCTAGACGCAATTCCCCTGTATTTGGGCAAACCGTTTTAGAATGGTTTACCCTCTTACTTGGGACTCTGTAGGGCACTTGGTTTCCTGTTCTGCAGACTAATGACATCTGGCTTCTGCAGTGCTGCAATTGATCGCCATCTGATGGCTCTCAGACCATACATTTCAAAGTGAAACACGGCACATTTAAGTTAAATATTTGTATGATGCAAATTTCAGTGCAATCTAGGTGGCTATCTAGTGCATCATACTGAAACCCGCATTGCTAAACATCATAAGTAATTTTCTTAACAACATAGGGAATTTTAATAGATGGAGGTGGATACCACAGTCATAGATTGTTTATGGAAATCATTTTCATACTTTCATTTTGGTTTTAGAGGTAACTTTGGGAGCAAATGAGTAAATTTTTATATTCTGTGAATGACAGAGCCTTAGAAAAAACAGCACCAATTTAAATATGGTCAAAACAGGCACAATACATTTAATTCAGCACAGGCTTTGCATGCCAAAACATGTCTCAATTAAAATGTACATTATAAAGAAAAAATGAAAAACAATTCCATATTAATAATTCTGCTGAACAAAGCGTGTGACCTATAGATAATGATTTGAATTAAATTAGAGATAGACTAATCTGATCTTATTAAGCACTGATTTTTATATGAGTTCCTTTGATACAATTTTTTATATATTCTTTCAAGACCAGAAGAGGTCTATTCGGGTGGAAGACAATACCATTATTTTTTTTTAGAAGTTAATTACTTGAAATGTCACACACTTCCGTCCACCAAGAAAAACAAATGTAAAGCTTGAAATTACTAATTAAATTCACTCAACTTGCAATTACAGCACAAGGAATACCTTATAAGACAAATAAACCATTTTGTAAAGTGTCATTACGATAACAACCTAGGGGGTTAATGGAATATCAGACCATTTATAGCACTTCTAGGCAATGCTGACTTTTCAAGTGTGGATAAAAATAACTATATTTATTATCTGAATTGGAGGAACCTACCTGTAAAATAATACAATTTTGTCCTTATCCCAATTAACTTAAATTATACCTGAATTTGGGGTAAAAGACTTGTACAGCAATGAACTCTGGAAAAGGAATTAAAAGGACACTATAGTCACCAGACCCACTACAGCTTAATGAAGTGGTCCTGGTGTCTATAGTCAGTCCCTGCAGTCATAGTGCTGTAAACACTGCCTTTTCATAGATTGATGAGAAAAAAAGATGATTAATGGCTTGGGGCAGTCACTAAAATTTTATTCACAGATCAAATGAGAAGTGATCATTAGAGAGGACAAAAATAGCATTAAAAATGTATATATATTTGTAGTCGGGGCAATCTAGCCGTAATGATAGTGTACCATAGTATATTTTAACCAATAGACATATTCAAATGACACCAGTCGGTTGTGGTGTGCCGGAACCGACAGAGCAGTAGGCCTGTAATAAAAGTGGGCCCACCTTAGAGGGTGATATGAATAGAGGGAGCGGTGGGAGGGGTGACTCGCCAGACTGTCTACGGTAAGGTGGGAGGGGATTGGCAGCCCTTTTAAGGGAATGAAAGCCCCTCCCACAACTACAGGCCAAGGCCTTACATTTGTAGTCGGGGCAATCTAGCCGTAATGATAGTGTACCATAGTATATTTTAACCAATAGACATATTCAAATGACACCAGTCGGTTGTGGTGTGCCGGAACCGACAGAGCAGTAGGCCTGTAATAAAAGTGGGCAAAAAGAAGAATACCATACCAATTTATCATATAACCACAATCGTTTATTCTGATAAGTCACAAATGCTTGTATTACCTCTTCCACTGGTTCGGGCTGTAAAGAGTATAGTACTCACTTACTGGCTGAGCGTGATGGGATTTGAGCTGACTTAGTGTTTCCCGTCTATACTGCTGTTGCAGAGCCGTGGTAAGATCACACTTTACTGCCGTAAATAGACCGACGCCGGTCTTGGAGAGAAGCCGGTACGTCACTCCCCTTGGTGCCCCTGTTACAGGGAGATGCGTGGCCGGTAAGTGAATCCCCTCCGCCCCTGTCGATACGTGACAATCCTCCGTGCCCATGTTGATGGGGGGGGGAGTAAGGACCTGGCATGTGGGTACACTCCTGCCCTGGAGGTGACACCGTGGGGGGAGGAGGGTACCGAGCCGCACTGGAGACTAGTAGCCAGCAGAGAGCACTGCGGTGAGTGCTGGTTGAGGGGCATTTAGGTTAGGGAACTCTGTGAATCCCCGAGCCGATGCCCCTGTACAGCAGCCATGGACCTCGGCGGGTCAGGCTGTGTGTGGTCCGCAGGTCGGTACAATGATACCGGCCTGCCTACTCACCTCCCGCCGAAAACACCCGTGAAAGGAGGAACGCCAGCCGACAGGAGGAGCTGCTGGCAATCATTCCGAAACAGCTGCAAGCAATCAAGGAACCGGAAGTCCAGTCCGAAGTGCCGTGACTCGCCAGACTGTCTACGGTAAGGTGGGAGGGGATTGGCAGCCCTTTTAAGGGAATTCAAGCCCCTCCCACAACTACAGGCCAAGGCCTTACATATATATTTATATTTTATGTATTTAACAAATATATTCTAAATAAATATAGATTTTTTTTTATGACTCCATCTGTTTTTCCTACTATTGGTTACTGAACAAGATGTAAGGAAAATTATTTATTTAATTATAATAAATGATAATAAATAATATCAGTGCTCCTATCAGGGTGCTGTAAAATATATACATAGTTGTATTTGTTTCTTGAATCAATTTTTGTTAACAAAATTTTGCAGAGCTAAGCTGATACTTAACTGAAATTCTCTCGTCCTGAAAAATGTTTGTATTTTAAAAAAAAATAAATGGTTTAGCCAAAACACATTGTCTAACCGTGCACAAGTCTAATTTTCAGTAAAATCCTCCTACAATAATTTATATCTAATACAGGAAGCTGGCCCACAGGGGACTAAATAAAATTATGTTTTCATTAAATCTCGCAATTTCCAATTTTAAACATTTTATCTACTGTGTTGGATACTTTTTAAAATATTTAGCACAATACTAATTTGGCATTAGAAACTTTATTTCCCATAACTGTAACACACTTTTATCCTGACCATTGTGAAGAGCTGGTTATTTTAGTGTATAAACAAAGAGGTCTGCATCACTGCTTATTAACTTTCTTGCAGAGTCCCTCTAATCCGTGCAATGACCTCTGGGACTACCAGAACAATACTTCCACAAATACTGGTAGTTGGCCAATTTATCCTCCAGCACAATACGATATTACTTGGCGAATTATCACTTTTTTGGAGCCAAAATTATCAAGGTATATTCATTACACAAGACAATTGAATGCAGATATCCAGGAAATCATGAAAATACGATGCCTTACCAAAAAAGAGTAAAGTAAGTGTCGCAACTCCAAACACTTAAGACTACTGATTTATTTTCTATATTTAGAGAGAATACTTACTTTATAAACATATATTTATAAATAGCATTTAAAGACTCACCAGCCACAATTAATATTACTATATATACAGTCTATATCTTCCAACATTCTCAGCTGTACTATATTGCTCCACAATTTTTCTGTACAAATTAATTTATTTTAATTAGTTGATATTTTCGCAGTTTTTTTAGGCATGCAACACTATGCATTCTTTTTAATGTATTTAAAATATACCAGACCGTGCTTTACATCATGGAAGAATTATTCCCTTACGTACAGAAAACAAATGGCAAGAGGAAAAAAAACTTTAAATGGCCATTCTAGACACTGCAACCACTTTATCACATTGACATGGTTATAGTATGGTTATAGTGCTTGGAACCCCCTAGCGCTATCATTCCATTGAGTGTTAAACTGTTGTTGAATGGTTTCCTCATAATCATAGGGAATATATTGATACCATGGGGCCATGATGCAATAGCACTCATGACTTGTATTAAAAAGTAAAGTGGGCAATGCCTATATCTTTCCTATGATTACCTAGATGGATAAAGAGACTTAAGAAGAGTAGGGTTACATGAGAGGAGTGGAAAATAATTAAAGAGCATCTAGATCAGAGGATCAAAAACATTTGGAAAGAAAACAAAGAATGGTTCATGTCTGACAAATATTCATGATGTGGGGCCCCAGGGCATCTGGTTTCATTATTGCAACACTAGTTGGCATGGCAATAAGGAAGTGGTGCATTCGTGAACTCTGCCGATCATTTGGTCTATTACATTACATCTATCTATTGCAAGTGTTATCTCTCTCTCTCTCTTACTCTCTCACAAGATATATACGTAGATATTGTATGAAAAGGGAGGATATAATGTCAAATTAAAAGTCATTGTTCACATTACTGCCAAATTACTATTATACTGCTAATTTACTTTCCCAAGCTTACAAGGGTCCCTCCCACATAATTAAGTTAAATTTTGTTAAATTCGGGTCAAGCTTCAGTTAAACATAACTTCACTTTGTGTTCTTCCCATTATTAACCTACTAACTACTAGCAATGACTTGTACAATGTAATAGTGCAGACATTGTAACATCCTTTTTTGTCTTACTGGATATTTTGCCCGTCATGCATCAAAGCAGACAATCTATATGCATATTGGTAGTTCAGAAATGACTATAGATAAATGTTTTTCTCTGGAGGCTTTCAATCAACTTCCAAACTTGTCTCCTTCTCTATACACAGTACTAGGCCATTTTCTTTCTTTCATGATGAGATAATTGACGACCTTTAAACCTATTTTTCTACATTCATTACACAATTCTAATGCTGTTACCTCCAGCAAAATCTATATTTTATTCATGTTTTAACATTTATAATCCCGACTGGTGAGAGACCAAAGGGATCCAAACAAAAAGAATGAAAATGGTTATTTAAATTGATGTTTCGGAACCTTACTCTGTATTACAGAAACTTTATTAAGAAAAAAAAATTGCATTTAATTGCAAATGACCTTACATATTGCTGATAAGAAAGTAAAAAAAAAAAAAAGAATTTAAATATTGGACTGTGGAAACTGAACACGATGTATTTTATTTCTAAAACTCTTCCTCCATGAAGCTGACTGGAGAAGTATGTTTAATTATTTCATATCATGTTGGATAATCACTGATCTGCCAGTCTTGTATTTTGGCCTTTTAATGAGAGTTGGCTGGACTATAGGAGGCAACACAAACACACACAAGAAATCAAAGAAGTGCAGTAACATTCGTGTTTAAAAAATTGTTTCTCTCTTTCTCTCCTTCCTCTTTATTGTCCCGATGTGTTCCACATTCCTTTCCCTGAGCAAGGAAGCCTTTCTATCATTTATTTCCAGTGCATATGCTAGTTGTGTGTGTTTTCCATGTACCTGCGTCTAACAGTAGTAAACTTCTTGTACGTTTTTTAAAATTAAGTTACTATGAATTTATATCCTTTGGTAATATGCCATTTTGTGATTTTGTTTCCCCCTCCCACCCCCCTATTTGCATCATTCTAATATATATTTTTATTTCTCCTACTTTTAATGCCCTGTACATCCTTGTATGTTTTTCTACCCTCCTCAATCTGTTCCAAAGCACTACGGAGTCACAGTGCAAATGTATGACTTAGTATGTCAACAAAACCGGTCCCAATCTCCCCGATCTAAATCTTTGATTGTTTTACTGTCAATCTCCCCCTATAGTGGCCATGATTATTTAGAATATATGTAAGATGTTGTGATTTTTGTGTAATGACGAATATATTAAATCTACAAGTTAAAAAGATACTTGTTTCTAGCTTAGACTAAGTAACTATGTCATTATTTTCTTCCTAAACATACACAATGAAAAAATTGCGCGAGAGGACTTTTGTGGATGATTTCTTTTTATTGGCAGCAGATTCTGCATAAAATATGATTTACAACTGTGCTCAATATTCATTGTTTTTGGTATAATTTGTTTTGCCTAGACATTGGGTTAATGATACATTCATCAACGTGGATTGCTAGAACAGAAGAAACATCGACTCATGTCTTTGCATTATTGCAAGACTAGTAATCATTCCAGTAATCTGTTTCTTAATGAGTCTTATTACAGACAAAAAAAAGAGGTATTTTACTGAAAAAGATTTTCTTCATATTTGCAGAATACCAGGAACATATCTTTATGAGATTTAATAGAATACCTTTCAAAGTGTTTTCGAACCTGAACCTTAACATACTAATTGATTATTTGGTATGCAGGGTATACTTTCAGTTCATTTCGGAAGATGATGACATTTTGTCGGATGTTAGACAAAGGAAGTTTTATTATCTCAGTTCATTGCTTTGTTTCTAGATTTATCTAGTTTTGCTTCTAATGAACCACTTAAGACTAGAGATATTCTGACTAAAATACTCTTCATTGCAAAATATTAGCCATTAAATCGATGCAATCATTAATGGAAAAATTAATAGTGCCTATTTTGTAATACACAAAAGGTTTTGTTACTAAATTGAAAAAAAAACAAAAAAATTTCGAGAAGACTTATAGTGACAAGTCAGCGTGGGCAACGTTGGAGCATTTGCGTATAGACGGGGCTAGTCTGAGGGGTTTGCAACATGTGCTGTCACACAGGGGACATATGAAGAACGGGCACTGATAGATTGCTGGTGGTGCAGGGCTGAATCCTGTGCTATATGGTACAGGAAACCCTTCTTGAGTAGCAAGCAGAGCCATTCTGTAAGATCAGAGATTACATGCTCAAAAGGCGCATTACTGTTCTAGTGTGAGCCTGACAGAGATTATTCATAAAGTACAATCTGCAAACATTTTAAATGATTAAATATATTATGACAATTATTTTATTATCATATTGTGATTATATTGCTGGGAATCCAATGCTATTTACCAACGTGGGAGTGCAAGAACAAATTGTAGATTATGCTAACGTAGTGTAACTATAATCTTAATTTAAGTAATGACAGGAGGCGCATATTTGCATAACTCTCTTTACTGAAACTCCTAGAAGCACAGATCATAAGAGAACAACCAATCAAAAAACACTTCAATGTTATGCAAAAGGACCTATCACTAGTGATGTCGCGAACCCAAAATTTTCGGTTCGCGAACGGCAAACGGGAACTTCCGCAAACGTTCGCGAACCGGCGAACCAGGCGAACCGCCATTGACTTCAATGTGCAGGCGAATTTTAAAACCCACAGGGACTCTTTCTGGCCACAAAAGTGATGGAAAAGTTGTTTCAAGGGAACTAACACCTTGACTGTGGCATGCCGGAGGGGGATCCATGGCAAAACTCCCATGGAAAATTACATAGTTGATGCAGAGTCTGGTTTTAATCCATAAAGGGCATAAATCACCTAACATTCCTAAATCACAATGGATATGGATTGACACCTTGACATATGGATTGACACCTGTCCTCAGAGACCCTGATACACACTGACACAGAGCAGAATAGGGACTGTTCCCCCTACATAGGGTTACTTGGCAGATATGGATTGACGCCTATCCTAAGGATCCCTGATACACACTGACACAGAGCAGAATAGGGACTGTTCCCCCTACATAGGGTCACTTGACAGATATGGATTGACACCTATCCTAAGGATCCCTGATACACACTGACACAGAGCAGAATAGGGACTGTTCCCCCTACATAGGGTCACTTGGCAGATATGGATTGACACCGGTCCTCAAAGCCCCTGATACACACTGACACAGAGCAGAATAGGGACTGTTCCCCCTACATAGGGTCACTTGGCAGATATGGATTGACACCTATCCTAAGGATCCCTGATACACACTGACACAGAGCAGAATGTGTAATATTCACTAAATGCCAAACATTGTTATACAGGGGAATATTCAGTAAATAAGGATAAGGTGGGGGACCTACTGTCCTCCCCCTGGCCCCCACCCCTGCGCGGTGGGTGGGGGGCATAAATCACAATGGGGGGACCTACTGATAGGAGTGGTGTACTATTCTTATCAGTTTAATACCTGTTGCGTCTCCTATCAGTGGACGTGTATATGGCAGCTATTTTAGGAACCGCACACCTGGGACCCAAGCAAGGTCACCTCGTTGAACAGGCTACAACATTTGTCCCTGTAAAACTATCCTGGACATCATGTACAACTTATATGGATATGGCAGCGATTTTTGTAACAGGGAGATGGAAGAAGATGCTTGGTCGGTCCTCCTACTTCAAATTTGGGGCACTGCGCGTGCAATCTAATGTGCCACCAGATAGGAGTGGTGTGTTTAGTATTATTCTTATCAGTTTAATACCTGTTGCGTCTCCTATCAGTGGACGTGTATATGGCAGCGATTTTAGGAACCGCACACCTGGGACCCGAGCAAGGTCACCTCGTTCAACAGGCTACAACATTTGTCCCTGGAAAACTATCCTGGACATCATGTACAACTTATATGGATATGGCAGCGATTTTTGTAACAGGGAGATGGAAGAAGATGCTTGGTCGGTCCACCTACTTCAAATTTGGGGCACTGCGCGTGCAATCTAATGTGCCACCAGATAGGAGTGGTGTGTTTATTATTATTATTATCAGTTTAATACCTGTTGCGTCTCCTATCAGTGGATGTGTATATGGCAGCGATTTTAGGAACCGCACAACCTGGGACCCGAGCAAGGTCACCTCGTTCAACAGGCTACAACATTTGTCCCTGGAAACCTAGCCTGGACATCATGCACAACTTGAATGGAAAACGGGACTAACAGGTCAATCCTGCTTACGGAGACTCTCAGGTTATTGATCGTGTCAAGAGGAGGGGAACAACTTCAAAAAAAGATTACTGGCAAATTCTTAAAAAAAAAGTGGAAACGGCTGCTGCCGAAAATTCCAATACCTGACTAGAACGCTACAGATCCCATTACCCAATGCATATTTGCGACGTCTACAAAGGACTCTCACTAGCTTCGTGTGGGCACACAAAAAATATAATATTCAGTAAATAAGGATAAGGTGGGGAACCTACTGTCCTCCCCCCCGGCCCCCACCCCTGCGCGGTGGGTGGGGGGCATAAATCACAATGGGGGGGACCTACTGTCCTCCCCCCTCCCCCACCCGAGAGCGGTGGGTGGGGGCAATAAATAATACTGTATGATGTTGTATCGATCAGGTAGTGTAAGGGTTACGCCCGCTTCACAGTGACAGACCAAACTCCTCTCAGTGGATGTGTATATGCCAGCGATTTTTGGAACAGCGAGATGGATGAAGATGCTTGGTCGGTCCTCCAACTTCAAATTTGGGGCACTGCGCGTGCAATCTAATGTGCCACCAGATAGGAGTGGTGTGTTTAGTATTATTCTTATCAGTTTAATACCTGTTGCGTCTCCTATCAGTGGACGTGTATATGGCAGCGATTTTAGGAACCGCACACCTGGGAGGCATGGCATAAGGATTTGAGTACAGTCTTCTCAGAAGAACAATGGAACCAAGCCTTCATAGCCCATAAAGGTAGATCCAGATGCGCATCCCACCTAGAGCTAATGCGCAAGATACAATATAGGTGGTACTTGGTACCGACTAGACTAGCGACCATATATCCCAACACCTCGAGACTTTGCTGGAGATGTTTAATAGAGTAGGACACAATGCTCCACATCTGGTGGGCCTGCTCGGCCATCAGAGTATACTGGAAGGCAGTCGAGGGGGTGATACAAGGGGCACTGGTCACGAGAACCAACCTGAGACCAGAAAATGCCCTACTCTTCATCTCGATTGACCCATTCCCAAAAGCACATGCCGACCTAACATATCATATTTTGATTGCTGCCAACTTATTAATAGCCAGAGGGTGGAAACAACAACAGCCACCGGAGAGATCTAGCCTTCTCCAACAGATCTCCCTAAACCTAGCATATGAAACAAAAACCTGCCAGCGGCTACACCCCCCACACCACATAGTGGAAGCCAGGAACATATGGGAGGCGTATCTGAGGAAGGAGGAGGAGGGGGTCGTGTTAGAACAATAACATATCACATATATATATATATATATATATATACACGAAGGATGAATAGTACCACTCCTAAGACCTAACTGCTCTGACGCAGAGAGACAACGACTCCAAACACCATGGTACAACAGCCAACATTGAGGTATACCAAGCTGAGGTTAAACAATCTACAGGGCATAACGGAACAAACACCCACATTGTACATAGTTAAGTAGTTAGATAAGGGAATAGACCCGGTGACCGCACACAGCGTGCTAACTAAGAAGGAGACAAAGGGAGATGGGGGCTTCTGACGTCTATTTTCCCCGTTCTTCTTCCCCTACCATAGCCTGTCCCCAGGTTTCCCCCTTCCCATACCCCGGACCAAACCCAGGTTTAGGAGAGAAAGACAACCATGACATGGTACTAGACCAAAGGCACAAGGGCAGCGGAAAAACTCCCACGAGAATGAATAACCAGTTTGCTATTGAATGTATAAGATGTGAATAAGATCGATGTACCTTAACCGCTTACCCTCCCTTTTTTCCTTTCTGTATCCCGAACAAGTTCTCTGATAAAATAAAAATTGTCAGATTCAAGTTCTTGTGCCCCACAGTTCAAATTAACATTCAAATGACAATTCATGACAGATCACACAAGTGAATAGCCCTGCCAACGTCGTCTCAGAATTTTTTTTTGTTATCTAAGAAGAAATAGAAATGCAAGAGCAGAATAGAGACTGTTCCCCGTCCTCAGAGACCATGATACACACTGACACAGAGCAGAATAGGGACTATTCCCTATTTTTTTATTTGGTTTTTGAAGCCACAGTGGGCCTAAAAATTAGGCATGTACACATGCCTGAAAAATTTGGTATTGTCGCAGCCGCTGCTGTAGCAGCGGCCAGAAAAATTGATGTTTGTTTCACAGGCAGAAAGTGCCCTAAAACACGGCGGCTTGAACCCTAGTTGGTGGCGGATAAGTCACGCAAGTCAACCGGCATTCAGAGCTAAAATACAGCAGCGTGTGGACCAAGCGTTTTAGCCCAAGGCAGCTCATCTCATCAGGCCTTTTTTAATCTAATGTATCGCCCAGTGTCAGTCCCTTCGGGATCCATCCCTCATTCATCTTAATAAAGGTGAGGTAATCTAGACTTTTTTGACATAGGCGACTTCTCTTCTCAGTGACAATACCTCCTGCTGCACTGAAGGTCCTTTCTGACAGGACACTTGAAGCGGGGTAGGCACGAAGTTCTATCGCAAATTGGGATAGCTCAGGCCACAGGTCAAGCCTGCACACCCAGTATTCAAGGGGTTCATCGCTCCTCAGAGTGTCGATATCTGCAGTTAAGGCGAGGTAGTCTGCTACCTGTCGGTCGAGTCACTCTCTGAGGGTGGATCCCGAAGGGCTGTGCCGATGCGTAGGACTTAAAAAGGTCCGCATGTCCTCCATCAACAACACGTCTTTAAAGCATCCTGTCCTTGCTGGCGTGGTCGTGGGAGGAGGAGGATGACTTCCACCTCTCCCCCTGTTAGATTCACGTTGTGCTGTGACATCACCCTTATACGCTGTGTAAAGCATACTTTTTAATTTATTTTCCAAATGCTGCATCCTTTCCGACTTGTTGCAGTTCGGTAACATTTCTGCCACTTTCTGCTTATACCGGGGGTCCAGTAGCGTGGACACCCAGTACAGGTCGCTCTCCTTCAGCCTTTTTATACGAGGGTCCCTCAACAGGCACGACAGCATGAAAGACCCCATTTGCACAAGGTTGGATGCCGAGCTACTCATTTCCCGTTCCTCCTCCTCACTGATGTCAATGAAGGTATGTTCTTCCCCCCAGCCACGTACAACACCACGGGTACCAGATAGGTGACAACGAGCACCCTGGGATGCCTGTTGTGGTTGGTCTTCCTCCTCCTCCTCCTCAAAGCCACATTCCTCCTCTGACTCCTCTTCCTCACAATCCTCTTCCAGAGTTGCCGCAGGTCCAGCAAGCGATGCTGATAAGGCTGTTTCTGGTGGTGATGGTGACAACAACTCTTCCTCTCCCTCTTCACGCTCATCTACGGCCTGATCCAGCACTCTTCACAGGGCACGCTCCAGGAAGAAAACAAATGGTATGATGTCGCTGATGGTGCCTTCGGTGCGACTGACTAGGTTTGTCACCTCCTCAAAAGGAAGCTTGAGCCTACAGGCATTGCGCATGAGCGTCCAGTAACGTGGCAAAAAAATTCCCAGCTCCCCAGAGGCTGTCCTAGCACCCCGGTCATACAAATATTCATTAACAGCTTTTTCTTGTTGGAGCAGGCGGTCGAACATTAGGAGTGTTGAATTCCAACGTGTCGGGCTGTCGCAAATCAAGCGCCTCACTGGCATGTTGTTTCGCCGCTGGATATCGGCAAAGTGAGCCATGGCCGTGTAGGAATGCCTGAAATGGCCACACACCTTCCTGGCATGTTTCAGGACATCCTGTAAGCCTGTGTATTTATGCACAAAGCGTTCTACGATCAGATTACACACATGTGCCATGCACGGCACATGTGTTAACTTGCCCAACTTCAATGCTGCTAACAAATTTGTTCCGTTGTCACAAACCACTTTACCGATATCCAGTTGCTGCGGAGTCAGCCACTTTTCCATCTGTGCATTCCGGCCGGACAGGAGTGCTTGTCCGGTGTGACTCTGCTTTCAAGCAAGTCAAACCCAAGACGGCGTGACACTGCCGTATCCGGGATGTGGAATAGTACCTGGGGAGCTGGGGGGGTGCCGTTGATGTGGAGAAAGACGCAGCAGCACAAGAGGACTCAGCCGAGGAGGTTATGGAAGAGGATGGAGTAGGAGGAGTAGAGGAGGTGGCAGCAGGACTGCCTGCAAGTCGTGGGGCTGTCACCAACTCCTCTGCAGAGCCATGCATTCCATACTTGGCAGCAGTCAGCAGGTTTACCCAATGCACAGTATAGGTGATATACCTGCCCTGACCATGCTTTACAGACCAGGTATCAGTGGTCAGATGGACCCTTGCCCCAACACTGTGTGCCAGACATGCCATTACTTCCTTTTGCACAATCGAGTACAGGTTGGGGATTGCCTTTTGTGAAAATAAATTTTGGCCGGGTACCTTCCACTGCGGTGTCCCAATAGCTACAAATTTTTTGAACGCCTCAGACTCCATCAGCTTGTATGGTAAAAGCTGGCGGGCTAAGAGTTCGGACAAGCCAGCTGTCAGACGCTGGGCAAGGGGGTGACTTTGTGACATTGGCTTCTTACGCTCAAACATGTCCTTGACAGACACATGACTGTGGGCAGATGAGCGGGAACTGCTCAAGGCGGGAGACGGAGTGGCGGATGGTTGAGAGGGGGCAAGGAGGACAGCAGTGGTTGACGTGGCTGAAGATGCTGCACCAGGAGGAGGATGGCGGCTTAGAGTAGGCATGCTGCTTGTACTCATGTGTTGATCCCATAGGCATTTGTGATGTGAGATCATGTGCCTACGCAAAGCAGGTGTACCTAGGTGGGTGTTGGACTTCCCACGACTCAGTATCTTTTGGCACAGGTTGCAAATGGCATCGCTGTTGTCAAGTGCAGACACACAAAAAAAATTCCACACTGCTGAGCTCTGCAATGACGGCATTCTGGTGGTGGACACAGCATGTGTTGATTGGCGTGCTGTCGGGCTGACCCTGGGTGCCGATGCATGCTGTCTGACTGTGCCACTAGCTCCTTGCGACGACCTCCCCCTGCTTCCAACTCGTCTCCTCCTCCTCTTCTCTGTCTCCCCATCTGAACTTTCGGCCTGTTCTTCTTCTTGCCGAGCGGGCACCCACGTGACATCCATGGACGCATCGTCATTATCAACCGCTTCGCTTGTATCTGACAACTCAGCAAAGGAAGCAGCAGCGGGTACAACATCATAATCATCACACCATACGTCCATGTGTGTAATGCTGCCTGCCTGAGACATATCCCTGTTATCTACATCCTCTGGCAATAATGGTTGCGCATCACTCATTTCTTCAAACGGATGTGTGAATAACTCCTCTGACATACCAAGTAAAGCGGCTGTGGTGCTAGTTTTGGTGGTGGCGGCAGGCGGGTGAGTGGTATCTTGAGAGGTGCCTGAAGCTAAGCTGGAGGAGGATGGTGTGTCAAGGTTCCGAGCGGAGGCTGTAGAAGATTGGGTGTCCTGTGTTAGCCAGTCAACTATGTCCTCAGAACTTTTCAAGTTCAGGGTACGCGGCCTCTGAAAACTGGGCATTATTCTAGGGCCAAAGGGAATCAAAGCACCACGACCACGATGGCCCCTGCGGGGTGGCCTGCCTCTGCTTGTCATTTTTTTTGGGATTAGTGGTACTATGCGTGCAAGCTACTGTGAGACCAGATATGAGTGGCAATGTGCAATGGCAGAGGTCTGCAGAGTACACGCTGTAGGCCTGACACACCCGCTTGAAGACAACTAACTGCTATTCAATCTATAACAGTGAAAAAACATTTATGTTTTTAAATGCACGCTATTGTGACACCAGAAATAAGTGGCAATGTGCACTGGCAGAGGTTGGCAGAGTACACGCTGTAGGCATGACACCCGCTTGAAGACAAGTAACTGCTATTCAATCTATAACAGTGAAAAAAGTTTTTTGGTTTTAAATGCACGCTATTGTGACACCAGATATGAGTGGCAATGTTCACTGGCACAGTTCTGCAGAGCACACGCTGTAGGCCTGACACACCCGCTTTAAGGACACTGACTGCTATTAGCTTACACTGGAAACCTTTTTTTCTTTGTAAATGCACGCTATAGAGACACCAGATATAAGTGGTAGTGTGCACTGGCACAGGTCTGCAGAGCACAGGCTGTAGGCTTGACACACCCGCTTGAAGACAAGTAACTGCTATTCAATCTATAACAGTGAAAAAAGTTTTTTGGTTTTAAATGCACGCTATTGTGACACCAGATATGAGTGGCATTGTGCACTGGCAGAGGTTGGCAGAGTACACGCTGTAGGCATGACACCCGCTTGAAGACAAGTAACTGCTATTCAATCTATAACAGTGAAAAAAGTTTTTTGGTTTTAAATGCACGCTATTGTGACACCAGATATGAGTGGCAATGTTTACTGGCACAGTTCTGCAGAGCACACGCTGTAGGCCTGACACACCCGCTTTAAGGACACTGACTGCTATTAGCTTACACTGGAAACCTTTTTTTCTTTGTAAAAGCACGCTATAGAGACACCAGATATAAGTGGTAGTGTGCACTGGCACAGGTCTGCAGAGCACAGGCTGTAGGCTTGACACACCCGCTTGAAGACAAGTAACTGCTATTCAATCTATAACAGTGAAAAAAGTTTTTTGGTTTTAAATGCACGCTATTGTGACACCAGATATGAGTGGCATTGTGCACTGGCAGAGGTCTGCAGAGTACACGCTGTAGGCCTGACACCCGCTTGAAGACAACTAACTGCTATTCAATCTATAACAGTGAAAAAAGTGTTTGGGTTTTAAATGCACGCTATTGTGATACCAGATATGAGTGGCAATGTTCACTGGCACAGTTCTGCAGAGCACACGCTGTAGGCCTGACACACCCGCTTTAAGGACACTGACTGCTATTAGCTTACACTGGAAACCTTTTTTTCTTTGTAAAAGCACGCTATAGAGACACCAGATATGAGTGGTAATGTGCACTGGCACAGGTCTGAAGAGCACAGGCTGTAGGCTTGACACACCCGCTTGAAGACAAGTAACTGCTATTCAATCTATAACAGTGAAAAAAGTTTTTTGGTTTTAAATGCACGCTATTGTGACACCAGATATGAGTGGCAATGTGCACTGGCAGAGGTCTGCAGAGTACACGCTGTAGGCCTGACACCCGCTTGAAGACAACTAACTGCTATTCAATCTATAAAAGTGAAAAAAGTTTTTGGGTTTTAAATGCACGCTATTGTGACACCAGATATGAGTGGCAATGTTCACTGGCACAGTTCTGCAGAGCACACGCTGTAGGCCTGACACACCCGCTTTAAGGACACTGACTGCTATTAGCTTACACTGGAAACCTTTTTTTCTTTGTAAAAGCACGCTATAGAGACACCAGATATGAGTGGTAATGTGCACTGGCACAGGTCTGCAGAGCACAGGCTGTAGGCTTGACACAGCCGCTTGAAGACAGGTAACTGCTATTCAATCTATAACAGTGAAAAAAGTTTTTTGGTTTTAAATGCACGCTATTGTGACACCAGATATGAGTGGCAATGTGCACTGGCAGAGGTCTGCAGAGTAAACGCTGTAGGCCTGACACCCGCTTGAAGACAACTAACTGCTATTCAATCTACAACAGTGAAAAAAGTTTTTGGGTTTTAAATGCACGCTATTGTGACACCAGATATGAGTGGCAATGTGCACTGGCAGAGATCTGCAGAGTACACACTGTAGGCCTGACACCCGCTTGAAGACAGCTAACTGCTATTCAATCTATAAAAGTGAAAAAAGTTTTTGGGTTTTAAATGCACGCTATTGTGACACCAGATATGAGTGGCAATGTGCACTGGCAGAGGTCTGCAGAGTACACGCTGTAGGCCTGACACCCGCTTGAAGACAACTAACTGCTATTCAATCTATAACAGTGAAAAAAGTTTTTTCTTTGTAAAGGCACGCTATACAGACACCAGATATGAGTGGCAAATTACACTTGCTGAGGTTGGCAGAGCACACGCTGAAGGCCTGACACCCGCTTTAAGGACACTGACTGCTATTAGCTTACACTGAAAAACTTTTTTTCTTTGTAAAAGCACGCTATTGTGACACCAGATATGAGTGGCAATGTGCACTGGCACAGGTCTGCAGAGCACAGGCTGTAGGCTTGACACACCCGCTTGAAGACAAGTAACTGCTATTCAATCTATAACAGTGAAAAAAGTTTTTTGGTTTTAAATGCACGCTATTGTGCCACCAGATATGAGTGGCAATGTGCACTGGCACAGTTCTGCAGCGCACACGCTGTAGGCCTGACACACCCGCTTTAAGGACACTGACTGCTATTAGCTTACACTGGAAACCTTTTTTTCTTTGTAAAAGCACGCTATTGTGACACCAGTTATGAGTGGCAATGTGCACTGGCACAGGTCTGCAGAGCACAGGCTGTAGGCCTGACACACCCGCTTGAAGACAAGTAACTGCTATTCAATCTATAACAGTGAAAAAAGTTTTTTGGTTTTAAATGCACGCTATTGTGACACCAGATATGAGTGGCAATGTGCACTGGCACAGTTCTGCAGAGCACACGCTGTAGGCCTGACACACCCGCTTTAAGGACACTGACTGCTATTAGCTTACACTGGAAACCTTTTTTTCTTTGTAAAAGCACGCTATAGAGACACCAGATATGAGTGGAAATGTGCACTGGCACAGGTCTGCAGAGCACAGGCTGTAGGCCTGACACACCCGCTTGAAGACAAGTAACTGCTATTCAATCTATAACAGTGAAAAAAGTTTTTGGGTTTTAAATGCACAAAATTGTGACAGTGAAAAACTGTTTTTTGGTTTTAAATGCACAAAATTGTGCATGGGGACCTGAAACTCTTCCAGTGATGTTTGGGCCCTGTCTGACTCCGTGGACCATTAGCCTCTAGGTGTACGAAAGGGGGTTTCCCTTAAGTGAATGGGAGATATGGTAGTCTCGGACTCATGGGGTTGATCCCTAGCTCAATTCTCAGTCCATTGTGGGGTTAACCTCATAATTGTTGCCAAGGTGACGTATCTTCGAGGGGTTCACCCAAGTTGTACATCAAAACTGTACCTCTGGGGTCAGCAATAAAACACATCATGTGTGATAGTTCTGCATGGTGTGATATTGTATCTCCAGACAATCATAAAAGGAAGTGGGGTATTCCTGTAAGGAATATACAGAACACATGTGAGGATATCTGGGGGCTCACCCCATGGGGTGTGCCATGAGAACCACAGGACACCCACACATGGCAACTTATGCAATCAGAATGGCACAGTGTATATGGCTGTTAAACTCAATATATTCCCACAAAATAATTACACCTCAACACCTGTTGTCAGCAAACAGCATGTAGTAGCCCAGCATGTATTTGGAATACCTTGTAGTAGGTGCCTTGACTGTGGATGAGAAATCAGCACTGCAATGGTGAGTGTGGAGCCTCAGGTACGGCTTGAAGTTAAGTATATTTAATCCAGATCATGGTAATATTGATCTGGAATGAAAAAAGTAATGGCCAACTTGAATCTGGCGGCTCTCGCAAGATTCAAGATGGCTGCCGAGCGTGCAATGATCGTCAAGACCCGCGGTTTTGGGGGCCTGCTGGTCACGGTAGATTCATGCTGATTGCCCCCACCACCCACACACACCCTCAGCTAGTCCCAAAGGAGTAGAAATAGGTACTGAAAAGAGCGTGATCGCAGCGCCGACTGCCACGATCTGTGCAACGGGCAAGTGGCTCCAGGAGAGAAGGAGAGAAGGGAGAGAGGGAGCAGGCCCTAAGGAGGGTTGAGCAAAACAAGTCCAAAAGGGGAAATAGAATTAGTAGAACGGTAGTGGGGACAAGTTAACAGAGCAACAAGGTATGTACCGTATATACTCGAGTATAAGCCGAGTTTTTCAGCCCATTTTTTGGGCTGAAAAACCCCAACTCGGCTTATACTCGAGTCAAGGTCTGTATTATGGCAATTTGCATTTCCATAATACAGACTGGGGGGAGAGGGGGGCTGGCAGAGCTGTACTTACCTGTTCTGCAGCTCCTGTCAGCTCTCTCCTCCTCCGCGCCGTCCGTTCAGCACCTCGGTCAGCTCCCAGTGTAAGTCTTGCGAGAGCCGCGGCTCTCGCGAGACTTACAGTGTGAGCTGATAGAAGGAGCTGCACGGACGGCGCAGAGGAGGAGAGAGCTGACAGAAGCTGCAGAACAGGTAAGTACAGCTCTGCCAGCCCCCCTCTCCCCCCCACTGAACTGCCACTGGACCACCAGGGAAGGAGAGCCCCCCTCCCTGCCATATATCAAGCAGGGAGGGGGGACGAAAAAAATAAAAATAAATAAAATACGAAATAATAATAAAAAATTAATAATAATAAACATTTTTTAATAATAACAAAAAAAAGGGGTATAAGGACCACTATGGGAGGGGGGGGGTATAAGGACCACTATGGGAGGGGGGGGGGTATAAGGACCACTATGGGAGGGAGGGGGGTATAAGGACCGCTATGGGAGGGAGGGGGGGTATAAGGACCACTATGGGAGGGAGGGGGGAATAAGGACCACTATGGGAGGGAGGGGGGGGGGATAAGGACCACTATGGGAGGGAGGGGGGTATAAGGACCACTATGGGAGGGAGGGGGGGTATAAGGACCACTATGGGAGGGAGGGGGTGGGATAAGGACCACTATGGGAGGGAGGGGGTGGGATAAGGACCACTATGGGAGGGAGGGGGGGATAAGGACCACTAATGGAGGGAGGGGGGTATAAGGACCACTATGGGAGGGGAGGGGGAAGTAAGGACCACTAGGGGAGGGGAGGGTAAGGACCACTAGGGGAGGGGTGAGTCAGGACCACTGGGGGGGGGTGAAGGAACACGGGGGTGGGGAGGTAAGGACCACTGAGGGAGGAGGAGGGGAAGTCAGGACATATGGGGGGCGAGGGGGCGGCAACATTTTTTTTGCCTACGGCGGCAAATATCCTTGCACCGGCCCTGCACACACTGCATTCACACACTGCATTCATACACACACACACTGCATTCATGCACACACACACTGCATTCATGCACACACACACTGCACTCATACACACACTGCACTCATACACACGCTGCACTCATACACACACGCTGCACTCATACACACACGCTGCACTCATACACACACACATACGCACACACTGCATTCATTATACACACACTGTAAATAAATATTCAATTAATATATTTTTTTTAGGATCTAATTTTATTTAGAAATTTACCAGTAGCTGCTGCATTTCCCACCCTAGTCTTATACTCGAGTCAATACATTTTCCCAGTTTTTTGGGATAAAATTAGGGGCCTCGGCTTATATTCGGGTCGGCTTATACTCGAGTATATACGGTATATATATATATATATATATAGAAAAATGAAAAATCAAAATGCACTCACAGGTCTTCTTAAGTGGAACACTTAGTGCTTTATTGTTTCAAAACTGGTGTACAGAAATCAATCGACGTTTCGACCCTGCCGGGTCTTTTTCAAGATCGCAGAGTACATGACAGTGAAGTGTTTATATATGAAATACAAATCTAAATCAATGTGCACTTACCCAATGGTGAAGTGAGGTGGAGTGAGTCTGCCCGTTAGAACCCGGAAGTGCTTGGAAGCCGCATAGGACGTCACGTGATCGGGACGTCGGACGGAAGAAAAGTGGTTGTCAAGGCAACGGTATACACAGAGAAAACTCAGATACCGGGCGCAAGTGAAACGCTGTGGAGAACAGAGTGGGAAGTATAGACTACCACACAGTCTGTATAACCCAGATGCCAGGAAAGAGTGCTGGTGGACTAACCAGTGTAGTGTACTAACGTGTTTAAGAGTTATAAACACACATGTGAAAAAAGTGCCCAACCAAACAAATTTAACCAGTGAGACAACACAAAAAGCCTGGCATCGTGAATAAAGATTAAAATCAAAGCGGAGAACAACATGTATTTAAACAATATTATATGCAAAATATATATATGAGATTTATACACTCAAGCATGCTGTTATATGCATAAGTTCCATATCAGAACAACTTAATAAACAATGTTATATACATAATGTATGCATGATTAATGCACTAGAGCATGCTGTACGATGTACTGCTAATGTGATGATCTAGTACTACGAAATATATCATAAACAAAATCATAAACTCTAATGGTGACACAGACTAACTCCCATCACTCTATATATTTTCCAAATAAGTATCATGTCTAAAGGATAAAGGGGACAGCCCTTGAGTAACAAACTAACCCCACTTGGAGTAGTCTGAGGTACCCCTGGACTGGTCAAAGTCCCATGTCAGAACAACTTAATAGATAATAGAGCAGGAAGATAAATCGATACGTGACCAAATGCCACTATTAACTGCATCTAGCGTAGTGCCAGATATTAACACTCAGTTGACTGTCTGAGACCAACCAAACTTTAAGTCCGATATGCCAAATGGTAATACGATACTACCAGCATATGATTGCTATGTACAAATGAGCAAACTAATAATAAATCAAAACATGACAAACCAAATCTAATGCTGATCAAACAATCACGTCTAATGGGATCACATAGAACTCTATATGTGGCTAATCTATACTAGGGTCTATCTTGTAGAATCATAGTTGTAGCATATAATTGCTACATACATGTCAAACACCAAAAGTGAAGATAGAGATAATACTAATCCATCCTCAACATAACTGCTGATCTTAGAACACTCTCGACTGCCGGGAAGAGATTAATATACCCAGAAACTGCTGGAAGCATATGATAGCTACCTATAGTGAAGAATGTGAACAAATGAAATAAAATAAAATAAAGTAAATAGTAAAAAGAAATGCTAGAGCTAATAGTACAAAAATAATGCTAGAAAAATACCTGAGTCGTGTGGCGGTAATCTCCATCTCAAAAAGGGAAGCCATAATCCATGCCACCGCCAAACAATTGCCATAGGGCATCTAGACATGCTGACTAAATACTTGCAAGAATAATAAAAACTATAATAAACAAAGAAGAAATGTAATAAAAGAAAAAATTAATAAAGAATATATATATAATTAATGAAAAAGATATATTGTGAAAAAGTATAATAAAAAAAATTCTAATAAGCAATGTTAATGTAAATACGTGGTAAACGGATCTCAATGGTACTAGAACAACCAAACATATGGTGATAATAATCACCACCTTCATAAGAACATAGAATATACGATGTTTTCGTTTAGTCCTTTAGGTGTAACTGTGTCCAAAAAATGAATCCAATAGGCTTCTCTCTGTAAAAGGATTTTGGATCGATCGCCGCCTCGGTCTAAAGGAGGTACATGGTCAATCCTAATGAATTTAAGTGTGGGAAGATGGTGTTGCATAGCCAAGAAGTGTTTAGCCACGGGTTTTTCCGTGGTTTGGTCCCGATATGCCGTCATTATCCCGGATCGATGACCCCTCATCCTATCGCGTAGTGTGAGGTCTGTCTTCCCGACATACGATAGTCCACATGGACAGGTCACCATGTAGATGACATGGTCTGTCGTACAGGTGATGTAGTGCTTAATCGGTATCCGTTTGCCCGTGTGTGGGTGGGCAAAGGAGGTGCTGGTCAGCATATGGCTACACGTTACACAGCCAGTGCACTTGAAGCAGCCTTTCTTTTTTATCCATGTTTTCTTGGTATAACATTGTGTGGGATCGTTCCGAACTAATAAGTCCCTCAAATTACGGTTTCTTTTGTAGCTGATCATAGGACGTTGTTGGAAAATCGACGGGAGATTCTTATCGGCTTGAATTACATCCCAATGCCTGTGTATCGTGTTTTTTATTTTTGTGGTTGCTGTATGGTAGGTCATAGGGAGAAACAATGGAGTCTTCTTGGTTTTGCTGTTATTGCTAGAATCTAAGCGTTCTCTGGCTCTTTTTTCAGCAATCTCCAATGTGTGAGGGGTATAGCCTCTATCAATAAAGCGTTGTTTCATTTCCGTCAGCTGAGTAGTCATATGAGAGATGTCACTGTTGTAACGTAGGACTCTAAGAAACTGAGAGATAGGCAGAGAGTCTTTTAGATGTTGGGGGTGAAAGCTGGTGGCTGATAGGATAGTATTTCTGTCCGTATCTTTACGGTGTAGAGTATAGCCAATCTCACCCATATTTTTGTACAATAGCACATCCAAAAAAGGAATTTGGTCACAATTCTGATTGAGAGTGAATTTTATGGTGGTGGGTAACGTGTTTAATTGTTGAACCATATCTTCCAATTCCTGGTTTGTAGAAGTCCATAGGAGAAGGATATCATCCACAAATCTGAAATACCTCAGTATATTCTTTGCGTATGTGGAGAAGATGTATTGTTGTTCGAACCATGACATGAAGATGTTGGCGTATGATGGAGCCATGGCCGCCCCCATAGCAGTCCCGGATATTTGCAAATAGAAATTACCCTCGAATTTAAAATAATTGCAAGAGAGTGCGATAGTGAGTAGTTCCAAAATGAATTCGATAG
The DNA here is from genome assembly GCF_036172605.1 of Pelobates fuscus. NCBI lineage: Eukaryota > Metazoa > Chordata > Amphibia > Anura > Pelobatidae > Pelobates > Pelobates fuscus. The sequence goes on from NC_086318.1 coordinate 115,780,735, forward strand.
GGGGGCCTTTGTAAGTTGTACACTTGGACAAGGTAATGCGGACAGCTTCAATCCCTTCCGCTTGGGGTATTGCCGTGTATAGGTTCTGAACGTCCAGAGTGACAAAAATAAATTCACTTTGTATATTCTGGCCGAGTTCTCTGAGCTGTCTTAAAAGGTCCTGGGTATCCTTGAGGCAAAATGGCAACCCTTTAACACAATCCTGTAAATGATGGTCCACGTATTTAGCAATCGGTTCTAATAAACCACCCCTGGCCGAGACTATGGGTCTGCCTGGTGGATTTTGGCTGGATTTGTGGATCTTAGGCAGGGTGTACAATACAGGGTGTATAGGATGGATCACCAAGAGATATTTAGCTGTATTGGAATCGATATAACCAGCTTGAAGGCCAATGTTGATGAGTTGTTGGATCTTTTTGTGAAATGTCTGAACAGGATCATACGTGAGTTTACGATATGTGGAGATGTCATTCAGTTGTCGCATAATTTCACACTTATATTGCTGGTATGATTGAATCACAACGCCTCCGCCTTTATCTGCGGGGCGAATTACAATGTTCACATCATCACGAAGATCTTGTAGTGCAGTTTTTTCATCCAAGGTCAAATTGGGTCTGTATTTGGGCGGTGTTAAAAGACTCTCTGCCTATCTCTCAGTTTCTTAGAGTCCTACGTTACAACAGTGACATCTCTCATATGACTACTCAGCTGACGGAAATGAAACAACGCTTTATTGATAGAGGCTATACCCCTCACACATTGGAGATTGCTGAAAAAAGAGCCAGAGAACGCTTAGATTCTAGCAATAACAGCAAAACCAAGAAGACTCCATTGTTTCTCCCTATGACCTACCATACAGCAACCACAAAAATAAAAAACACGATACACAGGCATTGGGATGTAATTCAAGCCGATAAGAATCTCCCGTCGATTTTCCAACAACGTCCTATGATCAGCTACAAAAGAAACCGTAATTTGAGGGACTTATTAGTTCGGAACGATCCCACACAATGTTATACCAAGAAAACATGGATAAAAAAGAAAGGCTGCTTCAAGTGCACTGGCTGTGTAACGTGTAGCCATATGCTGACCAGCACCTCCTTTGCCCACCCACACACGGGCAAACGGATACCGATTAAGCACTACATCACCTGTACGACAGACCATGTCATCTACATGGTGACCTGTCCATGTGGACTATCGTATGTCGGGAAGACAGACCTCACACTACGCGATAGGATGAGGGGTCATCGATCCGGGATAATGACGGCATATCGGGACCAAACCACGGAAAAACCCGTGGCTAAACACTTCTTGGCTATGCAACACCATCTTCCCACACTTAAATTCATTGGGATTGACCATGTACCTCCTTTAGACCGAGGCGGCGATCGATCCAAAATCCTTTTACAGAGAGAAGCCTATTGGATTCATTTTTTGGACACAGTTACACCTAAAGGACTAAACGAAAACATCGTATATTCTATGTTCTTATGAAGGTGGTGATTATTATCACCATATGTTTGGTTGTTCTAGTACCATTGAGATCCGTTTACCACGTATTTACATTAACATTCCTTATTAGAATTTTTTTTATTATACTTTTTCACAATATATCTTTTTCATTAATTATATATATATTCTTTATTATTTTTTTCTTTTATTACATTTCTTCTTTGTTTATTATAGTTTTTATTATTCTTGCAAGTATTTAGTCAGCATGTCTAGATGCCCTATGGCAATTGTTTGGCGGTGGCATGGATTATGGCTTCCCTTTTTGAGATGGAGATTACCGCCACACGACTCAGGTATTTTTCTAGCATTATTTTTGTACTATTAGCTCTAGCATTTCTTTTTACTATTTACTTTATTTTATTTTATTTCAATTGTTCACATTCTTCACTATAGGTAGCTATCATATGCTTCCAGCAGTTTCTGGGTATATTAATCTCTTCCCGGCAGTCGAGAGTGTTCTAAGATCAGCAGTTATGTTGAGGATGGATTAGTATTATCTCTATCTTCACTTTTGGTGTTTGACATGTATGTAGCAATTATATGCTACAACTATGATTCTACAAGATAGACCCTAGTATAGATTAGCCACATATAGAGTTCTATGTGATCCCATTAGACGTGATTGTTTGATCAGCATTAGATTTGGTTTGTCATGTTTTGATTTATTATTAGTTTGCTCATTTGTACATAGCAATCATATGCTGGTAGTATCGTATTACCATTTGGCATATCGGACTTAAAGTTTGGTTGGTCTCAGACAGTCAACTGAGTGTTAATATCTGGCACTACGCTAGATGCAGTTAATAGTGGCATTTGGTCACGTATCGATTTATCTTCCTGCTCTATTATCTATTAAGTTGTTCTGACATGGGACTTTGACCAGTCCAGGGGTACCTCAGACTACTCCAAGTGGGGTTAGTTTGTTACTCAAGGGCTGTCCCCTTTATCCTTTAGACATGATACTTATTTGGAAAATATATAGAGTGATGGGAGTTAGTCTGTGTCACCATTAGAGTTTATGATTTTGTTTATGATATATTTCGTAGTACTAGATCATCACATTAGCAGTACATCGTACAGCATGCTCTAGTGCATTAATCATGCATACATTATGTATATAACATTGTTTATTAAGTTGTTCTGATATGGAACTTATGCATATAACAGCATGCTTGAGTGTATAAATCTCATATATATATTTTGCATATAATATTGTTTAAATACATGTTGTTCTCCGCTTTGATTTTAATCTTTATTCACGATGCCAGGCTTTTTGTGTTGTCTCACTGGTTAAATTTGTTTGGTTGGGCACTTTTTTCACATGTGTGTTTATAACTCTTAAACACGTTAGTACACTACACTGGTTAGTCCACCAGCACTCTTTCCTTGCATCTGGGTTATACAGACTGTGTGGTAGTCTATACTTCCCACTCTGTTCTCCACAGCGTTTCACTTGCGCCCGGTATCTGAGTTTTCTCTGTGTATACCGTTGCCTTGACAACCACTTTTCTTCCGTCCGACGTCCCGATCACGTGACGTCCTATGCGGCTTCCAAGCACTTCCGGGTTCTAACGGGCAGACTCACTCCACCTCACTTCACCATTGGGTAAGTGCACATTGATTTAGATTTGTATTTCATATATAAACACTTCACTGTCATGTACTCTGCGATCTTGAAAAAGACCCGGCAGGGTCGAAACGTCGATTGATTTCTGTACACCAGTTTTGAAACAATAAAGCACTAAGTGTTCCACTTAAGAAGACCTGTGAGTGCATTTTGATTTTTCATTTTTCTGTATATATTTGACGCCAGCAATTTGCACCCAGGCATATTAAGACACGTTTATTGTCTTTGAGGAGAGTGCCAAGCTTTCACTTGTATATATATATATATATATATATATATATGTATATATATAAATAAGTATTTTGTTTGTGTAATTTTACCCCACTCCCTCTAGCATGTAAGCTCATTGAGCAGTGCCTTCAATCCCTCTGTTCCTGTGTGTCCAACTTGTCTGGTTACAACTACATGTCTGTTCGTCCATCCATTGTAAAGTGCTGCGGAATTTGATGGCGCTATATAAATAAAATAATAATAATAATAATAATAAAAAAATCATAACACAGAATCACAGAATAAATCAAACAATTAACAGTAAACAGTCACAAGGACAAACTAATCTGACCTGTGCTGGAGTAGCAAAGAAAGAGGAAGTGATGTGTGTGACAGGTCATTTTGTATAACACTGAAGTGTAGTGATGTCCCGAACGGTTCGCTGGCGAATAATTCCTGGCGAACATAGCTTGTTCGCGTTCGCCATGGCGGGCGAACATATGCGATGTTCGGTCCGCCCCCATTCGTCATCATTGAGTAAACTTTTCCCCTTTACCTCACAGTCAGCAGACACATTCCAGCCAATCAGCAGCAGACCCTCACTCCCAGACCCTCCCACCTCCTGGACAGCATCCATTTTAGATTCATTCTGAAGCTGCATTCTTAGTGAGAGGAGGGACAGTGTAGCTGCTGCTGATTTACTAGGGAAATCGATAGCTAGGCTAGTGTATTCAAAGTCCACTACAGTCCTGAAGAACTCATCTGATCTCTGCTGTAAGGACAGCACCCCAAAAAGCCCTTTTTAGGGCTAGAACATCAGTCTGCTTTTTTTTTTTCCTGTGTAATCTAATTGCAGTTGCCTGCCTGCCAGCGTGTGTGTCAGGCTCACAGCGTATACTGTGCCCACTTGACCAGTGCCACCACTCATATCTGGTGTCACAACAGCTTGCATTTAAAAAAACAAAAAAAACTTTTTTGACTGTAATATAATAGCAGTCAGTTTCCTTCACATGTGTGCGTTTCAGGGCCTGCCAGGCACAGTGTCACACCAGTGCAACTCATATCTGGTGTAACAGTAGTGTGCATTTAAAAAACACACCTTTTTGAATGTGAAATAATAGCAGTCAGTTTCCTTCACACGTGTGCGTTTCAGGGCCTGCCAGGGCACATTGTCACACAGTGCAACTCATATCTGGTGTAACAGTAGTGTACATTAAAAATAAAACTAGAAATTTGACTGTGAAATAATAGCAGTCAGTTTCCTTCCCGCGTGTGCGTTTCAGGGCCTGCCAGGGCATAGTGTCACACCAGTGCAACTCATATCTGGTGTAACAGTAGTGTACATTAAAAAAAAAAAACCTAGAAATTTAACTGTGAAATAATAGCAGTCAGTTTCCTTCACACGTGTGCGTTTCAGGGTCTGCCAGGGCACAGTGTCACACCAGTGCAACTCATATCTGGTGTAACAGTAGTGTACATTAAAAAAAAAAATACAATTTTAACTGTAATAGACTGTAATAGTACCACTAATCAAAAAAAAATGATAGGCAGAGGCAGGCCACCCTGCAGGGGCCGTCGTGGTGCTGTGATTCCCTTTGGCCCTAGAATAATGCCCAGTGCTCAGAGGCCACGTACCCTGAACTCGAAAAGTTCTGAGGACATAGTTGACTGGCTAACACAGGACACCCAATCTTCTACAGCCTCCGCTCGGAACCTTGACGCACCATCCTCCTCCAGCTTAGCTTCGGGCACCTCTCAAGTTACCACTCGCCCGCCTGCCGCCACCACCAACACTAGCACCATAGACGCTTCACTTGATCTGTCAGAGGAGTTATTTACACATCAGTTGGAAGAAATGAGTGATGCGCAACCATTATTGCCAGAGGATGTAGATAACAGGGATATGTCTCAGTCAGGCAGCATTACACACATGGACGTACGGTGTGATGATGATGATGTTGTACCCACTGCTGCTTCCTTTGCTGAGTTGTCAGATACAAGTGAAGCGGTTGATGATGACGATGCGTCCGTGGATGTCACGTGGGTGCCCGCTAGAAGAGAAGAAGAACAGGGGGAAAGTTCAGATGGGAAGACAGAGAGGAGGAGGAGACGAGTTGGAAGCAGGGGGAGGTCATCGCAAGGAGCTAGTGGCACAGTCAGACAGCATGCATCGGCACCGGTGGTCAGCCAGACAGCACGCCAATCAACGCATGCTGTTGCCACCACCAGAATGCCGTCATTGCAGAGCTCAGCAGTGTGGTATTTTTTTGTATATCTGCCTCTGACAACAGCGATGCCATTTGGAACCTGTGCCAAAAGAAACTGAGTCGTGGGAAGTCCAACACCCACCTATGTACAACTGCTTTGCGAAGGCACATGATCGCACATCACAAACATCTATGGGATCAACACATGAGTACAAGCAGCACACAGACTCCAAGCCGCCATCCTCCTCCTGGTCCAGCATCTTCAGCCACGTCAACCACTGCTGTCCTCCTTGCCCCCTCTCAACCATCCGCCACTCCGTCTCTCGCCTTGAGCAGTTCCTGCTCATCTGCCCACAGTCAGGTGTCTGTCAAGGACATGTTTGAGCGTAAGAAGCCAATGTCACAAAGTCACCCCCTTGCCCGGCATCTGACAGCTGGCTTGTCTGAACTCTTAGCCCGCCAGCTTTTACCATACAAGCTGGTGGAGTCTGAGGCGTTCCAAAAATTTGTAGCTATTGGGACACCGCAGTGGAAGGTACCCAACCGAAATTTCTTTGCACAAAAGGCAATCCCCAACCTGTACTCGATTGTGCAAAAGGAAGTAATGGCATGTCTGGCACACAGTGTTGGGGCAAGGGTCCATCTGACCACTGATACCTGGTCTGCAAAGCATGGTCAGGGCAGGTATATCACCTACACTGCGCATTGGATAAACCTGCTGACGGCTGGCAAGCATGGGATGCGTGGCTCTGCAGAGGAGTTGGTGACACCGCGACGACTTGCAGGCAGGCCTGCTGCCACCTCCTCTACTCCTCCTACTCCATCCTCTTCCATAACCAATGGCACACCCCCAGCTCCCCAGGTACTATTCCACACCCCGGATACGGCAGTGTCACGCCGTCTTGGGGTTGACTTGCCTGAAAGCAGAGAGTCACACTGGACCAGCACTCCTGTCCGCCCTGAACGCACAGGTAGATCAGTGGCTGACTCCGCACCAACTGGAGATCGGCAAAGTGGTTTGTGACAACGGAAGAAATTTGTTGGCGGCATTGAATTTGGGCAAGTTGACACATGTGCCGTGCATGGCACATGTGTGTAATCTGATCGTACAACGCTTTGTGCATAAGTACCCAGGCTTACAGGACATCCTGAAGCAGGCCAGGAAGGTGTGTGGCCATTTCAGGCATTCCTACACTGCCATGATGCACTTTTCAGATATCCAGCGGCGAAACAACATGCCAGTGAGGCGCTTGATTTGCTACAGCCCGACACGTTGGAATTCAACACTCCTAATGTTCGATCGCCTGCTCCAACAAGAAAAAGCCGTTAACAACTATTTGTATGACCGGGGTGCTAGGACAGCCTCTGTGGAGCAGGGAATTATTTTGCCACGTTACTGGACGTTCATGCGCAATGCCTATATGCGTCCTTTTGAGGAGGTGACAAACCTAGTCAGTCGCACCGAAGTCACCATCAGCGGCATCATACCATTTGTTTTCTTCCTGGAGTGTGCCCTGCAAAGAGTGCTGGATCAGGCCATAGATGAGCGTGAAGAGGAAGAGGAAGAGTTGTGGTCACCATCACCATCAGAAACAGCCTTATCAGCATCGCTTGCTGGACCTGCGGCAACGCTGGAAGAGGATTGTGAGGAAGAGGAGTCAGAGGAGGAATGTGGCTTTGAGGAGGAGGAGGAAGACCAACCACAACAGGCATCCCAGGGTGCTCGTTGTCACCTATCTGGTACCCGTGGTGTTGTACGTGGCTGGGGGGAAGAACATACCTTCAGTGAGATCACTGAGGACGAGGAACGGGCCATGAGTAGCTCGGCATCCAACCTTGTGCAAATGGAGTCTTGCATGCTGTCATGCCTGTTGAGGGACCCTCGTATAAAAAGGCTGAAGGAGAACGACCTGTACTGGGTGTCCACGCTACTAGACCCCCGGTATAAGCAGAAAGTGCCTGAAATGTTACCGAAAAAAGAATGCTTTACACAGCTTATAAGGGTGATGTCACAGCACAACGAGAATCTAACAGGGGAAGAGGTGAAAGTAATCCTCTTCCTCCCACGGCCACGCCGGCAAGGACAGGACGCTTTACAGACTTGTTGTTGATGGAGGACATGCAGAGCTTTTTAAGTCCTACCCATCGTCACAGCCCTTCGGGGTCCACCCTCAGAGAATGACTCGACCGACAGGTAGCAGACTACCTCGCCTTAACTGCAGATATTGACACTCTGAGGAGCAATGAACCCCTTGACTACTGGGTGTGCAGTCTTGACCTGTGGCCTGAGCTATCCTAATTTGCGATAGAACTTCTGGCCTGCCCCGCTTCAAGTGTCCTGTCAGAAAGGACCTTCAGTGCAGCAGGAGGTATTGTCAATGAGAAGAGAAGCCGCCTAGATCAAAAAAGTCTAGATTACCTCACCTTTATTAAGATGAATGAGGGATGGATCCCGAAGGGACTGACACTGGGCGATACATTCGACTAAAAAAGGCCTAATGAGGGGGACGTAACAGGGAATAAATTGATAAGAATAGTACTACTTAACACACCACTCCTATCTGGTGGCACATTAGATTACACGCGCAGTGCCCCAAATTTAAAGTAGGAGGACCAACCAAGCATCTTTTTCCATCTTCCGGTTCCTAAAATCAATGCCATATACATGTCCCCTGATAGGGGACGTAACATGGATTAAACTGATAAGAATATTACTACTTAACACACCACTCCTATCTGGTGGCACATCAGATTACACGTGCAGTGCCCCAAATTTGAAGTAGGAGGACCGACCAAGCATCTTTTTCCATCTCCCGGTTCCTAAAATCGATGCCATATACACATCCCCTGATAGGGGATGTAACAGGGATTAAACTGATAGGAATAGTACTACTTAACACACCTTATAATAACACAGAGAGAGGCAACACAGAGAGAGGAGTCTGAAGAAGAGGAGTCAGAGGAGGAAGGTGGCTTTGAGGAGGTGGAAGACCAAACACAGCAGGCGTCCCAGGGGGCTTGTTGTCACCTTTCGGGGACCCTTGGTGTTGTACGTGGCTGGGTGGAGGAAGAGAGACCTTCAATGACATCAGTGAGGACAAGGAACGGGACATGGCTAGCTTGGTATCCAACCTTGTGCAAATGGGGAGTTTGCGGTTGTGCAAATGGACTATTTGCGGTTGTTTGCGGTGCGTTAAACGGGGAGTTTGGTCTGTCACTGTGAAGCGGGCGTAACCCTTACACTACCTGATCGATACAATATCATACCTGATGTTTTAAAGCACATTATTCCAAGCAATTTAGGAATGTTAGGTGATTTATGCCCTATGGATTTAAACCAGACTCTGCATCAACTATGTAATTTTCCATGGGAGTTTTGCCATGGATCCCCCTCCGGCATGCCACAGTCCAGGTGTTAGTCCCCTTGAAACAACTTTTCCATCACTATTGTGGCCAGAAAGAGTCCCTGTGGGTTTTAAAATTCGCCTGCCTATTGAAGTCTGTGGCTGTTCGCCCGGTTCGCCCGTTCGCGTACATTTGCGGAAATTCACGTTCGCCGTTCGCGAACGGAAAATTTTATGTTCGCGACATCTCTAGTGAGCTGCTTTTCTAGCTAAGGCTTGAGGTATATATTTAATTAGATAGCAGAGATGTGCTCTTGCTTAAAGGTTTGATGTTCCTGCATTAGTTGTACATTTATACAGATTGGTATAATAAGAGTAAAACCATTAAGATATGCCATTTTAGTTAGTAGATTAATTTCACGTCACGTCCTACTTTTGACCTTATGTAAATGGCATACGTTTATGCCTCTTCTGTAATATATAGACAATAACCCACCCATGTAATATTTGTTCTTAAAGTACTGCTATAGATACTATATCTAGTTCATCTAATTTAATTGGTTATATAGTTCCTAGAGTCCCCTGGCACAGTCCATCCACTCAGTGTTAAACCACTTTCAAGCAGTTTAACACTAAATTAGCCACCGGCAACACAGTGGTGGTATGACTAAGGTGGAGATCACACACTTCCTTCTAACCATACCAATTTATAACAGCAGTGAGCACCATGACAGTCAGAAAGCAGTCTCAGCTGACACTTTCTGCCAATAACAGCGACCCAGTGCTGCTAAGGTTAATGCTTACTGGAGACTCTCATTTAGCATTAAAATATTAAAAACAGTTAATCACGAAATGGAAATACAGTGTCTGGGGACACTATAATCACTTCAAATAGATGAAGCAGGTACAGTCACTACAGTGTTCATTTAATGCACAGATTATAAACAAGATGTGTGCATTCATATTTGGAAGTGTGACAAAATGATCAGAAAATTAGGTTTTTGGTAATTTAATCAACATCTGAATGCAAATGCATCAGTAACAGAATTTACACATTACCAAGTGTCTTGCTGACCAAATTTTGTGCATGGTTATTTATCCACTGGCTGGCTTGCTCGCTTTTTAGCAGGCATGCCCTCCATTCCAGCATGGTGAGCAGGTGAATGGGGGAGGTATGAAAACATTTAAGCATTTCCCCATATCCCCACTCTCCATGCTGCAAGTGGGAGTATATCTGCTCAATAACAAGTAGCTACTGGTATTGCTGCCCAGCCACTAATAGACTGTTAAACTTCCTTATGCAATTCACACCAGCAATTGGTGCTGTGATAAAATGAAAACAGTCAGCTGACACTCTCAGTCAAAGATGTCCATTCCCGCTTAAAATAACTGCAAAGATACTCCCTGTGAATACATCCTTGCATTTTTCAAGCATGTATTCATTGGGGGTATATCTTAAAAATACAATTATAAAATGAATATATCCCCCCCAAAAAAAAGTACTTCCATATTGCTGTCACCCCAAATACCTGTTGCTGATGCAGGAAAATAGACAGAACAAAATAGAAAAATGCATTGCAAGAAGAGCTGCCTTTGTTTTTCCATTTTGTTTGCTGTATGTGCTGTGGTGTGTGCTGGCTGTGATATGTGTTTGTGCTTTGTGTAGCTCCCTCGTCCATGGCTTTCTTCAAGGAAGGGGGCTATAATCCCTGGTGGTCCAATGAGGGTCATACTCTCTGGTGGTCCAGCAGGAGTTAACTCTGCCTTGTGGTCTAGCATGGTTTTGAGTTCCTGATGATCGAGTGGATGCAAACCACAATAATGGCTCCCTCAAATTTTGGTATTAAGTGAGTGCAGACTGAGAACATCTGGTGGCTGTGCGTTGACTCAATAGAGAGCACCAGATTACACGCTCAACATACCCAGAGGTGCAATCTTCATGCTACCAGCTCTTATCCCAATCACCAAGCCAGCCCAGTCAGTTGCCCGTGGCAGGTAAGAAAAAGGATCCCACAGCATGCACCATAACTTGCCATACCCTATGACACGACACTAGTGTGTTTTTATTGTTTGGCTTCCTTGATAAAATGTCCACAACTTAGACCTTTGTACTCCTCCTAGAGAGTCCTCAAAAAGACATGCACATTTTAAGGGCAGGGAATAAGGTCAAAACGTTGTCTTTACTTAGGTTTAAAAAAAAAATTACATTGACTTGGAAAGGTGGAGGGTCATGTGTAGAATGAGGGGTGCTAAGTGATATATTTTACATGATTGTGGCAGCATATGCTGGTGTCAGGAGTTATGTTGATTCATTACTGGGTCATGACCCAGTGCTGGAGTTGAAAGTGAATGACAGGGTTAGTTTGTTATGCAGTGATGACATATATACACAATTAGATTGAAGCGATTAATAATTTATTGGCAGAAGTTTGAAAGAATTTGTGCTTCTATAAATATTAAACTACTATTGAATTTGTACTGCAGAATATTTTAAATAAATTGTCTTCTGGTTATTAAGAGGCTTAGGAAATCTCATAAACCTCAGTTTGTTTATCTGTCTTGTACTTTCCCATAATTGTTTAAATTGTTTCCAGTATAAGGTTAATTTGCATCAAATTACATTATTTGAGTTGATGAATTTACAGTTACGTACTATAAGATGCCGCTTATCTGAATGAATGCAAGAATGAAATAAGATTCCCTTTCGTTTTCTACAGGGGAAAATTTGACTTATGATTATATTCTGAGTTTATTCCATGCATACTTAACCCATACAAGACCAATGACATGTCAAGGCTGTCAAGAAAACAATAAATGTCTTGAAATGAACACTCCCCACACCTGAAGCACTTCAGAATGCTTCCTCCTCTTGTGTCCTCTTTTATTATTTTACAAAAAATACAGGCACTTGTTTACACCCCCCAGGCTGTCAGTCAGAAAGTCTTGTTACTTCCTGGTCTGTTCAGCTCAAAGGAGCTAAACTCATGGAGCAGACAGTTGACCAGAGCACCTGTTTTGCAAAGACTTCTCATTCTTGTTGCATTGGGAAAACTGTGATTGGACAGCCACAGAAAGTCTGGGAGGTGGAAGAAGGGGAAGACGTGCAAAGGCTGCAGTCAAGATGTTCACAGCTTCTGCAGGCTGATTGTAGATATACCCCCAATTGAAAAAATGCATAAGTAAATGCATATATGTTTTCATTTGAGTGTATCTACGAAATACCAGTTTTTAAATTAGTTTTTTTTTTTGTATTCGGCAGTGGAGTGTACCTTTGACCTTAGTCCTGATGCTTCAGAGAACCAGGTATTCATTTTTTTTTTGGTCCTACAATGTTTACATTGTAAGGCTAAGCCTGCCTATCAGACAGCCACTAGAGGTGCGTCCTACAATTTCATGGAGTTTGACTCAGTGAAACAATGATCGTCAATACTTTAATATGGGGAAGCAGGGCCGCCATCAGGGCATGACAACCATAACAAATGTCATGGGCCCGGCGGTCCTGGGGGGCCCCGAGCTCCACATACTGCTTCAGTAAGTAATGGCTGAGCTGGGGAGTTAAACAATCTCCCCAGCCAGCCTGCACTCAGCAAGGGGCCCGCACAGCCGTCCGCGGGCCCCTGCTGCTACTATTCATCTCCTCCGTGCAGGGCACACTGAGGGACAGCTATAGGGGCCTTCCAAAGACCCCACTAGGCTGCCCCTCAGTGTGCCTGTCTCAGAACACAGCCTCACTGAGCTGCCTGTACACTGCTCAGGGCAGCTCCCTGCGGCTGGTTCTGCAGCAAGTGACATCACCAGTCACAGTGCAGAGTGAGCTGTGCGGAGCTGCCCTGAGCAGACTTACAGGCAGTGTGTCAGCATTGTGAGGTTCCTTCAGAAGAGGACCACCAGAGAGGTAAGGTTTGGGAGGGTTTTGGGAGCCCCTACCCCCCCTTGCTCCCACTGCATCCCCTACCCCCTTGCTCCCACTGCATCCACTACCCCCCTTGCTCCCACTGCATCCCCTACCCCCCCTGCTCCCACTGCATCCCCTACCCCCCTGCTCCCACTGCATCCCCTACCCCCCTGCTCCCACTGCATCCCCTATCCCCCCTACCCCCCTGCTCCCACTGCATCCCCTATCCCCCCTACCCCCACTGCATCCCCTATCACCCCTACCCCCACTGCATCCCCTATCCCCCCTAACCCCCCTGCTCCCACTGCATCTCCTACCCCCTTGCTCCCACTGCATCCCCTACCCCCCTTGCTCCCACTGCATCCCCCCCTTGCTCCCACTGCATCCCCTACCCCCCTTGCTCCCACTGCATCCCCTACCCCCCTTGCTCCCACTGCACCCCCTACCCCCTGCTCCCACTGCACCCCCTACCCCCCCTGCTCCCACTGCATCCCCTATACCCCTGCTCCCACTGCATCCCCTACCCCCCTTGCTCCCACTGCATCCCCTACCCCCTTGCTCCCACTGCATCCACTACCCCCCTTGCTCCCACTGCATCCCCTACCCCCCTGCTCCCACTGCATCCCCTACCCCCCTGCTCCCACTGCATCCCCTATCCGCCCTACCCCCTGCTCCCACTCCATCCCCTATCCCCCCTACCCCCACTGCATCCCCTATCACCCCTACCCCCACTGCATCCCCTATCCCCCCTAACCCCCCTGCTCCCACTGCATCTCCTACCCCCTTGCTCCCACTGCATCCTCTACCCCCTTGCTCCCACTGCATCCCCCCTTGCTCCCACTGCATCCCCTACCCCCCCTTGCTCCCACTGCATCCCCTACCCCCCCTTGCTCCCACTGCACCCCCTACCCCCCTGCTCCCACTGCACCCCTACCCCCCCTGCTCCCACTGCATCCCCTACCCCCCTGCTCCCACTGCATCCCCTACCCCCCTGCTCCCACTGCACCCCTACCCCCTGCTCCCACTGCATCCCCTACCCCCCCTTGCTCCCACTGCATCCCCTACCCCCCTGCTCCCACTGCATCCCCTACCACCTGCTCCCACTGCATCCCCTACCCCCTGCTCCCACTGCATCCCCTACCCCCCCTTGCTCCCACTGCATCCCCTACCCCCCTGCTCTCACTGCATCCCCTACCCCCTGCTCTCACTGCATCCCCTACCCCCCTGCTCTCACTGCATCCCCTACCCCCCCTTGCTCCCACTGCATCCCCTACCCCCCTTCTCCCACTGCATCCCCTACCCCCCTTGCTCCCACTGCATCCCCTACCCCCCTGTTCCCACTGCACCCCCTACCCCTGCTCCCACTGCATCCCCTATCACCCCTACCCCCATGCTCCCACTGCATCCCCTTCCCCCTGCTCCCACTGCATCCCATTCCCCCCTGCTCCCACTGCATCCCCTACCCCCTGCTCCCACTGCATCCCCTACCCCCTGCTCCCACTGCATCCCCTGCAGCTCCTGCACCCTGCTCCCACTGCAGCTCCTGCACCCTGCTCCCACTGCAGCTCCTGCCCCCTGCTCCCACTGCAGCTCCTGCCCCCTGCTCCCACTGCAGCTCCTGCCCCCTGCACTGTGCGCAATGGTAGGGTTTTGCTTTTGGTAGTGGCTAGTGGGCTACCCAACTGCTCCCACTGCAGCTCCTATTACCCTTTGCACCCACTACAGCCTCTATTCCCCCCCTGTACCCTCTGCAGCCCCTTCCACTCACACCCTTTACAGCCCCTTCCTTTCGGCACCCTCTGCAGTCCCTACCCCTTTGCACGCAGAAACATAAAGGGACACTATAGTTACCAAAACAACTACAGCTTAATTTATATTATACAGCTTAATGTAGTTGTTCTGGTGAGTATAGTCTACCACTGCAGGGTTTCTGCTGCAAAGACTGCCTTTTCAGAGAAAAGGCAGTGTTTACATTGCTGCCTAGGAACACCTAGGCGCTTCCTGTGTCAGTGTTGCAAAATGTGCAGCACTGACATTCAACATCTCCATGCTCTGCATGTCGACGCTGAACACTTGTCATAGAGAAGCACATAAATATATGTGCACAGAGGGCCCCCTGTTACCTGTACGACGAAGAGGGGGCCCAGCAGCAAACTCTGTCCTCCTTTCCAGCTGCTCTCTGTCTAACTTTCCTGCACCCTGCGGCTGCCAGAGCGTTGCCACAGGTTACTATGGCAACGCTCCGCACAGCACTTAGGCCTGTCTCGTGAGATTTAGTCAGAGAGGAGCTGGAAAGGAAGACAATGTGTGCTGTTGGGCCCCCTCTTCAATGTACCGCGGCTGGCTCCCTCCACCATGCCACTGGATCAACAGGAAATGCGATCTCCCCCCTCCCTGGCACGGTAAGAACCAGGGAGGGGGGAATAAAATTGAAATATACACAAATAAATAAATAAAATAATACTCCCCTTCCCCCCCTATTTTACACACACACTGAATCCTTACAAGCACACTCTGCACTACACACACACACACACACACACTACATTCACTCAACACACTCTGCACTACACACACACACTACATTCACTAAACACACTCTGCACTACACACACACTACATTCACTAACACACTCTGCACTACATTCACTAAACACACTCTGCACTAAACATACACTACATTCACTAAAACACTCTGCACTACACACACACACACACTACATTCACTAAACACACTTTGCGCTACAGACACACACTACATTCACTATACACATTTTGCTCTACACACACACACTACATTCACTATACACATTTTGCACTACACACACACACACTACATTCACTAAACACTCTGCACTACATTCACTATACACTCTGCCCTTCATTCACTATACACTCTGCACTCACTACAAACACTACATTCACTAAACACACTCTGCACTACACACGCACTACATTCACTAAACACACTTTGCACTACACACACACACACACTACATTCACTATACACACGTTTCACTCACTACAAACACACTACATTCACTACAAACACACTACATCCACTACAAAAACACACACTCTGCATTCACTATACACACACCTGCATTCACTACACACACACTCTGCATCTAATGCATGCATACAAACATTACATACATTACACAAAACGTACAATCTGCATCCACTATATACACTGCATCCATGACACACATACTGCATCCACTATACACACTGCATCCATGACACACATACCGCATCCACTATACACATTCTACATCCACTATACACACTGCATCCATGACACACATACCGCATCCACTATATACACACACACACTTCATCCTTGTGGGCGGACTCGGGGCTGGCCCCGGGGGCCCAGATCTTGAGCTGTGTCAGGGGCCCTCAAATTTCTGATGGCAGCCCTGTGGGGAAGGCCTATTGCACACACGTTGCTCACTGCGAATACGCATTAGGGCCCCCAATCGGCTGATATCGGAGGAAGAGGAGCCCAACCTAGAACTGAGGATCAGGTAAATGTAAAAAGAGAACCTTTAACCCTTTATATGTCACCGGGGTGGAGGGGAGAGAGGGACACTATAATGTAAGGAATACAGTTTTGCATTTCTAACACTTTAATGTTCCTTTAACTCTAATAATACATAATAGAAAATAAAATTGACAATTTTTAAAATGATGATGAAAATATTTCTGATGTCAACATATTAAAGATAATTTTTCATACAAGTGCTTTCCCATTACATTCAACAACAATTGCCAGTTGTGTGAGATTCTATAATAAAATGGCTGTAAAGTCAACTGTCCCTCGAATTACAGTGATTTCCTAACAAGAAACTGATACTCATCATTCTTGCATTTTCATGCTCAAGTTTTGAAATAGGTCTTCAAAAGGTCAAGTAATATATGCTTTACATTTAATTGGTCAGTCTAAGCACCATAACTATTTTGCATGACTGCAAAGATAATGATTAAAGTTTTTTGAGTTTTTTTTACAGTGTCCTAGAGAAGCAATTTGCAAAAAATAACTGCCACTATATAAGACAGCCTACAAGGACTGTCAATCAGGAACACTAATTTGAACTAATTCTGTGAAGGACTGCCTGGCACCCCAACCGGGTGCCTCTGCCAATCCCTGTTTCCTAGTACCTCCGAGTACTTCCAAGCACTCCGCCAGACACCATCAGCACCGTAGTCCCCATTTCCAGCATTACAGCTTGCCTGGGGTCTCACCATCCTCCACCCTGGACCCACCCTGGACCCAAGACCAGGAACCAGCTTCCAGTGGCTGACCTCTCCTACTCCAGAGAGTGTAGCAGGCTGCTCTTACAAGAGCAAGTGATTATAAACCAGAGGAGTATAGTGACATAGCAATCCCCAGAGAAGATACAGCTGTTCCCCTCACACATGAGACAAGGCTCTATGTTGAGGGTAGGCAGGAACTCATTTATTGGTAGCCACAACTGGCCTTATATGCAAGTCCCCATGCAAGAGGCACTCCCCCCTGGACCTAAGAGTAAACTACAGCAGAAACAAATACACAATTACATTGGCTCTCAGATCCATCATCCAAGACATTCCCACACATAACTAGGTCAATGCATCCTCTATACCTGGGAGATAATTGACAAGTACTGTATTAACTCAATTATCTCCAGACACAAACACTCACATTTTCATAAACCCCTAAAAGTACCTTTAAAACATAGAACACCCATGATAGCCCCAATCTGGGTGAACAACATATCCAAAAATCACCCAGATTGGTTCAGGGGTTCAGGAATTTCCTGGAAGTCATAGTTTTGGCCGACCGCACGCATGGTCCCATGCTCAAAACAGTTTCATAGAATCACGGCTAAGTGCCGCTGGGAACCGACCGGGAACCGGAAAGTCTTCCTGCCGACATTCACGACTAAGTCCACCTTAAGTCTATTCACGGTTTTGGTCCATGCGAACGGTTGCCAGCGAGCTAGAGTTTGGTTCTATGGAAAGTGCCGAAACGAAGGAACCAGGGGAATAAAATATGGGTCTTTACAGTCGCTGACCTGGCCCATAGTCTTTTGGCAGTAGGCTGGCAAGCAGGCCACTCCAAAAGCCACGGAGAGGTTCTGTTCGCCACAAATTCATAACAATTGTATCCATAATTTGTGAGCAGAGCGTACTGATGGTAAAACATGCCCAATTACCAAAACAGTGAATTGTTTTCAAACTGCTAGCGGCCATGGTATTACTGCTATCAGTTTAAAACGCACACTGTAATGATTGGAATTGTGGGTGGGGAATAAACTGCTTATCTCATGAACCTTAAATGAGAAGTTCATGACTGGAGTGTTCTAGCTGGTGTAGAAGGAATCTGCCTATAATGCAAACAGACCAACCACACAGTGCATTCCATGAATCTTTTTTTAATTATTTTATTTTTTCATTGTTTTTCAATACCTTATCTATAATACTTTTAAATATGTGGAAGTTTTTGACAAATACTTTCACTTTAAGGCACATAGCTATAATAAAAGCACACTAAATTGGGATAGTTTCATGCTTAGTTCATTAGTGTAAGTAATCCAGTCTTGGCTGATGTGCTTTGACGTTCCCTTCTGCATGCAGTAATTGCCATTCATCCTTTTTTCCATATTTTATGACTATCTTGGCAAAAAAAAAAATCTCATTGCAAAAATGAGCCATTAAAAACAAAGCTGTCTTTACTTTAATTCCAGATTGAATGGTATCAGGTACCTTGGTCAGTTGATTAATACCTTTTCTGTGACTAGAGGGAGCACTGCTGCAAAATTAAGATTAGGTTAACCTAATAAAGAATAGCTATTGTAGAGACTTCACGAACAGATTTAGTAACGGTAATTTAAAGTGTGATTACCCCTACGATTTTTATTAAACTTGAGTCCTCATTGGATCTTCAAGGAAAGCATTTTGAAAAGTTATATCACACTGTTGAGAATGCGTAATATTTGCAAATGAGTATCTTGTGCTTTATTTGAAATTGAGTTCTTTGGATATACATTTTGCCACATTACTATTAAATTGGATTTTTAATAGGCTTTGAAGGAAAATGTAAAGCGTAGAACATAAAAGTGAAATATTAACTATTAACTATTGTTAGATAAGGTGATGACTGCTCTCAGAATGTGAATTTAATAATATACATAAGATAATGATCAAGAATCATAAAAGAAAATCATATGACAAGGTATATAGCAAAAGGTCACTCACGTGCTTGTCAAATAATTATTTTACACATGCTTAATTTAATTTCTTCTCAGATATTCAGGTATAGTACAGTAAGGCAAATGTGATGATGCATTTAAATACCACCTACATTTAGATATTCCTTATCTGTAAAATAAAGCACACTGGATGACCCTCTGATTTGCTATGTAAATAACTTAAGGCACCATTTAGAGCAGGGGTAGGCTACCTTGCACTTCAGATGTTTAGAAGATATCTCTCATAATGCTCTTACAGTCCAAATGCATAAAAGATTATTGGAGGTGTAGTCCACAACATCTGGAGTGCCGAAGGTTGCCTACCCCTGATTTAGAGGCTTCTTCAGAAATCGATATTGAGAATATGGAGAAGGGAGAGAAACAGGGGAGCAGGACTCCCATAAACAGCTACAGGCAGACTTGTGCTCTTACAGCCCAAATGCATAAAAAGATTATTGGAGGTGTAGTCCACAACATCTGGAGTGCCGAAGGTTACCTACCCCTTATTTAGAGGCTTCTTCAGAAATCGATATTGAGAATATGGAGAAGGGAGAGAAACAGGGGAGCAGGACTCCCATAAACAGCTACAGGCAGACTTGTACATTCAATTTCAAATATACTGGGATTAATTCAAATTAAGGCAGTTTGGTGGGTCCTTTGAATTCCATAACTAGGAAGCACCATATGGATATATAGCAGAACCAATAGACAAGCACTATGAAGAAGTTGTGATTCGGAGTTCCGTTCCCATCGCCAAAAATGTGGAATGTATCTCATGTCCATTCAAGGTAGAAAAATCCCCAACTATAATTCTAAGCAAGATTCTTCTAGCTACTTTGTTTTCAGCTATTGAGGGAGACAGACCAGCATACAAGGATTGCCTGGTTTTAGCATTGCTGGGCCTGTATGCGAGTGGGAGATAGCCTGTGTCATTAATCCTACTGTATAACTGGTTAGGTTGAGGTTACTGCTGTGCATGCCTAGCTATTGTCTGTGCCACTCACACCAACTTTAAAGGGAATATAGATTGCCTGTATCATTGGTCCTAGTGTGAGATTGCTGTCATAACCACCCAATCACCTATTCCATCTCGGAAAAGAACATAGTGGAATAACTGATGGATAGATGAATCAATTTGTTAGGCAATCCCAAATGCATCAATTAGTTCATTGATCGATTTAACAGGCATTTGATTCATTCAACGCAGCTGAAGGCGTTTGTGCACAAGTTGAGCTATTTCCCTTGCAGGTGGTTATAAAAACTGATTTACCCTGTCGCTTCTCAAGCCTTTATGTACTGCTCCATCACTCCATTCCCTTGCAGATGGTTATAAAAACTGATTTACCATGTCACTTCTCAAGCCTTTATGTACTGCTCCATCACAGAAGTCATCTAGCACAGTGGCTGCCGAGATTTAGGCATTTCCCAAATCTTTTTTTCTGTGGACCACTGGAGTGCATTGAGGACCGAGTTGGGAACCACTGATGATACAATACTTCAACCAGATATAAAATCAACACTATATTTCAACTTCATAGTTTCTTCCATGTTTTGATATTCATGCTCTTTATCAGTAAAACCGCCTACAAATCCGAAAATTCTAACAATACAAAAAAAAAAAAAAAAAAAAGCTAAAATTCTACAGAGTTACAGTCCTGTCTAAATATACAGTACATTACAGAAGGCAATATTTTATTTACTTAAAATTACTATTTAAATAAATCAATAAGTATTGAACAATGTGTATTATTAATTAGAGTGTGAACATGTATTCCCTGTTATATTTCTTCATTTTCTTTCATTGATTGATAATTTTGTCCAGTTAGACATAGAGATGCAGAACAAAATGTTCTCTTACAAAATTAAAATAAAACTTTTTAGAGTACATCTTTTACTGCAGCTAACACCTTGAGACCAAACGGAAACTAATTATATTTGCAGTATTTGCAGTCCATTTAAATTCACAAAATAAACACTGTTAGAGTATTTTTTTGCATAATTTTCTACTGTAACCTGCACTCAATTTCAGTTTCAATAAGCATATATATTTTGTAATAAACAAACTCAATTTAATGTATTATTCTTACAACCCACTCACACTTTTTATGGTTACACTAATAATACATCTGAAAGTAAAGAAACTGCTTATCTATAATATTACCAAAAGAGCTAAGGCTGTATCATCATGCCATTTCACTGGTGCTTTCTAAAATTATCAAGAACACGTAGACTCTAGAAGACTCTAGAAGTAAAATGACCACTACTAAATACCAGATTGAAAAATCACACACAGTACACTCTGTCCCCAAGGTATTCACACAGTTCTCTTACTTCCTTTCACATGAGTTCTTGAAGGGAACATTTATATGTGTAATCATTCATCTTCATTTTTTCATATTTTTGTCACATTTTAGCATTATCACACTTTGCAGGCCATTATTCTTTTGATTCATTAATATGAAATTCTGTTTATGAGACATCTAGTTACTCACGAATAGTTACAGCTGAACAGTAACGATCATTATTATTGGAGGAATGAAAAGAGGTGATAACAGAGGTTGTAAAAGTCAAATTAAATGTTAATTGATGCAAGGCCACAATGCAGTGGCATTTAGATGCATGGCGGTACATTTATCAGAGTTGTCACATAATAGAGAGTAGCTATATTGATATCTACCTGTAAATTTCAATTTTCATTTCCATTATATGTAAGATAATATACCGCAATGTTAAATATTGTTTCAGCTATATAACAAAAAAATCCTCTCTCCTTTTTTATTGTTATTATGTACACATTTCGACAATGTTATAATGTCGAAAGATTAACAATAAAGAACGCAAACACAAATTGAACGCATATCTGATATGATGTAAAATTTAAAAGTGCATACACTGTGTTTCCATAATAAAATTATACAAACTCACTTCAGCAACGCAAAACATGGCAATGTCTAAATATTCACCTAATATTTTATTTTTTATAACTGATTACACTTGTAATAGAAAATTATACCTCTTGCATGATTATGAGACAAGTAATAACATATGACTGGTCTGTAAAACACAGGCTACATTGTATGTAGATAACCTGAAATGACTAATATTTTTATTTACTTTTTTCTTTGCTATAAAGAGTTGTTCGGCATTAAGATATTTGATTGAGTGTAGCTGAAATATACAACAGGTTAAAGTAAATTTAACCCCTTAAGGACTGGGCCAAATGTACACGTTTTGATCAAAATAAAACTTAAACAAAACTTGGAATTTGACTATATGTCTGTTCAACCGGCACCCACACTTATTATATATCATGTTAATCAGGAGAAATAGCGCTTTTATTTAACATCAAATATTTAGCTATAAAACATAATTTAACCCCTTAACGACGCAGGACGGTTCAGGACCGTCATCTGCATTTTTGCGTTGCCGACCGACGACGGTCCTGAACCGTCCTAAATTTAAGAGGTACTTACCCGATCGCCGTCGTTCCCCCGGCGGCGATCGGCGGTGCTCCCGGTGTGGGGAGACTGCCTGCAGCCCAGACAGTCTCCCCATGGCGGATTAGGACCCCTGGGGCCATGTGATCGCCCAACAGGGCGACCACATGGTCACAATAGGTGTCCATGTGTCTGCCTGCAGGGGGACTGTCTGTGCTGACAGGCAGTCTCCCTGCATGTGTAAAATCATAAAAAAAATAAAGTTAAAGTGAATAAAAAAAAAATTATTATTATATATGTGTATATATATATATGATATATAGACATATATTATACCTATATAATATACTTCTATATATCATATATATATAATGTCATGCTAAGTGTATTTTTATATTAATATGTACATATATTAATATAAAAATACACTTATAATTAAATTACACACGTATATATATAATATATATAACTATATATATTGTATATATATATATATTATTATAAAATACAAATAAAAAGTAATTTAAATTAAATTAAACATGTAAAAATAATACTAAAAATTTTTAAAAAATTATATATCTATACGAAATTTTATTCTAACTGTATTTTGATATTAATATATATATATTTATATCAAAATACACTTAGAATTAAATTGTATATATATCTATGTATATATAAATAAATAAAAAGAATACAAACTATTCATATGTCCATATACAAAATTACATAAATAATTATATAAATATACACGTAGACTTCAAATATATAAATATGCATATATATTTAAATTCTACTTGCGTATTTATGTAATATTTTTACATAATTAAGTTATTTTATTGATTGCGATTTAATTAAGGGACCTGCCTGCCAACCCAGGCCGAAAGTCCAGAGAATTTAATTTGCTGTCACTGTATTTTACCCTGTAATGTTCTACGACACCCTAAAACCTGTACATGGGGGGTACGGTTTTACTCGGGAGACTTCGCTGAACACAAATATTAGTGATTCAAAACAGTAAAACATATCACAGCGATGATATTGTCAGTGAAAGTGACTTTTTTTGCATTTTTCACACACAAACAGCACTTTTACTGATGATATAATTGTTGTGATGCATTTTCCAGTTTTGAAACACTAATATTTGTGTTCAGCAAAGTCTCCTGAGTATAAAAGTACCCCCCATGTATAGGTTTTATAGCGTTTTTGAAAGTTACAGGGTCAAATATATGGGTCAAATATTTTTACATTGAAAATGGCCAGGTTGGTTACGTTGCCTTTGAGAGCGTATGGTAGCCCAGGGATGAGAATTACCCCCATGATGACATACCATTTGCAAAAGAAGACAACCCAAGGTATTGCAAATGGGGTATGTCCAGTCTTTTTTAGTAGCCACTTAGTCACAAACACTGGCCAAAATTAGCGTTCAATTTAGTTTTTTACTTTTTTCACACACAAACAAATATGAACGCTAACTTTGGCCAGTGTTTGCGACTAAGTGGCTACTAAAAAAGTCTGGACATACCCCATATTGAATACCCTGGGTTGTCTACTTTAAAAAAAATATGTACATGTGGGGTGTTATTCAGCGATTTATGACAGATAATAGTGTTACAATGTCACTATTGATACATTTAAAAATGTATGTTTTGAAACCGCAATATCCTACTTGTACTTATAGCCCTATAACATGCAAAAAAATAGCAAAAAGCATGTAAACACTGGGTATTTTTAAACTCAGGACAACATTTTGAATCTATTTAGCAGTTTTTTTCATTCACTTTTGTAGATGAGTAAAAGATTTTTCACATAAAAGTCAAAAAACATGTATTTTTTTCAATTTTTCATCATATTTTTTCATTTTTTAAAAATTAAATTACATGAGATTATATAAATAATGGTATGTAAAGAAAGCCCATTTTGTCCTGAAAAAAACAATATATAATTTGTATGGGAACAGTAAATGAGAGAGCGGAAAATTACAGCTAAACACAAACACCACAAAAGTGTAAAAAGATGCCTGGTCGCAAATGTACAACATCGCAAAAACAGTCCGGTCCTTAAGGGGTTAATATGAATAAACTATAAACAAAATGCGAGAAATTAAGAAATTCATTTTTTTTTGTTCTGCATGACATTTTAACTGTGAAATTTTTTCAGTTTTTTCACATTGAAATTTGCCAGATTGGTTACGTTGTTCTTGAGACCGTATGGTAGTCCAGGAAGGAGAATTACCCCTATGGTCGTATACCATTTGCAATAGTTGACAACCCAAGGTATTGCAAATGGGGTATGTCCAGTCTTTTTGAGTAGCCACTTAGTCACAAACACTTGCCAAATTTAGCATTGAGATTTGTTTGTGTGTGAAAAATTTAAAAAAAACTAATACGAACGCCACTTTTGGCCAATGTTTGTGACTAAGTGGCTACTAAAAATGACTGGACATACCTCATTTGCAATAGCTTGGGTTGTCTACTTTTGCAAATGGTATGCCATCATTGGGGTAATTCTCATTCTTGGGCTACCATACGTTCCCAAATGCCATGTAACCAATCTGGCAAATTTTAATGTGAAAAAACTGAAACACAAGCCTTATATTTGAATCTGTGATGTTCGAAAACACCATAAAACCTGTACATGAGAGGTACTGTTATACTCAGGAGACTTCGCTGAACACAAATATTAGTGTTTCTAAACCATAAAACATATCACAACTATTATGTTGTCAGTGTAAGTGCCATTTGTGTGTGAAAAATGTAAAAAACATCACTTTCACTGGCGATATCATCATTGTAATACATTTTACTGTTTTGAAGCACTAATATTTGTGTTCAGCGAAGTCTCCCGAGTAAAACAGTACCCCCATGTACAGGTTTTATGGTGTCTTGGAAAGTCACATTGTTAAATATAGTGCTAGTAAATTAAATTCTCTGGACTTTCTGCCTGGATTATTAGGCAGGTCCAGCAAATTGTAATTAATAAAATTACTTAATTATGTAAAAATATTACGTAAATATATATTACATAAATATAGAAAAAAGACTATTACAAACCTTTGCGCTACAGCACTCACCTGGTGCCTGTACTTCACCAGGTAGGCCCCACATCAGTTTCAGACACCTTTTCTAGTGTTTCTGATGCCAGATCATCATCTGACACCAGATGATGTAGCCCGCCCCTTTATCATATCATTAAGCCACACCTACTGCATGACATCATCCTGACATTGTGGACACCCACTCACATTTTGGGGTTGTCGTGATCAAGGAAATGCCCCAGACTGATCAAAAAATGAACTTTACATCTGTTCAGAACCCTTTTGGGGGTTCCCGTTTGGTTATCCAAGAGTGCATTGTTTCTATACTGACTCCTGGTTATTGATCTTGGCTTGTTTAATCTATGCTGTTCTCTGTATCCCAGACCTTGGCCTATCAATTTAGTGTATCTTCATTGCCCTTGGTCTTGGTTTGTTATTTGATATTTCTACCACTTGTTCTTTGCACACTAAGTCCGGCCACTCTAAGGTTAAGTAATATACGCTGCTTTCTTCTGTTTTTCTTGTACTTGTGGGACTTTATTTTGTATGTTGGGTTACCTATCCTGACCAACTGATAGTTAGGAGACAGCCTCTAAAAGTTGATTTTATTCACGGGTCAAGTGACAATTGACAAATACAGAAGAAAAAGGAAGAGCAGCAAAATAATCTATACTTCCAAGCTGGATTATTCTAGACACTTCGTCTGTAGCTACTGTCAAACCAACAGGCTATAGTGTGTTGCTGGGCATTTCTACCATACTGTGAAGGCTATTCAACTCATAAGGTAGGTACAAGAGCAAACAGGTCTTCCCACACACCATTTACGACAGCATGTCAGCACAGGGTGGAGCTACACTTTAGGCATGCTGAAAATAATTTTGGACCAGCAGAGGGCAAACCATTGTCTCACTTCTGTCCAGCACAATGCCATTGTGTCCCCACTGGGCCATAAGGTTTTGACGATAATAAGGCAACTAGTGACAGCCCTTAAACCATTTAGGGATGTCACTGAATACTTGAGCCACGGAAATTCCAGGTGAGCCTATAGATTATAGGTGTATTATGGAATATTTGCTGGGCAATAACATTCTCGACCATCTACAATATGGTTTCAAGCAATACTATTGCACCAAAACAGACCATGGCCTAAGTATATGGGAAATGCAATATTGGTTAGGTGAAGCTAAGCATGTCATCAACATTCCACTATTTTTGCACACTGAATCATTAAATATGTAAAGTAAACCACTGACTTCAGGAAATTAGAACAAATGAGGATTTAATAAGCAATATATATATATATATATATATATATATATATATATATTTTGCTTATTAAATACCGATATTATTATAAGCTCGCCTGGAATATTAGGAGAAAAGAGTAATCACAGTGGGCTAATTCTCCCACCCATACCCTCGACCTCATTTTCTCTTATGCATGTACAGTATCTAATATCTGCAACACTCCATTTCCTCTCTCTGATCACCACCTCTTATCATTTGCTCTCGAGTACTCCCTCACTCAACAACCCCAGCCTAACACCCCTCAACTCAGGAGGGACCTTAATTCTTTTGACCTCCAGCAGCTGTCAGCTGATATTGATTCACAACTGCTATCCATCCCTTCCCTCTCCTGTCCCTCACTGGCCATCTCCACATATAACACTACCCTCCCCTCTGCCTTGAACCCTTCTTCAAACTCTTCAATGTCTCAGTCTGTGTGACTCTGTCCTTTCATGGTTTTCCTCTTATCTCTCCCAACGCTCATTCAGTGTCTCCTTTTCTAATGATACAACCTCCCCTCGTCCTGTCTCGGTTGGAGTCCCACAAGGCTCTGTGCTTGGTGCCCTTTTATTTTCTCTTCATACTGCCTCTCTTGGCAAACATATTACTTTTTTTGGATTCCAAAGCCACCTGTACGCTGATGACACCCAGATATATCTTTCCTCCCCGGACCTCTCCGCTGTCGTCCTGCAATGTGTCTCTGCTTGCCTTTCTTCCATCTCTGACTGGATGTCCTCCCGCTTTCTTAAATTCAATTTCTCTAAAACTGAGCTCCTTGTCTTTCCTCCTCCTAATACTGATCTTCCTCTTTCACTCTCCCTTCAAGTTAGTGGTATCCACATAAGTCCATCCTTGCAAGCGCGCTGTCTTGGCGTCATACTTGACTCTGGCCTCACCTTTAAGCCTCACATCCAGTATGTTGCCAAATCCTGTAGATTCCATCTTAAAAACATATTCCACATCCACCCCTTTCTTACGCAAAATGCTACCAAGGAGCTTGTCCATGCTCTAGTAATTTCCCGCATGGATTATTAAAATCCTCTCCTAATTGGTCTTCCCAAAAGCTGTATTGCCCCTTTACAGTCTGTAATGAATGCTGCTGCCAGACTGATTTTCCTCTCTAGTCGGTCCTCTCACACCTCACCCCTCTGTCAGTCCTTACATTGGCTTCCTGTATCTAAAGAAGTAATTTCAAAGTGCTAACCCATACCTATAAAGCACAGAACAATTCTAGTCCCTCTTATATCTCTTCACAGATTTATAGGTATGTCCCTTCTCGGTCTCTCCGCTTTACCCATGACCTTCTCCTGTCCACTGCTCACCCCCGTATGGCCAACCCACGCTTGAATGACTTCTCGCGGGCGGCTCCCTTCCTATGGAATATCCTGCCTACCGCCATCAGACTCTCCCCTAGTTTTCAATCATTTAAAGCCCATCTGTTTAAGAAAGCTTATGGCCTCCCAGAGTAACCTCTACCTCACATACCTATCTCTTGCTCTCTCCCAAAGGGAAGCACTCTACTCTCTCCTCCAGCTCTGCTTCATTCCCACCTTATTTGATTGCTATTTCCTGTCCTAATTTGTTTTATACCCCACCTCAGAGACTGTAGACTGTAAGCTTGTTTGAGCAGGGTCCTCTTCAACCTATTGTTCCTGTACGTTTTCTTGTAATTGTTCTATTTATAATTAAATTCCCCCTCTTATAATATTGTAAAGCGCTATGGAATCTGTTGGCGTTACATAAATGGCGATAATAATAATAATAATAATAATAATATTAATAAGTATAAGGCACAAAATAATTTATAAACAGTTTGAAGTGGTATAGGGATAAGTAAAATTCATAAAAGTCAACAGGTAGTGTATATTGACCCAATCTTTGTGTAGATAATATGAATGAGTTTAAAAATGCCTAACCCCCATTTTCTCCTTGTTTTTTTTATTTTTTGAGTTTGATTCATCACCAATCACCAAATAAATTTGATTTGAACAAAATGATCCATAGACCAGCAGTATATTCAATAGAAACAAACTAATGTCTATAGGAATTTAATAGAATGAAAAGTGTAAATCAACCTTTACAAACTAAAAGGTGGGAACAAAAACAATATGGATTGGAGGACATACCAAGGTCACCATATTTTATTTTGTTATTTTAATGTGTGATTCTAAAGAGTCACCAAGCCTGGCGGTTTTGTCCTCCATTTCATGAACAAAGCATATTTTAATTGTGATAAAAATGACCATTACATTTTAGAAGCAATTTTGACATTAATATTATGTATTTTTATTAATAAAGTTGTATTTGGCAGTTATTTCATAGCACTTTAAAATATAACAGCATTGTTAAAAAAAAAGTTATAAAGTTCGAAGCCCTGAGGTCACAGAATACTTGAGCCACTGAAATTCCAGTTTGGGACAGGCCACCCCCTTATTCACTTAACTTATGAACAAGATGGATGCCTTGTTAGAAAACAGAGAATTTGCTCCTGGTGACAAACGACAAATCAATGTAGCAGCAGTGATCAAGGCGCTAAAAACTCTAATCAACGTCTTTATGTGATATTAGGTATAAGGGAAAACTGGCACACTGATCAAACAGCCTGACTTATTGACGTGGTCAGTGATTTGAAAGCAACAGAGATGCATGCTGGTTGAGGAAGATTAAATCTGAAATGTCTGCTACTTTCGGTTGCTTCAGCTGCAGCACAACCTCAATGCAGCAGAGTGGAACATCTGGAGCCAAAAGGAGAGTAGTGACTGAAATGATCAGAGCATACCGCTCTAAACCTCCTTTGTCTCCTACTGCCGACCTTCTGAACTACAGCTATTGTCATATCTACTTAATTACCAATATGGATACCACACTCTCCAGGATCCCAGGGTGCAACTGGACCTGAGGTTGGCCGATACTCACAATGTGATATGCAAAAAAGTAATGATGGTCCAGGCACTCAAGTTCAATCCAGTGGGCAAATTTATTGGAGCAAACTCAAAACAACGTTTCGGCCTACAACAGGGCCTTTGTCAAGCTTGTTTTGATTCTGCTCCAATAAATCTGCCCACTGGATTGAACTTGAGTGTCTGGGTCATCAATAATTGTCATATAAACTGACTGCTGTACAAATGAGTGAGGCAGTGTTTTTTCTTGTACAAAGATATTTCTGAATCTACAACACTTCCAAATGTCCATGCAACTGATTGCGCAAATAGCCTTCCCCGACTTTAAATTTCCCAAGATGTGTTACCCTGTTTTTCAGTTTAATATTTGAGATGTCTTCATCTGCCAGCTGAAATTCAATTGCCCACTCATCTCTCCCTTCAAATTTGTTTTACAATTTCAAAACATATTCTAAAATATGGTGGTGAATGAAAAAAAGTAAAAAACAAAACAAAAAAACAAGTTAAATTACTCTTGCTGCATCTGCTGTTGTTTTGAACAGTTTCATTATAGTGGTTTTACTCTATACTGATATATAGAGATTCAACAAACCTAAATTTAGGGAACAGAAACTACATAGTATAACAATGTACTAGTGAAACCTCCTTAAACTGAGTAATACATTGCACTGGAAATCAAACGGCTATATGCCATTGCTTCATTATTGCCTACACTAAATCACAAAAATATGCCCAGCTAAATCTCCTGAGTTCCAAATGATTCCCTTGCATACCATTGTCTCTGTTGAAAGTACAGAGCTTAATAAATAACCTGCCCCAGTGGTGGAGCCTTGCAGCCGTGCTGAACTGGTTGCACATCGTGTAAGCTCCATGCTTAAATGCTTTTATTCAGCCAAATTCACTGCACCAAGCCCGGCATTCCAGTTGCAGCGGTGCCCCAGAGAAGGGAAATACCTGATGCAACTGCATCTATAGAGATATTGACCGAGATCGACAGCTTCCAACAGAAATAGACCTGCGGCTTACAAGAGGCCTACTCACACAGCGCGAGGGAGGCGGCCAATCCCTCAGACTGTCAATGCCTGCTTCACTTGAGGTCTCCCTTTCACTTGCTCTCCCCCCCCTGCTGGTGAGGAATATCCCGGCAACCTTCACCAGGGTTACGGTGGCTACATACCCACCCCAACTTATCTGAAACAACAAGCCTGCTGGAAACAATTTGGCAGACACCTTGTGCACCTCATCAAACCGAGACCGGCAACCTACCCTCAAAGAAAAACTCCTGTTTGCCAACTTCTGGGTCCAACTGTCCTGTCATCTGGGAATTCCTGATACAGTCCCTCTAGCACCAACTCCCCAGCAGACCTCACAACACTCTGCATCTCCTCAGCAACGAACTGATACTGCACTGAGATAAACACGATGGGCACTGAGGTGCCGAAGGCTCAGCTCAGCTCAGCATACCATTGTCAGGATCGGGACAGGGATCCAACACGCAGAGTACGAACAGTAGAGATGTACATATACCGGACCTTAGAATGGCCGGACTAACGTAAGGAGAAAGCAGAGAATAGTCAGAGACAAGCCGGGGTCGAGGGAACGAGAGGACAGGTAAGCGAGAGACAAGCCGAGGTCAAAGGACACTTGAGGTAAACAGGAACGATAGTACAAGCCGAGTCAAAACCAGATAGAACGATAAACATAAGAGCACTGAGGGACCAGACAAGCTAGAACCACGACAGGGCAATGAACCATTAGCCACATCCCTCTTTTATACCCTGGTTCTCTAAATCATGGCTCCGCCCTTGCCGAGCCCTGATTCGTTGTTCCGAACCAGATTGACAGGTCGGGATGTGATTGCCGTCATGACGTCGGCTCCTGAGCGTCGTGTCATAAAAGGAAGTGGGGTTCTCGCGGCCGGCGTGGGAATGACTATGAGAGCTGTGAGGATTAGATGAATCAGCCCCGCTGAGAGAACAGACGTCGGGAAGTCTAACCTCCTCCGAGGTAGAGACTTCAGGTACCCTGACAGTACCCCCCCCTTCAGAAACGCCCACCGGGCGGAAGGTACCGGGGCGAGACGGAAAGCGAGCATGAAAAGCCCTGAGAAGGCGAGGAGCATGCACATCCTCCTGGGCCACCCAAGACCTCTCTTCAGGACCATATCCTTTCCAGTCCACAAGATATTGCACCTTCCCCCGAGAAATCCGAGAATTGAGGATGGAATTGATCTCATACTCCTCCTGACCCTCAACCTGGACAGGACGAGGGGACGGCACAGTGGAGGAAAATCTGTTACATACCAAAGGCTTCAATAAAGAAACATGAAAGGAGTTCGGGATGCGTAAAGCAGGCGGAAGAGCCAGACGATATGCAACTGGATTTATCCGAGACAGAACCCTGTAAGGGCCTATGAAACGAGGAGCAAATTTCATGGAAGGAACTTTCAAGCGGATGTTTCTGGTACTCAACCATACCCTATCGCCCGGAGAGAATACAGGAGCCACCCTTCTGCGTTTGTCAGCGTGTTGTTTGGACAACATGGAACTATGAACAAGGATTTGTCGAGTCTGATCCCACAACTTTCTCAGATTGGCAACATGAATATCAACCGACGGTATCCCCTGGGAGGGGGAGGCCGACGGAAGAACGGAAGGATGGAAGCCATAATTCATGAAAAAGAGGCTAGAACGAGTAGAATCGCAAACACTGTTGTTGTGCGCAAACTCCGCCCAAGGAATCAAACCGACCCAATCGTCCTGGTGTTCAGAAACAAAACAACGCAAGAACTGTTCAACCTTTTGGTTGGTGCGCTCGGCAGCCCCATTGGACTGGGGATGATAGGCAGAGGAAAAATTTAATTTGATACCAAGCTGGGAACAGAAGGATCTCCAAAACCGGGAAACAAATTGGGAACCTCTATCAGAAACGATTTCAGAAGGAATCCCATGTAAACGAAAAATCTCCCTCGCGAAAATTTCAGCCAATTCGGGAGAAGAGGGCAATTTGAGTAGAGGTACAAAATGAGCCATTTTGGTAAACCTGTCAATTACTGTGAGGATAACCGTATGTCTTTTAGAAACCGGTAAATCAACAATGAAGTCCATAGCCAGACAGGACCATGGTTTCACAGGAATTTCTAGGGGTTGCAAAAGTCCACATGGAAGCGTATGAGGTTGTTTGGTCCTCATACAGACATCACATGCCCCGACGAATTCCTTAAGATCCTTACGTAATGAAGGCCACCAGAAATCTTTAGAAATCAGAGAACATGACTTGCGTATGCCAGGATGTCCGGCAAATTTACTGTTATGAAAACACTGCATAAGTTCCAGTTGGAGTTTAGGAGGCACGAAGTAACGGTCCCCCGGAATAGGTCCGGGTGCCAGATGTTGTAACTTCTTGATCTCCTCCAGCAACGGAGAGTGAATCTTAATGCTAGTGCTGGCAATAATATTACGCTTGGGAACTATAGAAGAAAAAACCATTTCAGGCATAGTAGAAGGTTCATGTTGGCGGGACAATGCATCGGCCTTAGAATTCTTAGAACCAGGTCTATAAGTGAGAACATAGTTGAAATGAGTAAGGAACAAAGACCAACGAGCCTGCCTGGCAGATAATCGCTTGGCTTCCCCTATATATGACAAATTCTTGGGATCCGTCAAAATAGTAACCGGGTGTAAAGTCCCTTCCAACAAGTGTCTCCACTCCTTTAAAGCCAAAATTACCGCTAACAGTTCCCTGTCACCAATATCATACCTGCTCTCAGGCCCAGACAATTTCCTAGAAAAAAAAACACATGGATGCAGTGGTTTATTCAAACGTAACCTTTGGGACAGAATAGCGCCTACACCTGTCTCTGAGGCGTCTACCTCGAGTAAGAAAGGCAAAGATGTGTCTGGATGAACTAATATCGGTGCTGAGGCAAACTGTTCCTTGAGAGTACTGAAAGCAACAAGCGCTTCTGGAGACCATGTCTTAGTATCAGCACCCTGTTTAGTCATGTTAGTAATAGGAGAGATAATAGACGAGTATCCCTCAATGAAGCGCCTATAGTAATTCGAGAAACCGATGAATCTCTGAACGGCTTTGAGTCCCTTGGGCAATGGCCAATCCAAGATAGATTGGAGTTTAACAGGGTCCATCTTAAAGCCCTCTCCAGAAATAACGTAACCAAGAAAATTTACCTGAGATTGGTCAAAGCTACACTTCTCCAATTTGCAGTACAACCCATGCTGTAGAAGTTTATGTAATACCCTTCTGACTTGTTTGTGATGAGTTTCAGGCTCTTTAGAATGTATTAGTATATCATCCAAATAAACTATAACACATTCCTGTTGAAATTCCCTAAGAACCTCATTAATCAAGTCCTGGAATACAGCAGGAGCATTGCAAAGCCCAAAGAGCATTACCGTGTATTCATAGTGGCCATACCGGGTATTGAAAGCCGTTTTCCATTCATCACCCTGCTGAATTCTCACCAAGTTATAAGCTCCCCTCAGGTCTAACTTGGTAAAAATCTTAGAACCTTTCAGGCGATCAAATAGCTCAGTAATCAGGGGAATCGGATAAGCATTTCTGATTGTTATCTTGTTCAAGCCCCGATAATCGATGCAAGGCCGTAGTGTGCCGTCTTTTTTATCTACGAAAAAGAAACCGGCTCCGGCTGGAGAAGAGGACCTCCTAATAAAGCATTTGTCTAGATTCTCCTGAATGTACTCCTCTAAGACTAAGTTCTCCTTAGCGGATAGAGGATATACATTACCCCTCGGGGGCATAGTACCAGGCAGGAGATTAATCTTACAATCAAAGGACCTGTGTGGAGGTAAAGTATCAGCCTTCCTCTTATCAAAGACTGCCTTTAAATCTTGATACTGGGAAGGTATCTGTAAATCTGTGGGCTTGTTAGAGTTGCTAGGTGTGTCCACTAGGCACAACGGTGAGACTTTCTGTACACAACCTTTCTGGCAACCCTGACCCCAAGAGACTATCTCACCTTGTTCCCAATCAATAGTAGGGTTATGCTTTTTAAGCCAGGGATACCCCAAAACTATAGGAACTGAAGGGGATGAGATAAGCATGAAATAAATCTCCTCCTCGTGTAAAATACCAATGGTTAGTTTAACTGGTAAAGTTTCACGAGAAATAACTGGATCTAACAACGGTCTACCATCTATGGCCTCAACGGCCAGGGGAGTCTCCTTTAACTGAGATGGGATAGCATGTTTCTTGACAAAAGTTTGATCAATAAAGCTTTCAGCTGCTCCGGAATCTATTAATGCCATAGCTTTAAGTGCTCCCTTTTCCCAAGTTAAAGAAACCTGTACTAGTAGCCTATGATCCCTGTAATCATATGTAGAGGACAAAATAGAAACACCCAAGGCCTGTCCTCTGGAGAAACTTAGGTGCGAGCGTTTCCCGGACGGTTAGGGCAATTAAGGCGTAGGTGACCTCCTACTCCACAATACATACACCGACCCTCCCTTTTCCTATTTTGTCTTTCATTCTCTGAAAGGTGAGTGTTACCAATCTGCATAGGTTCTGGGAGAGCTAGAATAGTAGTTTCAGAATTCTGAAATGCGGGAGTTAGACTTAAGGAAGGTCTATAACCAAAATCACGAGTGTTCTGCCTCTGTCTCATGCGTTCATCTATACGAGAAATAAATGAAATTAATTCCTCTAAATTTTCAGGAAGATCCCTAGTGGGAACCTCGTCTAGGATCGCATCTGACAATCCGTTCAGAAATACGTCCATATAGGCTTGTTCATTCCACTTGACCTCTGCCGCCAAGGATCTGAACTCTAGCGCATAATCCACAAGGGTTAGCCTATGGTGTCTAAGACGTAATAGTGATCTAGCAGCACTGGCCTTTCTCCCTGGAGGGTCAAAAGTCCTCCTAAACGTAGTAAGGAACGCATTATAGTTATAGACTACTGGATTATCATTTTCCCACAGAGGGTTAGCCCATCTAAGAGCTTTGTCAATGAGTAGCGATATTATGAATCCAACCTTCGCCCTGTCAGTAGGATAGGCGCGGGGTTGTAATTCAAAATGAATTCCTATCTGGTTTAGGAAACCACGACAAGTATCTGGAGCACTGCCATACCGTAAAGGGGAAGTAACACGGGAAGAAATTCCCGCTGTGGCTACCTCTAGGCCTGTGTTAGCAAGAGAGATAGATGGAGTACGAATTTCCTCTGCTTGATTACTCGGATGGGATAGTAATGCCTGCAGCGCCAGAGCCATTTGGTCCATTCTATGGTCCATGGCTTCAAACCTTGAGTCAGGTGAACCAAACTGAGCGTTAGTACCTGCAGGATCCATGGCCCTGTCGTAATGTCAGGATCGGGACAGGGATCCAACACGCAGAGTACGAACAGTAGAGATGTACGTATACCGGACCTTAGAATGGCCGGACTAACGTAAGGAGAAAGCAGAGAATAGTCAGAGACAAGCCGGGGTCGAGGGAACGAGAGGACAGGTAAGCGAGAGACAAGCCGAGGTCAAAGGACACGAGAGGTAAACAGGGACGATAGTACAAGCCGAGTCAAAACCAGATAGAACGATAAACATAAGTGCACTGAGGGA
The DNA here is from genome assembly GCF_036172605.1 of Pelobates fuscus. NCBI lineage: Eukaryota > Metazoa > Chordata > Amphibia > Anura > Pelobatidae > Pelobates > Pelobates fuscus. The sequence continues at coordinate 115,817,019 of NC_086318.1, forward strand.
CCAGACAAGCTAGAACCACGACAGGGCAATGAACCATTAGCCACTTGCTGAGCCCTGATTCGTTGTTCCGAACCAGATTGACAGGTCGGGATGTGATTGCCGTCATGACGTCGGCTCCTGAACGTCGTGTCATAAAAGGAAGTGGGGTTCTCGCGGCCGGCGTGGGAATGACTATGAGAGCTGTGAGGATTAGATGAATCAGCCCCGCTGAGAGAACGGACGTCGGGAAGTCTAACCTCCTCCGAGGTAGAGACTTCAGGTACCCTGACAACCATGATATCATTCCCTAAGGACAGCCGGATAAGAGACCACAAGACTGAGCTTGGCTTGTAAACTGGGATGGGACTGCTCCAGCTGGGAAGAGTATCTGTGACAAACGGCAACCACTGAGGCAGCCTGGAGTATCGCAAGCCAGGAGACCGTGGCTCTCACAGCCCCACTTGGACAGAGACCCAGAAGGCCAGCACATACCGTGAGACACCAACTAAATCGCTAGGCATGTATTGCATGTATTGGAGCTGTGGAGCACATTGGAGGTCAGACCAAAGCGGGACTGCTCAGTAACCCTGCAAGGAGTTGGCTGACTAGTGACTGTTGCCGCCACTGTTTATTATACCCTAACCAAGGTCCTTTAGTATATATGATCTACTATAATTTAGTTATGTATGATGTCGCTGACGGAAAAAAAACAACATCATTAACAGATTGACTACAGGATTGTTAAGATTCACTATTAATGATAGTCTTCTGGAGATGTGAGAGTTCTTAATATTATGCAAATAATATTACTAATTACACACAATAATTTAATTATATCTTTTCATTATTATTAAATGAAATAGCACTGAGGAATTGTCACTTTAAGAATACCATAATTATTTATTTGTCTGATTTTATTTGTAATATGTGAACATTTAACATATATAACTGTTGTGTATTTGGCAGTTAAAGTACATTTAAACTGTGTTATTGAATAATAAGATTCATAATTCATAATTAATAATGCATAATTATAATTTTTCCTCCAGAATGTCCAAAAAAACCCTCAAATTAATTCACTCATCTTCCATTTTGACAAGTACAGTCTTCTACACACACACACACACACACACACACACACACACACATATATATATATATATATATATATATATATATATATAAATAAATCTCCACAAGGAAAGGCTCACAGCACATGCCTTGCTAACACATGGGTTACAGCAAATCGATCCTGATGAAAGTCCTATGATGGACTGAAACGTCGATTTGCTGTCACCTGTGTGTTATTAATAAAGACGAATAATTTTCTTTAAGAAGCCCAGCGTGTGCCTTTCTTCGTGGAGATTTATGTTGATATGGCTGAAAGAGCACCTTGGCACTTATACTACAAATGTGAGAGCAGGATTGTGCCACAGTGCTCTTTCAGCCATATATATATATGTATTAAGGCCTTTTGGCCTGTAATTGTGGGAGGGGCGTATGACACACCTCTTCCCTACTTAAGGGACACCCCTTACCTGGCTCCATATCGTTCGAGGTCAGCGCTGCATCATTTCCACTTCCGGGTCATCCAGACGCCATTTTACCTGATTACTCCATGAGGTTTTTTAAGCAGAGCTGTGTCAGGAATCCAGCCACAGGCTTTTCCGGCCTACCACCTTCTTTCTTCAATCCATCGCCGTGGATGGTGTCCAAGTGACTCACAAACTGTAAGTCAACCTACCCGTTATGCCAGGCATCAGTCCCACGGCACCATGCACGGGTCAGGTCCTCACTTTACGGCTGCATTTTGTCTAAGTCTGTTCTAAAACCATTGCATGTTCATGCATATCATTCGTTTAAACCCCCTACCGGTCTTTGGGTGTACTACAGGCTTCTTAGACATTATCGCATTTCATGTACAAACCACTGCATTTTCGCCTACACACTGACCCCTACCGGTCATTCAGTCTACTACAGGCTTCTCAGACATTATTGCATTTCATGTACAAACCAACGAACCACTGCATTTTCGCCTACACACTGACCCCTACCGGTCATTCGGTGTACTACAGGCTTCTCAGACATTATTGCATTTCATGTACAAACCATCAAACCACTGCATTTTCGCCTACACACTGACCCCTACCGGTCATTCAGTGTACTACAGGCTTCTCAGACATTATTGCATTTCATGTAAAAAACAACCTTGCTTCATTTAAACGATTGTCATTTCGGTTTGTGTTTTCTGGTCGGCACTTATTCATAGTATATTCTATGCACGATTGCTGTTTGCATTAAAATGCATACGGTTAAGCTATTCATGCTAACTTCTGTTTCCCTTCATACTAAGATTCGGTTATTCTGCTATGTATTCACATAGATCTTTTTCGTGAGTTACATTTCATCATTTTATGTATTTACATTTGGTTAAAAAGTTGCTTGGTTAAATAGACAGACCATTTTCATGCTATTTTTAAGGTATCACTTATTACATCAAGGGTATGAAACCAGCTAACATTTCTGTATAGACATTGGACTCCCACGCTTACTGGAGTTTTTTTTATAATTATCCATTTCATTACAATTAAATCAGCCTACGTTACAGGCCTCATTTCTTTGTTGTTAACCATGACACAAGGATTTAATTCCTTTTCATGCATACTCGGGTTGAATCACACGTACTGATCCAACCAATCACACGTTTCCTGCACAGTTATCGGTTAAACTTTAAAATACTTATTTTACACGATCTTAGGTTGTCTATTTTGTTTCAGTTTGCTTATTATATATATATGGTTTTAATAATAAGTTATTTTATTTTACAATGCAGATATTACATGTATATTACTGTTATGGTTAGCCTACATTACGGCTCCTTTTTCTGTCATGCTCGTACGACATACCACGAGTTCAAGGACACGGTCCTATTTTCAAAGAGTATAATGGAGATATGATGTTATTACAACCATGTACATTACGATTACATGGCACTAACTATTCAGGCCATTTCTTATCATACTCATACGATATACCACGAGTATATAAGAACACGGTCCTACCTTCCACAGAGGGTTTCGGGTTGAATCACACGCATTGGTTCAACCACTCATACGTCACGTTACAACATTTTCTGCATAGATTGTCATTTCACATAATTTCACATGGCATTTACAAACTCAGGCCTTTTCTTGACACACTCAGGCGACGTAACACGAGTATTCAAGAACACGGCATATACGTCTCACAAGACTTTCGGTTTTTGAATCACACGTTCTGGTTCATACATTCATACGTCACTTTACAGCAACATTTATGATTCTGCATATTGTCACTTCACATTAAAAAGTCCCTTGCATTCCCAGATCAGTTTAGTGACATGCATATCATCTGATCACCTTCCATATATACACATTACACGGCCAATCCCCTGCTGCCAGGTATCGGACTCAGCGTAACGCTTGTCACCAAGCATGGGCAGTCATGTCACTATCATACTCATAGATTTTACACCTCCCACACATACTGCTAGAAGCCTAATCCCAGCCTATACAGATTACACAGGTCTCACAGGATCCATTCTCACTCGATCCCTTTTTAGGTTTATCCAGGTTTTCATACCTGTCGAATCTCAAAACTTCATACATACTACCAGGTACGTAAGCCTGCTCACGTTGTAGTTCACATACGTTTCATTCTTCTAGGCCATAGAGTACTGGCAAGTTAGGGGTATAGGCCCAAATAGGTACCTCCCTTCTTGGCATTTCTGCCTATCGTTTAGTGGTCCGCGAGGCCAACACCCCGCCTCAACGTTTCGGAGGCAAACGCCATCGGGCCACACGTGAGTAAGCCGCCTCGCAATATTATAGAGAGGGCCTCACCTGTCACTCCCTCCCCCTGTTTTCTTTTACTATCACTGAGAGGCCTACGATTCCTGCCACTACGACGGGTGGCCTCAATAACCCCTCGCGCCAACTCATAGACAGAGCCTCTCATAGCCACTTGGCAACTAGCAGGGCCTCACCTGTCACAAACAAGATTAATTTTTCGCCTTTCAGGCCTAGTTAGCCTGCCAGTATCACCCCTGGGGAATCGGTCACTACACCCATTACCATGGCTGGGTCGGCCGCTGCGACCCCTCCAGCACTGGTTGAGTTGCAATCACTTTCTCCAGCCATCTGTTTCAGGGCACATGCTAAATCTGTGTCCAATAAAATGTATCCCAAAACTATACTTAACATCAATAAACATTTCTGTACTTACGACATTACTGCCACATCATCCATCTAGACATTTGGTGGAATTCATTATCTCGGGTCTATCAGAAGGATTCACACAGGCCTCATACACATGCCTTCCGGAATCCTGGAATGTCCTAATTTACAATCCGCACAACAAACCCTACAGCGGTGGAGGCACTCATAGCCAGGAAGTGGCAGAGGACTTCTTATGGGGGCCCTTCCAGTCCCCTCCGTTCACCACATGGCGGACAAACCCCATCGGTATTGTCACGGGGAAATCTTCTCACAAACAGAGACTTATCATTGATCTATCAACACCTCACACCTCTGCCACTCCTAGTCTGAACTCCCTCATACCCTCTGAGGAATTTTCACTGCAATATTCCACCATAGATCACGCCATTACGGCTATCATGCAGGCAGGGGCCGGAGCATGGCTCAGTAAGACTGATATCACAATGCTTTCAAGTTACTGCCTATCCACCCTACACTGTGTCACCTGCATGGTATCAAGTGGGCAGGGAACTACTATTTTGCTCACGTTTAACATTTAGGTTCCAAAGTAGTCCGGCCATTTTCGACGTATTCGCCGAAACCCTATGCTGGTTTTATTAAATATAGCCAGATGCCCTACAGTTATACATTATCTGGATGATTTCTTACTGGTCGAGGAGAATATTTCCCCTCCCAGTAGCCTAAAAGAAACCATCAGTCTATTCGAACAGGTGGGTGTCCCAGTCTCCTCCACCAAGACTGAAGGACCAGATACCTTCATCACATTCCTGGGTATCATACTAGACTCAGCCACCATGCAAGCTAGCCTGCCACGCCCAAGGTAGAAAACATTCTGATCAACATAATCTCTACATACAACTCGGTACTTGCAACCGCAAGAATTAGTCTCTGCTTGGGTCACTGAATTTTGCCATTCGCATCATACCTCAAGGCCGGGCTTTCATCTCACAACTCCTTTACATGTTTCCCACTTTTAGACATGATGGACACAGGTCACCCCTGGATACCCAAGCCACGGCAGGCGTAATTATGTGGAGAAAATTTTTAACCACCTTGAATGGTAAAAGCATGTTCCTTCCAAAATTGTCTGACTCCTCACCTACCATTTGGTCAGATGCGGCGTCTACCACAGGTGTTACAGCATTTTTTCAGGAACGAATGGCTTTGGGGCAGCTGGCCTTCAGAAGTTCAGGACCTGGAGGGTTTTTACACTACCTCAGCTCTGTTTGAGATATATCCCATCATGACGGTTGCCGTGGCATGGGTGCATTTATGGGCAGGTTCGTCTGTACGTTGCTACTCAGACAACCAAGTAACTTGTCACATTATAAACAAGGCCGATCCAAATCACTGACTATTATGAGATTCTTGAGGAAACTCACTTGGCTGGCTGCATGTCATAATTTTCTCTTGTTTTGTATTCATGTTCCAGGTGTATGTAACACTGCTGCTGACAATTTGTCTCGCTTTAATTTCCAGGCTTTTCGTCAAATACTCCCGTCAGCCGCACTCACAGCCATGAACACCCCACTATTCCACCATCTAGTAATGGACTAGATGCTATTATGCAACATAGCAGAACATTGTCCCAATTAGCACTGTCTACTAATACCCGGGAAACTTACGATAGAGCTTTCATTTGATTTAAAGATTCCTTTCTGAACACAACATCTTACAACCTTTCATCGTGACATCCTGGTTGGGCTTTGCTTCTTTTTGCCACCTCAAACTCAAACTATCAAACAACACAATCAAACCATATCTGACAGGCATCCAACATCACATGCTAACTTTACAACCAGACAAATCAAGTGTCCTCCTACCAATTAAGAACACCCTTAGGGGTATTCAGAGATCCGAACCCCCACGTACGGCCCAGAGGCTACCCATAGATTTCCATATTTTTAAAGACTTATACAATTCACTAGATTTAAACCCTTTGCCAACAACACAAACCTCATCGTTAAAACCGCCATATACGTAGCCTTGTTTATGGTTTCTTGAGACCAAGAGAATTTACCGCCATCAGCACAACACAGTCCACTCACATCCTACTTCATTCACACTTAACAAAACACATGGACTATTATATCTTGACTCTGCCTCACTCCAAAACCAGTCAACATGCATTTTCAGTAGAGGTTAAGTACTATCCTACTCACAACAGGTGGAGCCCCGTCCAACTACTGGACTCATATACCCAGCATAACAACGAACCACCATCTCAACCACTTTCAGTCTACAAGGTTCGGTACTCACTACCACCACCTTTATGACACACGTCAGGTCTTTACTTGCACAGCTGGGCCTCAAATCAGCTAACTATTTGGGCCACTCCTTCCGCATAGGAGCGGCCTCCACAGCATCCAGTGCAAACATTCCAGTTCATGTTATCAAGTCACTAGGGCGCTGGAAATCATCGGCTTACTCTAGATACATACCTAACCCGGTACAAGAAGTAAGAAATGCCTTTCAAGACATGTCTGGTTAAAGTATGTATATTGCTGGTATGTAATAAATTTGATTTTCTACTTTTGCCCTCTTTATTTACAGGCCTACCTCATCGTCGGTTCCGGCACACCACAACCGACTTGCTCTTTTAATACCATCAGTGTTTGTATCTTCTGTACTATCATGAGCCCTTAACACAAGTATTAAGGCCTTTTGGCCTGTAATTGTGGGAGGGGCGTATGACACACCTCTTCCCTACTTAAGGGACACCCCTTACCTGGCTCCATATCGTTCGAGGTCAGCGCTGCATCACCCTCCCACCCACTCCTCATTATTAACTCCTTTTCTCTTTACATTTCTTCTTGGTGGGCCCTCTTTATTTACAGGCCTACCTCATCGTCGGTTCCGGCACACCACAACCGACTTGCTCTTTTAATACCATCAGTGTTTGTATCTTCTGTACTATCATGAGCCCTTAACACAAATATATATATATATATATATATATATATATATATATATAATTTTAGTAAAGGGATACTCTGGGACTCTGGGAGCTAGCAAAATTTGAAAGCATTTCTATAAGTTTTGGTATAAAACAATTATCTGTATTTATTATATGTGAATATTTGTACAGCTTTTGCAAACAAAATCTAAAAAAAAAGAAATAATTTAAGTATTAAGTATTAAGTATAAGAATAATAAGTATTTTGCATCTTAACCCACTTCCGATGTCCCACCTGCTCGAATCTAAAATACTTCCTTGTTGCTGGTTACCATACCATGTGACATCTCAGTTCAGTATAAAAAACATATTAAACCAGTGTTGAACCACAAGAAGCCAGAGGAGCTTTAGGAGCAGTGGACAGAAAGATAGCAAATCTATTAGTAGTACTGTGGTACATTGCTTGGTTAGGTGCTTGGCTTCAACCAAAGTCATTAAGTTGGACAAAGGGGAGGTGGTTAGGGGAAGACAAGATTAGACATTCGGATGCTTACGAATGTCTGAACTGCCGAAGTTCCGAAGTGTCGAAGTTCGGAAGTTCAGAAGTGCCGAACCGAATGACATTGGTCCGAATTGCTTTGAAAGTGCTTTGGATTTCTGAAGAGTGGCAAAAAAAGAGAGAGAGAGGGACAATTATGTGAATGATAACAGGAATCTTGACCAATAAGCTAATTCCTGGCACTGAGAGCCCTATAGAGGTGTAAGTGGTTATAGGGCTTCCGGGCACTGGAAGCCCTATAGATCTGTAAGTGGTTGTGGTTGCGGTCCAGGCACTGGGAGTCTTATAGATGTGTAAGTGGTTTTGATGGCAGTCCTGGCACTGTAGCCCTATAGATGTGTAAGTGTTTGTGGTGTATCTTTTACTGGAGGACAAACCAATATTATGTCAATACTTCCATTCACATGTCTTCTTCACATGTGTTTCCCTGCTGTGCAAAATTGACCCATTGAAATAAAAACCTGCTATGGCATAATAAGATACCAAAAATACCAGAATAAATTATATTAATGTCTTATCTAAGTGGCTATAGTAGAGTACATGAAATACTAGTAAGAAGACAATTTGCCATGAAAATAAATATAATTTTAGCATGGCAGACTTTTCTTAAATCTCAAAACATATTAAATTAAGAGTTACTCAAAATGAACAAACAATTAACTTTTTCAGCAAAAACCATCTAATCTTATACTGAATACTGAAATGGAAATTTGATTTTTTTATTAGCAAATAGCAGTGCATATTCTACTTATGCAAAGCAAACAGTTATGTCCAGATGGATGATATCACAGTTAATGGAATTTCTCTGTGACCATAATTCCTCCAGCAGTTCAGCAATGCAAGTAATAGCATTATGGAAATAGCAAATTATTTTAATTCTAGACTAGTATTCGGAAAATCATATATATCTTTTTTTATTTTGAACTATGCATTTTAATACAATAATGTCATGCATTTCTATATTAAGATAGCCATAGGCAGTTACTTCTTAAGCTAAACAATTCAACTCCTGAGAAGTGCATTATCTTTTTAATTGTCTGTGCATCATGGGAAATGTATTCCAAAACAACTAGAATACCAAAGGTGGGTTATAAACAAACCAAGAGTTTGAAAATTTCAAAAACATTTACTAAATATTAAAGAATTCAAAGGCCCTGTTACACAATATAATCATTTGTCTGTACAGCATATATATTAAATCTATGGGTAATCTGACATCTGTGGGGTAAGTACATGTTTACTCTTGGCAGTGATTGAAGTAATCCCATTAATTTAAAGATGCACTGGACCCAGGGCTGGACTGGGAACTAAACACAGCCCTGGAAAAAATTCTATACCAGCCCAATAATGCGTCGCACCAGCATAGTGTACTGACATAGAGATGGAAAAGACAACTGAAAATTGAAAACTATTACTCCATCGAAAGAAAGCACTCATAGGGTTTCAAAATAAACAGAGTGGCTTTATTTTAAAGAGACGTGCATTTGCATCAGGGCCAGATTAAGACTGTACTCCTCTCATATATGTCGAGTCCGGCCATTCTAAGGTCCGGTAGACATATCTCCCCTCTGTGTTGTCTTCTGTTGAGTTGAATCCTGCATGTTGGGGTATATTTTCGTTACATTACGATAGGGCCATGGACCCTGCAGATTTAGCTCAGCAGATGGCTTCTCATGAGGCTAGATTTGTAGAGCAGGATCACCGTATGGATCAGATAGCCCAGGCTCTCCAGACGCTCTTATCTGAACTATTCCAGCAACCACACCTCACCCTCCTACACCTCTTCTTCCTGAAGTATCTACTTTGCCTAATACTTCGGCCCATTTAACACTTCCTCCTAGGTATGGAGGGGACTCTAAGACATGCAGAGGTTTCATTAATCAAATAGAATTCCACTTTGAGATGTATCCACGTTCCTTTCCCACAGATAGGTCTAAAGTGGGGTTCCTTATGCACCAACTTACCGATAAAGCACTTGAGTGGGCAAATCCTATTTGGGAGGCTAATTGACCTATGGTGCATAATTTCAATAGTTTCCTTACAGCTTTTCGTAGAACTTTTGACACAACTAAAACGTCAAAGAATGCCGCCAGAACATTAATGAGAATTAAACAGGGTTCTAAGTCTGTTGCAGACTATGCCATTCAGTTTCGTACCCTTGCTTCACAGGTCGATTGGACCAACAATGGGTTAACTACTGCTTTCATGGAAGGTTTATCTGACACTATATTGGATGAGGTAGCAGCTAGGGAGCTTCCTATTGCATTAGAGGACCTTATTGACTACCTCATTGATATTGATAATAGGATTCGTGACAGGCTCTATACTAAAAACAGGAATAGACGTTTGGTTACACCTATTAACCCCAGAGTTGATAAACCTGAGAGTGTTAAAGTATCTGAGGAGGATCCCATGCAATTTGGGGTTGCCAAACTCTCTGATACTGAAAAATTACATAGGAGAAGGGACGGACTCTGCCTATACTGTGGTAGGAGAGACCGTATGGTAAAAGAATTTCCCTTGCTTCCGGAAAACTCTCGCACCTAAGACCTTATAGGGGACTGGACTTGGGTGTGATATCTAAGTCTCCTAAATTGCCTCCTAACCGTTTGCTTCTCCCTGTTTCTTTGCATATGGGAGAGAGTTGCATAGCTGAGCACATACAAGCCCTGGTTGACTCCGGGGCAGCTGAAAATTTCATAGACTCTGGTTTTGTTAAGAAAAACAACATTCCCATCAGAGAGAAGGATATACCCTTGGCCGTTGAGGCCATAGATGGTAGACCATTAAGTTCTCCAGTTGTTACTCATGAAACTGTACCGTTACACATGTATACAGGGGTTTTACACTTTGAAACCATTCGGTTCCAGGTCCTCACCTCTCCCTCTTCTCACGTCGTGTTAGGGTACCCATGGTTACGTACTCACAATCCCATTTTCGACTGGGAGTAAGGGCAAATAAAATTATGGAGTGAAGCCTGCCACGAGTCTTGTACTATTGAAGTCACCCCTTTGAATTCTATTAATGTTCCTACTACTCCTCCTTTGTCTACTGTTATACCCCCTCAGTACTTATTTCTCAAGACTGTCTTCGATAAAAGGGAGGCTGACAAATTACCGCCTCACAGACCCTACGATTGTATTAGCGATTTATTGCCTGGCACTATACCTCCAATGGGCAGGGTGTACCCTTTATCTGTTCAAGAAAACCGTGTCATGGAGGAGTATATTAAGGAATCACTAGAAAAGGGGTTTATTAGGAGATCCTCTTCTCCAGCTGGAGCAGGGTTCTTCTTTGTATCGCAGAAAGAAGGTGATTTAAGACCGTGTATCAAATATAGAGGTCTAAATAAAATCACCATCAAAAGTGCATAACCTATACCTTTAATCACGGAACTATTTGACAGGCTCAAACATGCTACTGTATTCACCAAATTGGATCTTAGAGATGCATACAATTTAATACGTATTAAGAAAGACCACGAATGGAAGACGGCATTCAACACTAGATCTGGCCATTACGAGTATACTGTTATGCCATTTGGTCTATGTAATGCCCCAGCAGTATTTCAAGAATTAATTAATGACGTCTTAAGAGACTTTATTCACACATTTGTAATTGTGTACTTGGACGACATATTAATATACTCTACAGATTTACACACTCATCACAGACATGTTACAACAGTTCTTGCTAATGGTCTTTATTGTAAACTGGAAAAATGTCTATTTGACCAATCCGAAGTCCAGTTTTTGGGGTATTTGATTTCCGCTAAAGGTTTTCGTATGGATCCCCAGAAGCTTTCTGCTGTCATAGAATGGCCTCTACCACAAGGTTTGAAAGCCATTTAGCACTTTCTTGGTTTCTCTAACTATCATAGACGCTTTATTAAAGGTTTTTCCTCTATTGTAGCGCCTATCACCCGTATGACAAAAAAGGAAGGCAATACTCGTGTCTGGTCTCCCGAGGCACTTCAGGCTTTTGAATTTCTTAAAACTACGTTCGCCTCTGCACCTATTTTACAGCATCCTGTCCCCTCGCCGCCCTATATTCTTGAAGTTGATGCTTCCGATATCGGGGTAGGTGCTGTCTTATCCCAAAGAGAGTCGCCTGAAAAACCATTGCATCCTTGTGGCTTCTTTTCCAAACAAATCCAAAGCAGAAAAGAATTATGATGTGGGTAATCGCGAACTCCTTGCTATTATTTTAGCACTTAAAGAATGGAGACATTTGTTAGAAGGAATTAAGGATCCCATCCTCATATTTACAGATCACAAGAACCTATCCTACCTTAGTGAGGCTAAAAGATTGTCTTCTAGGCAGGCTAGGTGGTCACTGTTTTTGTCTCATTTCAATTATATTATTACCTATAGGCATGGTGATCGCAACACCAAAGCAGATGCTCTGTCCAGACAGTTCGAAACTGCTGACAAACAAGAGATTGATGTTACTCCTGTCATTCCCCCAGACAGGATAATAGCTACTACTATTTTGTCTATTTCCTCGTCCCTCTTGCAGGCCATACAAGCGAAACAAAACGTGCCAATCAATCTCTGGAGCAGTACCTTCGTTGTTTCGTATCCCACCATCAGAACAATTGGGCTGACCTTCTTCCTTGGGCTGAGTTTGCTCGGAATAACGCTACTCATGATTCTTCCGGCAAAAGTCTTTTTTACGTTGTCTATGGCCAGCATCCCGTTGTTCTTCCGGCTGCTTTCTCCTCACAGGGCATGCCAGTTCTGGATGAGCATTTGGCTGGTTTGCGTAATACTTGGGAGCAGGTTCAGCGTTCTTTGGTGGATTCCGCTGCTCGCCAGAAGGTGCAGGCTGACAAGCATCGCAGGGCGGCTCCTTCTTATGTCGTCGGGGACAGGGTTTTGCTTTCCACGCGAAATATTCGCCTCCGAGTGCCTACTATGAAATTGGCTCCCCGCTTTATTGGTCCTTATCGTATTTTGCATAAGGTTAATCCGGTTTTGTATGCCTTGGGTCTTCCTAAGAATCTGCGTATTCCTAATGTCTTTCACACTTCGTTGTTGAAGCCTTACGTACGCAACCGCTATACCCGGCATACTCCTCCTCCCCCTCTTGTCTCTGTGGAGGGTCACGAGGCATTTGAAGTTTCTGCCGTTCTTGACTCTTGTTTCCTTAGAGGTCGACTTCAGTACCTGGTGCATTGGAAGGGCTATGGGCCTGAGGAGCACAGTTGGATTTCTGCTGACGCTGTTCACGCTCCTCGCCTTGTGCGTTCTTTCCATTCTCGTTTTCCTGACCTGGCCCTCTCCGCCCAGAGGGCGTGTCCTCAGGGGGGTACTGTAGCGGTATTTACCCTTTCCAGGGGCCGGCCGGGGTCCTCTGTTCAAGCCGCGCGCGGTCCTGCTTCTGCACGAGCCGCGCGCAGCTCATCCGACGGCTGCAACAGGAAGGTGGGCAGTGACCGCGAGAAGCGGTCACGTGTCCCGCCTGACTCTAAGAGCGCCCCCCGGGTCTCAGGCGTGCTCTTAAAGGGACAGTGGGAGCCTAAATTGGCAAAGGCCTCCCATTGGTCCCTGTCATGCCACACTCCCCATACACTTACCTTTTGGGGGCGTGGATGTGACAGGGGCCAATCAAAATAGATGTTAAGATATATATACTCACCTTTTTCCCGTAGTTCCTTGCCCTATCGTGGTTTCTGTTACAGTTCCCTTTAGCGCTTGTTGTGTTCAGTTGTGTTCCTTCGTACTTGACCTTGGCTTTGTTTCTGACTACGTTATCTCTTTATCCTTATCTGTTCTGTTTGCCGGCTTGCTGTTTACTGTGTACCAGACCCCGGCTAGTCCTAGTTTACACTGTCTCTTTGTGCCCTTGACCTCGGATCGCTCCTGACTCTGTACTCCTCTCATATACGTCGAGTCCGGCCATTTTAAGGTCCGGTAGACGTATCTCCCCTCTGTGTTGTCTTCTGTTGAGTTGAATCCTGCGTGTTGGGGTATATTTTCGTTACAAAAAGCATATGTGAGGAAGGCTGAACTTGATGGACGCAAGTCTCTTTTGAGCTATGTAACTATGTAACTATGTAGTTATCTTGTTTAGTTTGAAGGCCTATGAGTGCGCTTTTCACTTTGAATATGTTAATGTGCTGAAGTGTGCACCTAGCAACAAGACTGGGCCAATATCTGCTCATTACGTATATGTTATACGTTAATTACATTTCTGTGGGTATTATGTATATAAATTTATATTAATAAATGTCTAAATACTATTGGCATCATTATATACATACACATAACATACGTATATTAATGTGTGTATTAGTAATATATATATGTATTACTAATACACACATTAATATACGTATGTTATGTGTATATATATGTGTGTGTGTGTGTGTGTGTGTTTATATACGTATGTTATGTGAATATATATATATGTGTGTGTGTGTATTACTGTCCGAATCACATCAATTATGTCTATTTGTACATTGTGTTAGCAAGATTGCCAGCAAAATGTATATATTGGAAGGAAAATCTATTTAATAAGACGCCTTACTCTCAACTGTTAATTAGCTCTTCGGCATAAACTCCCGTGCTTAAGAACTGAGTTACAGGGAGAGCAGGAGACACAGGTGAGAATGCTTCCCCCCCAAACACACACAAAAAAATGCATCTTCTTTTGCATTTCTCTTAACCTTTTGAATGTCTTGCCCTTTTCTGTGATTCTTATTCCCTCTTTTGATTTTTTACCTAATTTAGTGTATCTTGCCTCCACTTTTTTCCTTTGTGTCTCTTCTCTTTCGCCCAGCCCCTTTTGTTTGTGCCTTTGTCCCCCCTAACAAACCTTCTGTGTGTCTCTTTGTCTCCCCCAGCCCAGCTTTGACAACCCACAAAACCTATGTGTGTCACTTTTTCCACTTCTCTTCTGTATGTCTCTTTGTTCCCACAACAAACCTTCTGTGTCTCTTTGTCTCCCGCCAGCCCCTCTGTGTGTCTCTTTCTACCCCTCACTGCTCCTCTGTGTCTCTTTCTCCCCCTCCCCTTGTGTCTGTCTCTTCCCCCTCTGTCTCTTTCTCCTCCGCCACCAGTGTCTCTATCTTCTCCCTCTGTCTCTTTCTCCCACTTCCCCTGCGTCTCTCTCACCCCTTCAGTACTTTCTTCTCTACTCTCTGTGTTTCTCTTCCTCTATTTCTCCCCTTCGACTAACTAGTTAAAACATACACTTGTTGCTCTAGCATGTTTATCAACAATAATTAAAATGAGAAAAATAAATTCTGTCAATTGAATTTTCCTTTAATAACTTTAAATAAATGTTTAAAAAAAAAGAAAAAAAAACCAACAACAATAATAATAATAATAAAAAAACACTTCTAAATTATATTCCTTTTCTATGGTAACAACTCAACTCAACCTAACAGTGCTCTCTCCTTGTATCACACAGCTATTGGCTGGAAGACTGACAAAAATCAGAATACAGCAACATTTCAAATGATGAAATAATTGATATCTGCATTTTGTTTGGTATTCTTTCCTGGTAAAACAACATTAGGCTTTATTTTCACAAAAATAAAGTATTTTAGTGTTTTGTTTTCTGTAAAATGTGCCATTCCCTTGTCATATCTCCACAATTCCCAGTTTAGTGAATTAACCCAACTATGATTTTTACAGTCACCAGAAACAGTAGTTGAAATAACTTTAAAGGTTTGTACAAACCAGAAACATTTTTATATTACATGTGGGTTCTTCCTTTTGGAGTAGTAGCAGTGAAAGTCATTCAGTAAACCCCAAATCTCCAATAACAGCTACAAGCACTGTGTGCACAGACAGAAAAGTTTCACTCACTTCTATTCTGCTTTAGCAGAATCCAGGCTTCGAGAGATGTTTTCCGCCCTGTGTGGCCGGTTGAATAGTTGCAACTTGGTTTCTATCATGCTCCTTCATGGTTCCCACAATTCCCAGCGTGGACACATCATAGAGTAATCACTACTCTATGATGTGGCTGTGCTGGGAATTGTGGGAACCGCAAGGAAGCATGATAGTCAGGCCTGCCCCCTCCTTCAGTCCTCCTGTACTTACAGTATAAGTGAGTGTGCCGCCGGACCGGCTAGGTGGTCACCCGGCCAGGCAGCACCACCATACACTACATGGCTGGCCACAAGGTAACTGTCGAACGTGGCTGGCCCCTCAGTGTGTGCCACTGGACTGGCCACATGGCAGCGCCTACATGCAGCCGGCAGCCGTGGTATTCCTAAAACTGATTTAGTACCGCGGTCCACCAGGAAATTTCCCAGTATCCCGGTGGGCAAGTCCGGCCCTGACTGAACTGTTTGTTTATTTTTTCTACAATTCTGTTACTTTTTCTTGGTGGTCTATGCACTCTCTGTGAAGTAAGAGCTTTTCTCTTTTACATTGTTCTCAACTATTTCATGCAAATATAGCTAAACTTGACCTTTTGATGCTTTTGTACTACTTTCAAATGATATCCACCTATTAAATTTAGAGATTCCACTGTTATAATCCAAAGTACAAGTGTTTTTATACTTCATGTAAACTGTTACTCATGAGTCTGTTTAGGCTAGCAAAGTGGACTTATTTTGGTTAACTTTATTATGTATATCGGAAGATGAAAACAGTAAGTACAAAAGAATAACAATGGAAATATAGAAATAGAAATATTTCAGAATCATTTTATCATAATATTCATGACACATGCTATCTTGTTCTGCTAAGGCATGTTAATGTGCATTTTTGCTATTTAGTTTGTAGTTATTATTTCTCATTTAGGGCGTCAGAAGATCTCATTCCTCATGTTACCTTGTTCCCTTGCGTTCCTTGATAAAGAAAACTGTTTAATAGTGAAGAACTAGATTTAAAAAAAAAATAAGGATCAGGAATATTGAGGACAATGCATGTATAAGGACAGTGCCCATGCACATTTAGTAAGACCACTGCACAGTTCACTTTAAATATTAGGCAGGGTGACCAGATCCTCCATGTTTTCTGGGACACATATCATATATACATACTGATGGGCAACACATGAAAAGGCTAGCCCTGTAATATGTAGAATTCAAGATTAAGCAATCAGGTAATGAAGAATCCTGCAATTAAGCAATTAGGCAATGCAGAATACTGCAATTAAGCAATTAGGCAATGAAGAATACTGCAGTATGTGCATTTTACATAATGCAGGGCAACCATTTTCATGCATTTTTTTAAATAGGACAAAATTATATGTGTACCGGTAAACATGGTGGATCTAAATGTGTTTACTAAATTACATGCGGATCCAGGAGTATAGAATGGGGAAGGAACAGTGTGGAAAGTTTCAAGGGTCAACTGCTTACAAGCATAAGCCCTCACATCACTACCCTATGGTGTTAGGGCACTTGAGAGCCAACAGCTGTTTTATTTCTCAACCCCCTCCAGTTACATATCAAATGCAAGAACATTCAGCATCACTTCTGACCAATCCCCCCATTTCTTTTTCTCTTGTTGCCCACCCAATAAACGCTCAGAGACAGAAAAAGGTAATGGCCACAGCTCTATTACATTTTAAATCCACTACTTGTTATTTACTCTATTAACCATTAACTGCAAGCTTTAACTTTCTAACCTCCTGTCAGCTGTTAGGCAGGTTAGCCAAGAGGCAGTTCTTACAACTTGATAACCATGAGTCTATTGCAGTCTGCTTCCTGCCATCAGCTCTCAGCAGATGGCGACACCTCAAGCAAAAACATAATTTATGCTGTCTCCTCTGACTAGGCTGGTAAAAAAAAACACCTCCATCGCAATATCGTTAGCATGTTTAACCCCTTAAGGACACATGACATGTGTGACATGTCATGATTCCCTTTTATTCCAGAAGTTTGGTCCTTAAGGGGTTAATGTCACACCGGCATCAAGCAGACAGCCCAGCCTACAAACCTGTCTGCAGGCCATGGTTACATATGTCCAAGCCAATGTGATTCAAATGTTCCTCATCTGTCCACATCAGATCAACATTATCCTATTCTAAATCGGAATGACGGACCAGAAGTCCACCCATTCTCCTTACATAATGATAAATGGACATATTATACCTTGCCTGCACCATTCCAACAGCTTCCCATTGTCCCAGCTCTGCCAAATTCATTGAGGAACAACCTTTTGACCATATCACTGTTAAATCCCCAAAAAGCTCAAAACAAAGCACCAGGCCATGTTTTATTGAAAGTGATTAGGTCAATTGTCCTACACATACAGCATCGTTATCACCAAAATAATAGG
This sequence comes from Pelobates fuscus, assembly GCF_036172605.1. Taxonomy (NCBI): domain Eukaryota; kingdom Metazoa; phylum Chordata; class Amphibia; order Anura; family Pelobatidae; genus Pelobates; species Pelobates fuscus. The sequence goes on from NC_086318.1 coordinate 115,834,953, forward strand.
GCTAGACACAAACCTATGAATTGCTATACATTCTGGGTAAATCTGGGTATGAATCATCTGGGTATGAATGAATGACCCAATATATAGACAAAACATGGACCAAACCTACAAAAGAACAAAAGGATTACAGAAGATGAGGACGGACATATCATTGAAAACAAAACAAGCAACCTAAGCGACACAACACATCATTTGTGAACCCTAACAACCCTTCACGTGAAACACCCTGGAAAATTGAAGATGGGTCAAGAAGGACAAATCGTGATGAGACAGAAATGATCTCGAGATCACTGCTACAATTCAAATACAAATTAACAAAGAGGACTGGACAAAATTCCCCCTTGTTGCACAAATGTGCCTGATCCATCTTGGTTCATCTAACCACATACGACAGGAGCAGTGGGGACACTGATCTCGCCTTCAGTGCAACCAGCTTCCCAATGCAAAAAAGCCCCACAGAAACACAATACAAACGCTGTCTGAATGGCAATCCTTTATATGGCTATGAGCCCACTTGTGCTTTTTTACAACAGTGAGAAAAGCAATTTGACCTAAATAGGACTTTGCCTTTCACTACACCTGCGATGTCGCCTACCCCATAAAATCTGTGGTATGCAAAAATCTTTGCTCACATGTTTCCATCCCAACGATTACCTGAGGCCAGTAAGGATCAATACCAGGATGCCCCATTTGAGCCGTGTCCATGCTAACACCCCCTGAGCCCTCCGCACATATAAGCCATTGAGCCTACACTGACCCATATGCTTGTCAGGTCACTGGAGACAAGGAATAGAAGAGCAGTCCCCTCAGACCTCCTAAACAAGGGTCCACTATGTTCCCTCCATATACGCTCCCAGAGCTGAATCTCAAAACTAGTCCCCCTGAAACCGAGAAAGAGAGTCAGAGATACATTTTGAGTAAACAGACTCTGACATTCCTTATTCTATATTTTCAGCCACAAGCTCAGCAAAACCAAACGTTGATGTAATGCCAAGACTGGGAGGAAAGTGGATGTGGCACAACTGATAACTCATGTTATCCATGTGAAAAAACACTGATTGATTCCTCAACTCCTTGTCCCATAGCCTCATTAATACCACAATAGGAAAAAGTTCTAAGAAGGCAAGTTTGCACATGGGCAATAGCTCACGCCATTTGGTAGGCCAAGGGGCTGCACACCATTTACCCCAAAAGAAGGCCCCAAAGCCCACTGAATCAGATGTGTCTAGAAACATAGAAACATAGAATGAGATGGCAGATAAGAACCATTTGGTCCATCTAGTCTGCCCTATAAACAGATCCAACGGTGAGTTGGAAACATTCTCTTGAAGCCCTCAAGTATGCCCATTAAAATTGAACAAAAAAGAACTCCAAACATGGAGATCCGCCCGAAGCCTGTTAATCCAAACAAAATAAATCTGATTCCTGAATACCAACCATTGTTAGTGACAACTGGTGGCAAAATACCCTGCCCATTGAAAGCACTCTGCTTGCAAACGCAAGGTGACCCAGCCATACTTGTAACTGTTGGAGCCAAACCTTTTTTTCTCTTTCACCAAATCCACAAGACAATTTTTCTGCCAGTAATACCAAAACCATGGCAAACATGTCTATTTCCATTATATGCCGGAGGAGGTGGGGGAGGTGGGAGGAGAAGAGGCAGGCAGCCAGGTGTGGGAGAGAGATATTGCAGTTCCTAAAGAGTATGCAGGAGGAGTGAGGGACTGCACAAATACAGCACAGTTCCACACTGGACCCCAGGGAGAGGTAGGGAGGCTGGATGGGTTTAAAAAAATATTTTTGTGAGAGTGTGCAAGAATGTGTGTGTGAGTCAGTAAGTGTGTGTCTGTCAGTGTGTGTCTGTCAGTGAGTCTGTGTGTGTCTGTCAGGTACTGTGTGTAAATTCTATAAGCACCCGGCGGTATTTACCAATGAGTACTTAAGGCGATGAGTGTGGAAATAAGTGAACCTCTGCTTTTAAACTTTCAGGATTCATTTCTTTCACAAATTGTACTGGAGAATTAGAGCAAGGCAGACGTGGTTCCTATACTCAAAACAAGTTCAAAAATTTGCCTGGAAGTGAGTTTAACTACTGTGGCTGGGAAAGAATTTGAAGGCTTATTAAGGGAAAATTAAGGAATTCAATGTTAAGAACATTGTAATTAGCAAAAATCAGTATGGGTTTATGAAACATAGGTCATAGCAAGCTAACTTAATTTTATGGCAAGACAGGAGGCTTCATATTTGCTTTATCTTTCTTTACTGAACCTCCCAGCAACAAAGGAACAGTTAACAGTAATGTAAAAAGTTCAACCAATCAGATAGTATAACAGTATTATATGATGTCATCAAACTCCTCCCATATCCTCTTTCTTTGCTGCTTGCCTCCCAGGTGAGTCTACTCCAATTATATTGCTGTATCCTTTAACCTTTAATACAGTATTTCAATTAAAAAAATTTATTACAATGGTCAAATACCTTTAACACTTTATTCACTTATCACTTTAACAACACTTTCTGTGGAAACATTTATGCTCTATTTATATTAATTTCATTCTATTCAATCTTGGACTACTTTGTCAATTTCCTATTAAACTTTATTTAGGTTTCCCCTTTAAACCGCAGGAGGTTTTTCCTCCTGCGACTCATTACTGCTTTTTACTATTCTCAGTTTCGCGCCCTCGCGTTACCCCGCCCGTTCGCATCAGCACTTAGCAAGTGCATTGTTTCCCGCCCTTTTGCTGGCGGCGGCCATTTTATTTGCATTTCAGTCACCAGAGCAGCGATCAACTCGCCTGACTTCGGATCTGGTAAGTACTATTTTCCTCTTCTGTTTATAGCACCTTAAAGTGCTAATACCTTAATTTCTTTTAGTGATTTTTTCCCCCCTTTTATTTCCTTCTCAGGATTTTTTCCAACACCTGCTGTATTATAATTGTTGTTACTAAATAAAGGAAGGCTTTGTGGGTGACCCCCACCATTTTATTATCTGCCACTTCATTATATTGAGTGTCTTTAATATCAATTCTTAAGGTGTTTGTAACACCAATATTACTGTTCAGGGTGACCCCCTTATACAAATGCACTATAATTAAAGTGATACAACACTTTAATATCAATTCTTAAGGTGTTTTAACACCAATATTACTGTTAAGGGTGACCCCTTGTACAAATGCACTATAATTAAAGTGATAAAACACTTTAATATCAATTCTTAAGGTGTTTTGACACCAATATTACTGTTAAGGGTGACCCCTTGTACAAATGCACTATAATTAAAGTGATGCAACACTTTAATATACAATTCTTAAGGTGTTTTGACACCAATATTACTGTTTAGGGTGACCCCCTTATACAAATACACTATAATTAAGTGATACAACACTTTATTACTACTCAGTGGTGAACCCCACTGTCTATGGTTATAATTAAGTGGTTAACCCCACTGTTTACTATCATAATGGTACAACCCACTTGTGTATATTTTAGTGGACAACCCCACTAAATATTGAGTGCCGCCTACGTATTAAACTACACAAATATTTTGGGTGACCCCCATCTATACTCTGAAATAATTTTGGGTGAACCCCATTCAACTCCATTCTTTCAAATTAATATACTTAACTGTTTGGCAACCGCTCTAAGACATACCATGTCTGACAATAATGAGCCCGCTATATCCCAGGTACTCAGAGCCTGGTTGGTTTCAACCATTGCAGATTCCATCCCCAAAGCATTAGCAGCCTTTCATGAGAAGACTTCGGCCGAAGTCACCCCTACTGCACGTCAACTCTCTGATTCCGAGGACTCTCAACCCTCGGATCAGGAGGTTACACGCAAACGCCCCTGGAAAGGGGAGAGTAGGTCTGCGGGCAAGGGCATGGCTCCTGCCAAGTCCCAAAAATTGATTGCCACTCGCCCCGTTCAAGCTAACTTTAACCCCTTAGAGGGTCTACATCCCACACGTTAGACGGGGTTGACGATTATTTCCTTGGATATTCTGATGAGGACCCCTCGGCGAATGCGCTAGGGGATACCCCATCGGAATTTGTCAAGGAAACCTTTCTCACACATAAAGATCTAGATTCTGTACTACCTAATCAAAAGGACCAGATTCAGACATCCTTCTGAATGCTTCGGGTGCCCCTTTATTTGACCCCAGGATCATCCGACACCCACGGTCAGCAGAATGGGCTCCACCAGAGCACATTTCCAACTTTTGTAAAATGTGGTTATGCAAACCACTGGACAAAGAAATTAGGGCAAAACTCAGAGCCGAGTGCCCTCGACCGACCATTCCAAACAAGGTAGCTCTCACGCCAGATTTGACCCAAACACAGTTAGAGAGTGGGCCCAGAGAGCCTTATGCTTACTAGGCAACGCTAATGTGGCCATGTCCACCGAGAGACGCTAGGCGGCACTGTACAAACTGGATGCAAAATTAGCCGATCTGAGCTCCCGAGAACTGGGACCAGAGGCAATGGATTACTGTTTGGGGACTCGTTCATGAAAGACCTTTCCAAACATGTAGCGGTGTTCACCACCCTAAATAAGGCCCAATCCTCCTTGCGCAGGGTTTTTCGTTCTCAGTCAGCCCGTTTTTCTGGGAGAGCTGGACGTTATAGAGGCCGAACGAACAGCAGAATCGCCTTCACAGGCTACAGGCCTCGCCCCTCTGAAAACTATTGGCAATCGGGACAACCCCGACCCTACCACAGGCAACTATTCACTAATAGAGGGTCTATCCGGGGACGTGGATCTGCCTCCCTACGCAGAAGAGCTGCTCCAGGTAATAAATCTCCCTTCTTTCAATGTACCTATAGCAGGTCGATTAACCAGTTTTCCCAACAGTGGGAATTACTTTCTCAGGATCTATGGATCCTACACACAGTCCAAGGGTTCAAATAGATTTCCTTTCCACCCCTTCCAGGACACCCCACCTACACCACTACAGATGTCTGCAGCAGACAACCTGACACTACAAACCGAACTGCGCAAGCTAGTAAAAAAAGGGCCAATAGAGAAATCCCCTTTCCCGAATACTTTTCTAAGGGGACCTCCTTTGCGTGGGAGATTGGTTCTCCAGCTTCGATTTCAAAGACGCATACCTCACAATTCCTATTGCTCGCAACCATCGAGCTTTCCTTCAATTCCTCTGGCAAGAAGAAATCTGGCAATTCACATGCCTCCCGTTCGGACTATGCTCCGCACCATGATGTTTCACGAAACTGATGAAACCAGTGATGGCGCTACTCCGATCACAGGGGATTCGATCCATCATATATTTGGATGACATCCTGATAATGGCACAAGACATTCGCAAATTGTTATCAACCCATCAGATTCGCTTACGCGATCTGGCCCATACTATAGGCCTACTGTCCGCCTCTATCCAAGCCATTTACCCAGGACCTTTACACTACCGAGCCATGCAACGGCTCAAGATATACTACCTACACCATTCCACCTCCTACGATCAGTACATCCAACTGACAGACGACGTTCGTATAGAACTTCACTGGTGGCTTCACAATATGGAAGCCTGGAATGGCAAAGCCATCTTCGGATCACAACCAGATTTCATTCTGGAATCCGATGCCAGTCTCCTGGGATGGGGCGCCACATGCGCCCAAGGGTCCACAGGGGGACTTTGGTCCCCATCCGAACAAGCACTGCACATCAATTGTTTGGAATTGATTACAGGATCTTTCGCAATTCGCAGTTTCGCGAAAGACTGTTTCAACTGTTCACTAGTACTGCGCATGGTCAACGTCTCTGCAGTGCGCTATGTGAATCGGTTAGGAGGCTCCCGATCCAAGCTACTATCCGATCTGACCAAAGATCTTTACCAATTCTGTCTAGAACGGAACTTATCTATCAGAGCGGAATATCTTCCGGGCACGGACAACCTAGACGCGGATTGGTTCTCTCGCCATTGGAGGGATGTAAGCGACTGGCAATTAGACCCTGCATGTTCCACCAAATTCATTGCCTTCGCGGGCACCTTACACTGGACCTGTTTGCATCCCGTCTGAAACGTCAGACGGAAGCCTTTATCAGCTTGCTCCCAGACCCCAGTCATGGGCAGTCGACGCCTTTCTACATCCTTGGCCGGAGACAGGAGCCTATGCGTTCCCACCTTTCTCCATGATCCAACGCACCCTCTACCGGGTCAAAGCCCTAATAGTGACGATAGTCATTGTCACTCCATTAAGGAGAACCCAGACTTGGTTTCCAACCCTGTTAGAATTATCAGTGAACTATACAATTCTTCTACCTCGATCACCCGGCATCCTCAGGAACCCAACAGGGCACTTTCACCCACTCGCCCTTCAGGACCGGCTCCAGCTTGTAGCTTGGACTGATTCAGGGGATCTTGGAACGTCTCAGGACTTTCGGAGACAACTCAGGCTCTCCTATGGGACTCCTGGGCCCCAGGCACTAGTCGAGCTTACATTGCTGCATGGAAGACATGGGTCAGCTGGTGTTTGGAAAGGGACACCCTTTTCAGCACCTCTGACGATCATCCTAAATTTTCTGTCTACCCTATTTGATCAAGGTAAATCCTATCGATCAATTAATGTCTATAGATCCACTATCTCTGCGGCCCATAATCCCATTGACGATGCGTCAATAGGGAAAAATCCTTCAGTCTGTAGACTTTTACGAGGGTTAGCCATACCCCCTCTTCCTAAATACTCCTGTTTCTGGGATATCACTCAAGTCTTTTCCCTTTTAGAATCCGCTAAAATGGTCAAATACCTTTAACACTTTATTCACTTATCACTTTAACAACACTTTCTGTGGAAACATTTATGCTCTATTTATCCGCTAATGAAAATTTGTCGCTATGTCAACTTTCGGCCAAACTGGCCTTACTCCTATGCCTGGTATCCTTCCGTAGGGTCTCGGATATCCGAGCATTTGATCCCCACGCAGTAGTCTTCTCGCCTGAAGGCGTTAAGTTTCACATCACCAGACGAACAAAACTAATTCTTCCTCCGTATTCTACCTTACTTTCCTAATAGACAGTCACTCTGCGTGGCACTCTGCGTAAGGCATTATTAAGATGCCACCACCACTCTACGCCCCCCTACGGGACCCCTCCTCGTGTCTTATGTAAAACCACACAAACCGGTATCCGCACCCACCGTCGCACGGTGGATCAGATGGATACTAGCGCAAGCAGGCATTGACTCAAATTTTGGCGCATATTCAGTCAGAGGAGCAGCCGCATCCTCAGCCTTTCGCGCGGGGAGCTCCCTCTCAGACATTTTGTCATCTGCAGATTGGTCCAGAGAGTCCACACTCCGTACATTTTATTTCAAACCTATGACACATGCTGCATCTTCTATCATATAGGAGCGTTAAAACAGCAAATATGAAGCCTCCTGTCTTGCCATAAAATTAGGGATTATTCTAGCTTTAGTGACTGAATAATCTAAATTTTATTAACGACAGGAGGCGAATATTTTCCCCCCTTCTTTATTTTCACTTTCTAACTCCCGCCCAGGTAAGTTACTATGCATTCCAGTCTACTGGTTACACACACTTTATACACCATCTGCCATAGGTTCACGCCATAACACTTCTAATCTAGTGTTTGAAATATTCAATATTATATTCAAAGAGTAACTACAATTTGTTCTTAACATACATGCCATAAATTGCATTCACCTAGTATGAGAACCTATACTCTCACGTCTTTTCTCTATTCCCTTAGTGTGAAAAATACCTACCTTTGTATATACGGCTCCTTCAAGCACGCTGAAGATTCCACATGTTGACTACTTCAGGACTCCAACTTAGTCCGCAGTTCATCGTTACAGTTTACACGGTTGACACAGACATATCATCGACCACAGCAAGAAAGAGGATATGGGAGGAGTTTGATGACATCATATAATACTGTTATACTATCTGATTGGTTGAACTTTTTACATTACTGTTAACTGTTCCTTTGCTGCTGGGAGGTTCAGTAAAGAAAGATAAAGCAAATATTCGCCTCCTGTCGTTTAGTTCAGGATGTTGCAGTGGATGTGATCTACTAAGATTTTGCCACAACATTTGAAACAGTTTCACACAAGACTGGGAACAGTGTTCAAACTAAAATAAATTGGTCTAGTTTAAATGGCTTGTTCTTGAGTAGAACATTGGCTTAAAGATAAAATGCAGAGTTTCGTCATTAGTGGTACATTTTAAGGTGGACAAATGTGGTAAGTGGCAAAGGGGCTAAATAATTCTGGGATATAATTATTTATTAGTAGGGTAATAGCTTCTTGACCCAAGGAGATATCTAACTGCCATTCTGGGATTAAGAAGGATTTTTTTTCTAGTGTGCAAAATTGGAAGCACTTCAAACTGTTTTTTGCCTTCTTTTGGATTAACAGCAAAAACAAATGTGAGAAAGGCTGAACTTGGTAGACGCATATCTCTTTTCAGCTATGTAACTATGGCAGAGTTCTGTTCTGGAACCGATTCTATTTAACATATCTATAATTGATTTTGAAATAAGCATTGAAAGTAATGTTTCAGTGTTTGCATATGAAACAAAACTCTGTAAAGTAATACAATGTGAGCAGGATATTACTGTACTGCAGAGGGAATTAGATAGATTGAGGGACCGGGAACTCAAGTAGCAGATCAAATTTAATGTAGAAAAATGCAAAGTTATGCAATTCAAGGTAAAGAATTCACAAGTAACTTATACCCTTAACAACACACAAGAAGGATTTGGAAATTGTTATAGACAACAAACTAGGCAACAATGAGCAATGTCAATCAGCATTAACTAAGGCCAGTAAGGTATTGCCATGTATAAAAAGGGGCATTATTAATTACTTAATTATAATTATGCCTCTTTATAAATCACATCTTGAATGTGCTGTGCAGTTTTAGGCACCTGTTCTCAAGAAGGATATTATGGCACTAGAAAAAGTGGGCTACAAAAATAATAAAAGGAATGGAACATTTTAGTTATAAAGAAAGGTTAACAAATTTAAATCTCTTCAGTTTAGAAAAATGGCATTTCAGAGGGGATATAGCATGGGGGTCAATACAAACCATTGTCTGGAAATTTATTCATAAATAGGACTATACATAGGACAGAAGATCGTGCATTTAGACTGTGGTAAAGGAGATTTAGTATAAGGCAAAGGAAAGTTTTTTTTCCACAATAAAAACAGTAAGCATGTGGAATTATCTGCCTGAAAAGATGATCTTATCAGATTCTGTACAGATGTTTAATTTTAACCTGACCACGCACTAATCCTATATGATTTGCCAGCATGCACTGTGCATTAGTACAGCTAAATTTACTGACAGCTCTAGGAACCGGATCCTCCAAAGGGGACTCCACATATTCCAACTCTGAACCGGGCAAGCCAATGTGGACTGCAGACTGAGGTCTCTGAGGTCTCCTCGATACTGAGCTTCACTCTGTGTGCTCTTGCTTCTTGAGAATCTCCAGTCCCAGTGCTGTGTTCAATTGCCTGGAAACCTGTGTATTTAAAGATGGGCAACCACTAAGAGAAGCACGTCCCTATTCTCTGATGTTATGAATGGGCCCTGCAATGTCTGCTGCCCTGTCATTACAATGGAGTGCTTCAATTTTACTTCTAGTTGCAGAACAGAAGACAAGGCAGCCACAGACTTCGATAGCATGCGTCCCTGCCACTACCATCTTGGAGGCCGGGATCTTCAGTCTTTCCAACAGGTATTGTCATATGGCTCATGCCGACCAACTGGTGTGCCGGTTTCCTCCTGGAAGCTGACAATGAGGTTTTCCAAGGATAATGCTCTGTGAGATCGCTGATAATCCTGGAAAATAACTCTGGAGACTAGCCACTGTTGCCTCCTTGGAAACTGCTGCCATCATGTAGGGAAAGTGACTCACCATAATGCCCATAGGTGAGCCAAGCAGAGAAAGAAAGAAAAGATCACTTTGCCTATTCCTCGCTAGCTGGTAAGACTCCAACCCACTCCCCTCATGATATGTTCTAGCCTAGGTTTGCTACAATGTATTCCTTTTTGCCATACCCATGTTACTCCTTGGCAGCGGACATGCTCCTCCTTTCTTAGTGGTCCAGGGGAATCCTTTCTTTTGCTTTTGCAATGATCCCAAGGAGCCTAGTTTTTCTTAATCCCAGACCCCTACACATGAAGTGAAAGAAGAAGAGGGATACCATTTATTTTTTCATGTTTTATTTAACTCTTATGCAACCACTAAGCCACACACTTCTACAAATCTACAAAGCTGCTAAAAAATAGAAGCATTTAGGGTCAATTTGATATTATTTGTTGCATGATAAATGTCTGAATTCTCATACTTTGTGAAATTCAGACATGTTTAGGCTGATTTTTAAAAGACTTCAATCTGCTCCAAAGAAAATTTTCATATTCTTATGTCTTTTATTTTACTTATATTTTTCCTTCATAAATATTAAAACAATATCTTTGGTTAAAATCTGGATATTGCTTCTAAATACTGCAATTTTGAGGCATATCCAAATCTATTCAGATATTTGGATCTGCAGGTAACGAACTGGAAATGGATGACTAGCTCGGCTGTTTGCTTGATCTTTCTTGATGTCAAACAACTTTAGCATGCCGAATTGGCTGTCTGACAGCTGAAGCATTTTAAATGTTTTTTTTTTGTTTGAGCCTGAAGCCAAATATATTAATATGTATTCCATTTACCTCTTGACTTTCGTCTCATTTGTAGGCTGCGCATTTTGCAGCAGGAAATTAGTAGCTTTTCTGTAGAGCAAATTTAAATCCATACTCATAGTTTGCTTTTGTATATTTAATTTTTTTTTGTTTTTATTATTCTGTCTTACTTTCTTTCTGTTTATTTCACCAGGCCAATTGGGAAATCAAAATCTCATATCATCAGGTCTAACCAACATAAAAAATAAATGTTTGATTTTCGCAGTTTTGGAATTCAATTAGAATGTCTGGTGATAAAAAAAATGACAGTTGTTTACTTCAGAGCTGGAAACCCTAGAAAAGTAAAGGAATAAATTATAATGTACTCTGAAATGATCTCCCTTTAATGAACCTAACGCTGGGGACATAATTTCCCTTTGGAAGAAAAAAAAAATCAAGGTTACATCTTAATTATAATTCTCATAGTTACCTGAATTTATGCCAGACTACCTGTCAATATTTCAGCATACAAGATCTCAGTCTTGAACATACCAAGGCTATTCGTTTTTGCAACTGAATTAGTCATCCTGAGAAACTTAAAGGTTCTCAAAACATAAATACAAAGAAAATATTCTATTTGATTATTCATTCCTAACGAGTACATGTTTGGTCCATTGCACAGCCTTAGTTATTATTATTATTATTATTATTGCCATTTATATAGCGCCAACAGATTCCGTAGCGCTTCACAATATTTTGAGAGGGGGGGGGATGTAACAATAAATAAGACAATTACAAGAAAACTTACAGGAATAATAGGTTGAAGAGGACCCTGTTCAAATGAGCTTACAGTCTATAGGAGGTGGGGTATTAGAAACATTAGGATAGGAAATATCAAGTAGGAGTGAAGCAGAGCTGGAGGAGAGAGCAAAGCACTATCCCATAGGGACAGGTATGTAAGGGAGAGATTACTCTGGGAGGCCATACGCTTTCCTGAAGAGATGGGATTTAAGGCCCTTCTTAAATGATTGAAGACTAGGGGAGAGTCTGATGGCAGTAGGCAAGTTATTCCATAGGAGAGGAGCCGCCCGTGAGTAGTCCTGCAAGCGTGAGTTGGCCGTACGGGTGCGAGCAGCGGTCAGGAGGTGGTCGCGGGCAGAGCGGAGAGTACGAGGAGGGGCATACCTCTGGATCAGTGAAGAGATATAAGAGGGGCTGGAATTGTTCAGTGCTTTAAATGTATGGGTTAGCACTTTGAATTGACTCCTATAGGATACAGGGAGCCAATGTAAGGACTGGCAGAGGGGCGAGGTGTGAGAGGACCGACTGGATAGGAAAATCAGTCTAGCTGCAGCATTCATTACAGACTGTAGCGGGGCAGTACGGCTTTTGGGGAGACCAATCAGGAGAGGGTTACAGTAATCCATGCGGGAAATTACTAGAGCATGGACAAGCTCCTTGGTAGCATCTTGCGTAAGAAAGGGGCGGATGCGGGCTATGTTTTTGAGTTGGAACCTACAGGACTTGGCAACAAACTGGATGTTAAGGTTAAGGTTAATAATACCGGTTTTAAATTTTTTGTTGTTTTAAATATAATTCATTTGGCTTTTTACAATGCCTATTCTATTTCTCCCTGTTTGCAGTGTTTGTTTATTCACAGAAATATTATTGATGCAAGGACATGAAAATTGAACTTTAACTATTGGAACAACTGCACTGCTTGTGACGTGTTAATTATGGGATCAGCTTGACCTTCCACAGAAAGATAAACAAGCATCATGGCTCGTTTGGTGAGAGGACCCTCTCGTGCTTTGCAGCAAATTCAGGAACTTCAAATGTGTGTATTTTTTATGTATTTTTTTTAAAGCTGCTGCAATTAATTTTGATATATTTAGGAAGAAAAGTTGAGAAAGTTGAGAAAGAAAAGTTGCTCCAATTACCTAGTAATGTTAAAGTTTCAGTATGATTAAGCAAAAAAATTAATCAAGCTCTTGGCCTCCAATTAATGAGTGATAGCATAGAGTTTGTAATACAAACCTAGTGATTAGAGGTTTCTTGGTTAGAGAGGGTTCTGTCAGTTGCTGCAGGTAGAATCACTAAACACCACATGTACAGGGAGTTTTAAACGTAGCTATCTTTTAAAAAAAAAAAAATTGTGACAATCCTTTATCTAAATAACGTAATAATATTAGTCGATCATTTTCCCTAATAATATACCCTAAATAAATCTTAGATCTTACATAAATCAGCTGTACAATAATTTTAGAATATGTAAGAACTATTAATTGTTATATACTTGCTCTTAAAGTTAAAAAAAAAAATTAAATTTAATAATAAAAACTTGAAAAACACAAACATATAATTTTAATAAACTGTGCCAATGAATATGAAGATTTTAAATCTCAGTTACTCGATATTAAAAAATATGTAATACTTTTAAAATTTTCGTTATGGTTTAGATTCTTGTAGACTATTTTAGCTCCAGAATCTGTAGGAAAAACGCTTGCCATCCAATCTTATAAAGCTTGAATCATTTTGACAAGAAGGATGGTTAAATATTGCAAGATCCACATGTGCAAAGCTGTAGAGACTCGCCATAAAAAGACCACAACTGTAATAACAGCCAAACGAGATTCTTGGCACCATCTCTGTGGGTAGGTGCTTATATCATCAACACATGAACGTTTCGCTTTTTAATTATTTAAGAGTCCGAAAAAACAAATTAACATTTCACACGTTCAGAGTACAAGTGTAAATAAAAGTGTAAAAATCTATTATAATACACTGCAAAAACTATCAGAATATGGAAACATCTAAAGAGGTAAACACTTATCCAAGGCATTGTATGTAGTTGTAGTTACAAAACTGGTGACAGATCTTATAGCCAATATGTACACTATTTTAACATACAGTCTCTTTTTTTTTGTTCACAGTTTAGTTTGAGATGAATTATTATTTCGCCATGTACCATTTTTTTTATTTGTTAGTGTACACATGTTTGTAAGATCATGTGTCTTTGCAAGCTTATTTAAATAGTGCATCATTTGATCCTATCAAATATTCTTTGAATATTATCTTAGCCCAATAGGGGACCCATTGTTTTATAATCTGTCTTGAAAATGGCAATCTGTAAAATGAAACTTGTACGTGGTGCTTGCTATATTGTACCCTTGTGAATAATAATGAATATTTTGTAAATGGAGCTGTTACTGTTCATTTATTTGGAATCATGTGTTACCTGGTGACTTTGACCTACTGAGTCTGGAGGAGTAGGTTACAGCATTTCTCACAGGTATTCATTTCCACATCAGTGATGTTTAAATGTAAGCTACATTTCTGGTCCTTGGTTATTATCCTGATCAGTGATACAGTTGGACGTTGTTACAGTTGCTTAGATTTGCTCCTTAGATCCAGTGAGAGCATGCAATTATTATTTGTAGTTCACTAAAGGACTGTCTCCATAATTATTATTATTCTAGCAAGTCATTAAACAAAGCAATCTTATGTTATCCCACTGGACATGAAATCTTATCAACTATGTAGCATCATTTAAGAACACATGATTATATATTATATCTCTAAAAGCAAGTTTACCAGAAATGGCTACTGAAAATGTGCATTTTTATAATTTAACATTTGATAAAAAATATATTAAAGTTAGACTTTTTCAGGGCAAAACATTTTGTTTTTTTCCAAAGTACTTTGGCAGAATTCTTTTTTTGTTTTTGGATCAACAGAATTTAGTTCAAGACATTAGAAGTCTTAAACCTTATGTGAGTTCATATTTATACATAATATGCAGTTTTATAGTATACGTTTTTTTTTTATGTTTCTTTGTATTAAACTATAGGTATTATGTTTTTGTATTGTTCAGCAATATCTAAATCTGTGATTTAGAGTACTTAAAGGACCACTATAGTCACCCAGACCACTTCAGCTCAATGAAGTGGTCTGGGTGCCAGGTCCCCCAGGTTTTAACCCTTCAGCTGTAAACATAGCAGTTTCAGAGAAACTGCTATGCTTACATTGCAGGGTTAATCCAGCCTCTAGTGGCTGTCTTCCTCACAGCTGCTAGAGACGCTTCTGCGATGCTCAATGCTAAAATAGCATTGAACACTCAGAATGTCCATAGGAAAGCATTGAGAAATGCTATCCTATGGGCTTTTTTAATGCTCCGGCCACGCATGCACATTCGGCTCCACTCAGGAGCTGACGTCGGAGGGGGAGGAGAAGTCACCAACCTACCTGGATAAAGGTAAGTGGCTGAAGGGGTTTTAACCCCTTCACCCCAGCGGGAAGGGGCCCTGATGGTGGGGGGGACCTAAGGACTATATAGTGTCAGGAAAACAAGTTTGTTTTCCTGACGCTATAGTGATCCTTTAACTTTACTTAATCAAACACTCCTACCACCATAACCACTCCTAGAATGTAAGCCTGTTAATATTATTTTGCATGTTAATTACTTTTTGACAAAGATACTCATTGTATAATGGTAAAATGCTAAGGATAATACAATTGTAACACTATATGGATGCTAATAATAATCAAAAGAGATTCTGCTGTTGTGGTTATAGAGCCAGAAGTGCTCTGGCATCCTCTCAGTAGTCAAAACAATTAACAACTTACATGAGTCAGGCCTGCGTGATCAGCTGACATTCTCAACCAGTGAGCTCGGCACAGCAGTTACATTGAATGTACCTGGAAGCTCTTTGGAGGAACTTCTGTCAGCTGGGGAGGACCCACATTAGTTGTTAAACCATTCTTTAACGGTTGAATATTTATTCAGTGAGACTCAAGGGCAATCCACTGACTATAACCTTTACACTCTACTAAATAAACTCGAATCCTTTGTTTCCTACTGTTACTAGAGAGTACATACAATTTAAAGGCTCACCTAACCATGACATTAAGGTTTCCAAATTTTTTTTACAAAATGTGCATTTTATACTTTTGTGCTCTTGTGTTGCTCTCTACATACCTCAAAACAGAATGTACGTGTTATGGTTGATTATATATTTCCTACCTGTTCTATGTTAAATTTTGTATATATTGTGTATTAATATTGTTTTTGTATTTTATTGTACCATAATGTATTAATGCACTGTTTTATGGACCCAGGACATACTTGAAAACGAGAGAAATCTCAATGTATCTTTCCTGGTAAAATATTTTATAAATAAATAAATGTTCTTCATATTAACCCCTTAAGACCGGAGGGCGTACTATTACGTCTTTTTAAAAGTGGCCATAAACGCCGCAGGGCGTAATAGTACGCCCTCCGGTTTTTAGTAACTTACCCGGTCGCCGGCGGTCCCACGCCGGCGATCGCGGTTGGGGGGACTCCCAGGGAGCCCCCCCGCGGCACATCTTCCTCCTCCGGTCCCTCCCGGTCATGTGAGAGTGAGGTCCTTGCGAGGACCTCACAATCACATGGCCGGGATAGCTGGCTTCTGTATTGCCAGCAGGGGGACTAACTGTAATGACAGTTGGTCCCCCTGCTGGCTGAAAATCAAATAAAAATAATGTTAAATAAGTGTAAAAAAAAAAATTTATACTTAGATCATATATATATATATATATTATATATATATATGATCTAAGTATATATATACACATATACATACACACACATACACCGTCTAGGTGTATTTTAATATTAATATATATATAATTATATATATATATATATTAATATCAAATTACACGTAGACTGATACTGATTAAATATATATATAATTATTGTTATATATATATTTATAAATAATATAAAAAATATGTAAATACGTAAAAAAAAAAAATTAAAAAAAAATTAAAAATAAAATATAAAAAAATATATAGATGTGTTTTATTTCGTTCTAACTGTATTGTGATATTAATATATATATATATTTATATCAAAATACACGTAGAACGAAATAATATATATATCTATATACATAAATATATACGTATATATCATTATATATATACCTATATATAAATAAAAATATAAAAAAAAAAATATATATATATATATATATATATACGTATATATACACATATGTATATATATACATATATTAATTCTACACATATATTTATGTAATAATTTTACATAATTAGGTATCCTAATTAATTACAATTAGCGGGACCTGCCTGACCACCCATGCCGAAAGTATAGGGAATTTAATTTGCTAGCACTATATTTAACCCTATAACTTTCCAAGACACCATAAAACCTGTACATGGGGGGTACTGTTTTACTCGGGAGACTTCGCTGAACACAAATATTAGTGTTTCAAAACAGTAAAATGTATTCCAACCATGATATCGCCAGTAAAAGTGACGTTTTTTGCATTTTTCACGCACAAACAGCACTTACAGGGACGATATTATTGCTGCAATACTTTTTACTGTTTTGAAACACAAATATTTGTGTTCAGCGAAGTCTCCTGAGTACAACAGTACACCTCATGTACAGGTTTTATGGTGTTTTCAAAAATTACAGCGTCAAATATAAGGCTTGTGTTTAATTTTTTTCACATTAAAATTCGCCAGATTGCTTACGTTGCCTTTATGACCCTATGGTAGCCCAAGAATGAAAATTACCCCTATGATGGCATACCATTTGCAATAGTAGACAACCAAAGGTATTGCAAATGGGGTATGTCCAGTCTTTTTTAGTAGCCACTTAGTCACAAACACTGCCCAAAATTGGCGTTTTTTGCATTTTTCACACACAAACAAATACGAACGCTAACTTTGGCCAGTGTTTGTGACCAAATGGCTACTAAAAAAGACTGGACATCACTTATTTGCAATACCTTGGGTCGTCTACTATTGCAAATGGCATGCCATTATGGGTGTAAATTTATTTCCTGGGCTACTATACAGTCTCAAAGGCAACGTAACCAATCTGGCGAATTTCAATTTCAAATGTAACACGCTATATTTGACCCTGTAACTTCCCAAAACACCATAAAACCTGTACATAGGGGGTACTGTTTTACACGTGAGACTTTGCTGAATACAAATATGTGTATTTTATTGCAGTAAAAGCAAACAGTATTATGACATTGACAGTTAAAATGTCATGTAGAACGAAAAAAATCAAAACAAATCTTATTTTCTCCCATTTTTTTCATATTAAATTATGTTTCATAGCTAAATATTTGATATTAAATGAAAGCCCTGTTTCCACTGAATAAAATGATATATAATAAGGGGGGGTGCATTTAATATGAAAGAGGTGAATTACGGTTGGACAGACATATAGCGCAAATGCCAGGTTTTGTTTACGTTTTGTTTCGTTCACAACTTGTACATTTGGCTGCGGTGTTAAGGGGTTAACTGGCAATACAATATAAATGACAAAAATTAAGTAGGGAATTGCAAAACAAAAACAAACAAATAATTATTTAACAAATACTATAAAGTACCAAACATATTTAATAAAGTATTCTTCAACATCCCTTGCACCGATGTTGCATGCAGTTTTCATAACATTCTATTAGTGTCCAATTTACACTTGCATTTTAAATGGACAACCAACATCAATCCAGTTAAGTCTTAATAAGGCAGTATACTTCTTTATTTTATCCGAAGTAGCCCATCCACACCCCCACCTGTTAATTGGTGCTTGAACACTTACCAGGGTGATAATGCATGCAACAAGAGTTGCTGTAATAGTTTAGAAAAATGTCCTATTACTTTGTTCTTTAATCTCACTTTTTTTTCTAAAATGTATAAAGTGTCAAAATTGACTAATCCTTATATAAGCATTTAGGAACGTAAAATCATTACACTGAGAGCTTTTGCATCCAAATCAACAATAATTTTAGTAAAATGTACATAATCAAATACTCATTATCTGAGATGGAACAAAACACAGTCCTGCATCATTTAAAATATAATTGTTTAGGTTTATCTACTTATTGTAAGATAAATCTCCTTCCCATTTTTTTGTTCTGATAGAGCAGCCCTCAATACGTACTTTAAAAATGGCGACTAAGCATCTTGTTGTGACATGCAGCCAAGGTAATGTAATTGAGCATATGTCAATATTGTAATTTACTTAAATTAAGTATTTACCCATTGCTCTGCTTGTTTTAAATTCAACAACACACACTGACTAGGATAATGTCTTTGGGAATTTGTAAGGTCATTTTTTTTATACATTGTGTAGCATGTGATGTGAATAATTCTAGGTCAAATCTTCAGAAAATATTTTTTACTTTTATCTTTGCTATATTAACATAAATTAACACATCATTATCACCTCAAATAATGTTTTAGCCATTTAATAACATATTAAGGGGAATCTCAGATCATGTTTGCCCTTATTAGTTTCTATCAATGTAAGAACGCACAAAGTTGTAATTGATTGATAACACCTGCATCCACTCTGAAGTGCAATCTTTTATGCTTGAACATTTTTAAATGGTGGAATGTGGAGTAAAAAAACTCACAATGCCATTGGATAAAAGCCCCAGTGGTCTTATTCTATGAGTAGTGCTCATTGTAGAGGTGTCAGAGAGGTCTCACCTTGACTTGTGCCATAACAGAAGTGTTATAAACAATTACCATTACAGACTTGCTCCAACCACACTCCAGAAACAAAATGCAAGACAGGTCCCTTATGTTGGAGAGATATTGCAACATTTGTTTCAGGCGTTTCAAAGAAACTGAAAATAGGCAACTGGTTAAATAATTCATATTTGGATTAGTTTTTTTTAGACCCTAAGAATGTCAAAAACAACCAAAACAGCTCTAACATGACCCATTGTGTCCCCAGAATTGTTCCCACAACATGTATCCACAGGCCATCGACCACACTGCCTCACCGCACACGAGACAGACCATGTGGGACATACCTCACAGAAACCATGGACAAGCAGGGCCAGAAAGCTATACATAAAGTGGAGGTCTCAGTCACATACACAGGTCACCCCGATACAACCACACAGACCAATTTATCAAAAAAAGTGCAAACTTTTTGACTGCCATACCATGTTGAAATGTTAATTGTAAAATAGCCGAATCCCGATTATGTGGAAGTGGCATGTAAAAATGTTTTGTACAATGCAAAATGCACAAAAAAAACAAAAACAAAAACAACCAAAACAGAATGAAGGAAACCCACCAAGGATATGCAGAAATGTAAAGCTATGCAGTGATTTACCCTGAGCTCTTTCTGATTTATTGCATTGTTTCTGACCTTGCTATTACTTCGGATTATGCTACTTTCTTCAACCTAAAACACGGACCTGAACTGACCTTACTGGCTTGCGATTTTGTACCTTGCATTGGACTTTAACTCTTATCTCCACTGCAGTGGAACTATTCCTCCTACAGCATCATCTAAACCTGCATGGCCATAAGTAAGTCAATCAATTTGCATTAGTGTTCCACACTTAAACAAATCTTGACATAAGGTTAGATAGGGTAGGATGAAGTTAGGATACACAGGATTTGGGTTAGATACTGTTTGGCTATACTGGTTTATAGTGTTGTCGCGAACCCGGAATTTTCGGTTCGCGAACGGCGAACGTGAACTTCCGCAAATGTTCGCGAACCGGCGAACCGCGCGAACTGCCATTGACTTCAATGGGCAGGCGAATTTTAAAAACAACAGGGACTTTTTCTGGCCACAATAGTGATGGAAAAGTTGTTTCAAGGGGACTAACACCTGGACTGTGGCATGCCAGAGGGGGATCCATGGCAAAACTCCCATGGAAAATTGCACAGTTGATGCAGAGTCTGCTTTTAATCCATAAAGGGCAGAAATCACCTAACATTGACACCTGTCCTCAAAGCCCAGCCCTGATACACACTGACACAGAGCAGAATAGAGACTGTTCCCCCTACATAGGGTCACTTGGCAGATATGGATTGACACCTGTCCTCAAAACCCCTGATACACACTGACACAGAGCAGAATAGGGACTGTTCCCCCTACATAGGGTCACTTGGCAGATATGGATTGACACCTGTCCTCAAAACCCCTGATACACACTGACACAGAGCAGAATAGAGACTGTTCCCTGTCCACAGAGACCATGATACACACTGACACAGAGCAGAATAGGGACTGTTCCCCCTACATAGGGTCACTTGGCAGATATGGATTGACACCTGTCCTCTAAACCCCTGATACACACTGACACAGAGCAGAATAGGGACTGTTCCCCCTACATAGGGTCACTTGGCAGATATGGATTGACACCTGTCCTCAAAACCCCTGATACACACTGACACAGAGCAGAATAGAGACTGTTCCCTGTCCACAGAGACCATGATACACACTGACACAGAGCAGAATAGAGACTGTTCACCGACCACAGAGACCATGATACACACTGACACAGAGCAGAATAGGGACTGTTCCCCCTACATAGGGTCACTTGGCAGATATGGATTGACACCTGTCCTCAAAACCCCTTATACACACTGACACAGAGCAGAATAGAGACTGTTCCCTGTCCACAGAGACCATGATACACACTGACACAGAGCAGAATAGAGACTGTTCACCGTCCACAGAGACCATGATACACACTGACACAGAGCAGAATAGGGACTGTACCCCCTACATAGGGTCACTTGGCAGATATGGATTGACACCTGTCCTCAAAACCCCTGATAAACACTGACACAGAGCAGAATAGAGACTGTTCCCTGTCCACAGAGACCATGATACACACTGACACAGAGCAGAATAGAGACTGTTCACCGTCCACAGAGACCATGATACACACTGACACAGAGCAGAATAGGGACTGTTCGCCCTACATAGGGTCACTTGGCAGATATGGATTGACACCTGTCCTCAAAACCCCTGATACACACTGACACAGAGCAGAATAGAGACTGTTCCCTGTCCACAGAGACCATGATACACACTGACACAGAGCAGAATAGGGACTGTTCCCCCTACATAGGGTCACTTGGCAGATATGGATTGACACCTGTCCTCAAAACCCCTGATACACACTGACACAGAGCATAATAGAGACTGTTCCCTGTCCACAGAGACCATGATACACACTGACACAGAGCAGAATAGGGACTGTTCCCCCTACATAGGGTCACTTGGCAGATATGGATTGACACCTGTCCTCAAAACCCCTGATACACACTGACACAGAGCAGAATAGAGACTGTTCCCTGTCCACAGAGACCATGATACACACTGACACAGAGTGTCCGCGTGAAATAGGGCCGTGAGTAATGACGTCACGGGTAGCCTGCCCATAGTATCGCATAGGGTGGAAGAGCTGATAGGACATCTGAAACGTATTGGGATGGAGATGCTTAATTGTTCTCCAAAATGCTTGACACCACCCCATAGTGAATCTCTGCAAACTTTAATACCATCAGAGGAGGAAGAATGTGGCAGCCACTGGGATTATTCGAAAAATTTCAAATTGATGATTTTCCAGACCCTGGGGTTGACATTAGTCCAGATTTACATCTTGTGACCCATGAGGATGTTCCAGGCACTACTTGTGAAATAAAGACAGATAATAAAGTGAATGATCCTTCTCCTTGGGACTTGCACCCTGTCGTTGAAGGTGGAGTAGGCAATGGCAAGAGCATGCTGTGGGTAGTCAGTGCAAACACTCTCTTCCCGGTGAATAATGAGGAGACTAACTATGATGACGTTATTTGCGTTGAAAGTAATGATGCCAGAGATCTTTTGAAACCATATGGAAGGAACGAATTGGTTAAAAGAAAGGCAAGAGACCACCTGCATATAGACAAGAATACGCATAAGAGAAAGAAGAGAACAGGTGAAAAAGAGAAGCTGCAGACTGCCTATCTGCAAATAGTTGAGTTATGTCCTGAAGATGTCCGTGTTACCACAGTGCAGACTCTGTTTGATACACTACTGAGGAGAGTCAGAGAAACCCCAGATCTTCACGTATTGGATGAGTCGGTGCGTGGAGTTGCAGAGAACGTAGAACAAGAAATATTTAAACTTTTCCTGTGTACTGACAGCAGATATAAGAATAAATACCGGATCCTCCTTTTCAATTTGAAGGACCCTAAAAATCAGATCCTGTTCCGTCGTGTGGTCCTTGGTGAAATCACCCCACAGTGTTTGGTTCTAATGAGTGCAACGTAAATTGGCAATGTGCACTGGAACAGTTCTGCAGAGCACACGCTGAAGGAAGGACTGACAGAGCCGCTTGAAGACAAGTAACTGCTATTCAATCTATAACAGTGAAAAACAAATTTTGGTTTTAAAAGCACGCTATAGAGACACCAGATATGATTGGCAATGTGCACTGGAACAGTTCTGCAGAGCACACACTGTAGGCCTGAGACACCCGCTTGAAGACAAGTAACTGCTATTCAATCTATAACAGTGAAAAACAAATTTTGGTTTTAAAAGCACGCTATAGAGACACCAGATATGATTGGCAATGTGCACTGGAACAGTTCTGCAGAGCACACACTGTAGGCCTGAGACCAACGCTTGAAGACAAGTAACTGCTATTCAATCTATAACAGTGAAAAACAAATTTTGGTTTTAAAAGCACGCTATAGAGACACCAAATATGATTGGCAACTGTCAAAGCACGCTGGAACAGGTCTACAGAGCACACGCTGAAGTAGGCCTGACACCCAGACGCTTGCAGACAACTAACTGATCTTCTATTACAGTGAAAAAAAATGATTTCTTTAAAATGTAAAGCTTAACCAATTGTTAAAACAGATATGAGTGGTGGCACTGGGCAAGTAGGCACAGTATTCAATGTGAACCTCACACAGAAGCTGGCAGGCAGGCAACTGCTCTTCTATTACAGTGGAAACAAAATTTTGGTTGTAAAAGCACGCTATAGAGACACAAGATATGAGTGGCAACTGTCAAAGCACGCTGGCACAGGTCTGCAGAGCACACGCTGAAGTAGGCCTGACACCCAGACGCTTGCAGACAACTAACTGCTCTTCTATTACAGTGAAAAAAAATATTTATTTTAAATGTAAAGCTTAACCAATTGTTAAAACAGATATGAGTGGTGGCACTGGGCAAGTAGGCACAGTATCCAATGTGAACCTCACACAGAAGCTGGCAGGCAGGCAACTGCTCTTCTATTACAGTGAAAAAAAAATATTTATTTTAAATGTAAAGCTTAACCAATTGTTAAAACAGATATGAGTGGTGGCACTGGGCAAGTAGGCACAGTATCCAATGTGAACCTCACACAGAAGCTGGCAGGCAGGCAGGCAACTGCTCTTCTATTACAGTGGAAACTAAATTTTGGTTGTAAAAGCACGCTATAGAGACACCAGATATGAGTGGCAACTGTCAAAGTACACTGGCAGGGTTGTGCAGGGCACACGCTGAAGGAAGGCCTGACAGAGCCGCTTGAAGGACACTGACTGTCTGCTATTAGCTTACACTGGAAACCTTTTTTCTTTGTAAAAGCACACTAAAGAGACACCAGATATGATTGGCAACTGTCAAAGGACGCTGGCACAGGTCTGCAGAGCACACGCTGAAGTAGGCCTGACACCCAGACGCTTGCAGACAACTAACTGATCTTCTATTACAGTGAAAAAAAATGATTTCTTTAAAATCTAAAGCTTAAGCTATTGTTAAAACAGATATGAGTGGTGGCACTGACTGTGCAAATGGGCAAGGCATCCAACCTGACACAGAAGCTGGCAGGCAGGCAACTGCTCTTCTATTACAGTGAATTTTTATTTTATTTATTTTAAATCTAAAGCTTAACCAATTGTTAAAACAGATATGAGTGGTGGCACTGGGCTAGTGGGCACAGTATCCAATGTGAACCTCACAAAGAAGCTGGCAGGCAGGCAACTGCTCTTCTATTACAGTGAAAACAATTATTTATTTAAAATCTAAAGCTTAACCAATTGTTAAAACAGATATGAGTGGTGGCACTGACGGTGCAAATGGGCAAGGCATCCAACCTGACACAGAAGCTGGCAGGCAGGCAACTGCTCTTCTATTACAGTGAAAAATAATTATTTATTTTAAATCTAAAGCTTAACCAATTGTTAAAACAGATATGAGTGGTGGCACTAGGCAAGTGGGCACAGTATCCAATGTGAACCTCACACAGAAGCTGGCAGGCAGGCAACTGCTCTTCTATTACAGTGAAAAAAAATATTTATTTTAAATGTAAAGCTTAACCTATTGTTAAAACAGATATGAGTGGTGGCACTGGGCAAGTAGGCACAGTATCCAATGTGAACCTCACACAGAAGCTGGCAGGCAGGTACCTGCAATTACATTACACAGGGAAAAAAAAAAAAAGCAGCCTGATGTTATAGCCCTAAAAAGGGCTTTTTGGGGTGCTGTCCTTACAGCAGAGATCAGATGAGTCCTTCAGGATTGTAGTGGACACTGAATACCCTAGCCTAGCTATCAATTTCCCTATCTAATCAGCAGCAGCTAAACTTTCCCTCCTCTCACTATGCATGCATTTTCCGAATGAATCGAAAATGGATGCTGGGAGGGAGGTTGGAGGGTGTGGAAGGGAGGGAGTGCTGCTGATTGGCTGGAATGTGTCTGCTGACCGAGAGGCACAGGGTCAAAGTTTGCCCAATGATGACGAATAGGGGACGGATCAAACTGCGCATGTGTCCGCCCGCCGCGGCGAACATGCTAATTTCGCCGGGAACTGTTCGCCGGCGGACAGTTCGGTACATCACTACTGGTTTATAGTTGTATAGTATTAAAGTTAGGTGAGGTTAGGATGAGCTTTGACTACGGTTAGAACTAGTGTTAAAGTTTGACGCTGGTCAGTATGGAGACACATATTTCACAAAATAGTGTCTCTAGGAGCAAATTAAAAATATATGTCACAATTAGGGATTACTTTTAATTTGACTCTACAAGGTCCCTGAAAACCTAGGTGTAGATGTTTAGTACAGAAGTACTTGGGACATAAGGCAGAGTTTGAATGTGGGATCCTTGAACAAGCAGATACAAAAGGCATGTGGAATTCACCATTAATGGAACAGTTTACAGTGAGAGAAAAAAGTATTTGATCTCCTGCTGATTGTGAAAGTTTGTCCACTGACGAAGAAATGACCAGTCTATAATTTTAATGGTAGGAGTATTTTAACAGTGAGAGACAGAATAAAAAATAAAAATTCAGAAAAGCACATGTCAAAAAAGTTATAAATTGATATGCATGTCAATGAGTAAAATAAGAATTTGATCCCCTATCAATCAGCAAAATTTCTGGCTCCCGGTGTCTTTTATACAGGTAACGAGCTGAAATTAGGAGCACTCTCTTAAAGAGAGTGCTCCTAATCTCAGCTCGTTACCTGTATAAAAGACACCTGTCCACAGAAGCAATCAATCAGATTCCAAACTCTCTGCCATGGCCAAGACCAAAGAGCTGTCCAAGAATGTCAGGGACAAGATTGTAGACCTACACAATGCTGGAATGGGCTACAAGACCATTGCCAATCAGCTTGGTGAGAAGGTGACAACAGTTGGTGCGATTTTTCGCAAATGGAGGAAACACAAAATTACTGTCAGTCTCCCTCGGTCTGGTCCTCCATGCAATATCTCACCTTTCAATGATAAAGAGAATGGTGAGGAACTACACGTGAGGATCTTGTTAATGATCTCAAGGCAACTGGGACCATAGTCACCAAGAAAACAATTGGTAACACACTAGGCTGTGAAGGAATGAAATACTGCAGCGCCTGCAAGGTCCCCCTGCTCAAGAAAGCACATGTACAGGCCTGTCTAAAGTTTTCCAATGAAAATCTGAATGATTCAGAGGAGAACTGGGTGAAAGTGTTGTTGTCAGATGAGACCAAAATCAATCTCTTTGGCATCAACTCAACTCGCCGTGTTTGGAGGAGGAGGAATGCTGTCTATGACCCTAAGAACACCAACCCCACCGTCAAACATGGAGGTGGAAACATTATGCTTTGGGGGTGTTTTTCTGCTAAGGGAACAGGACAACTTTACCACATCAAAGGAACGATGGACGGGGCCATGTACCATCAAATTTTGGGAGAGAACCTCCTTTCCTCAGCAAAGGGATTGAAAATGGATTGTGGATGGGTATGCCAACATGACAATGTCCCAAAACACACAGCCAAGCCAACAAAGTAGTGGCTCAAGAAGAAGCACATTAAGGTCCTGGTGTGGCATAGCCAGTCTCCAGACCATAATACCATAGAAAATCTGTGTAGGGAGCTGAAGGTTTGAGCTGCCATACGTCAACCTTGAAACCCACTGCAAAGAGGAGTGGGACAAAATCCCTCCTGAGATGTGTGCAAACCTGGTGGCCAACTACAAGAAATATCTGACCTCTTTGGTGTATTTTGGATCTGTGATGCCCTAGGCATGATGGAACTTGAGCACCCCCTAATTAAAATTTGCCCCACCCCTTCCTGTAAAGGCCACACATTTTCCCGTTAAAGACTAACACACACTTTGATAAACACACACTCTCAGATACACTGACACACACACACTCCCTGATTTGACACAATCTGACAGACACACACACACAATCACTGACACACACTCACTGACATACACACACATAATGATGCAGTCACACACACACATGCTCACACACACATACACACACACAAACACACACTCACTGACAGACACACATACACACATTCACAGACACACTCACTCACAGACACACACTGACAGACACACACAATCGCTCAGACACACAGGCTTCCTCACAGACACAAACTGACAGACATACACACTCATTCACTCACTCACAGACACACATTGACAGACACACACAATCACTCAGACACACAGACACATTCACTAACAAATACACACACGTACTCATATACACACATTGACAGACACACAGGCTCCCTCACAGACACACACTGACAGACATACACACTCACTCACTCACTCACTCACAGACACACTCACTCACAGACACACTGACAGACATGCACAAATTCTCTGACAGACACACACTAACAGACACACACTGACATATATACACTCACATACTGACAGACAGACAGACACACACTAATTCACTCACACATTCACTGACAGACACATACACTCACAGACACACACTGACAGATATACACACACAGACTACTGGCAGACAGAAAGACACACACATTGACAGACAGACACACACACATTTCCCTCCAACACTCACAAATTGTTTTTTTTTTTATTTTAATTTAAATCCACCCAGCCTCCCTACCTTTGGGAGAGCTTGGTGGATTTTTTAACAGCCTGGCCAGCAGCCCGGCCAGTTAGGCGTGCTGGCAGGCGGGCGGCCAGTTGAGGTCCAGAAGGGAGTGCTGATTTGTGAGCTCTCCCTGTGACGTCATATTCTGACACATCACTTTGTGGCTCGCCACCCACCTGGGGCTCAGCTAGCCGCCTGCCTTGAGGCTTACAAGGCATTAGACTGGGCATTTGGGGGCAGCATTTTTTGCCTCCCTCTGGAAAGTGCCGCCCAAGGCAAATGCCTTGTTTGCCTCACGGCAAATACAGCGCTGCCTCTGTGATTGCCAACAAGGGTTTTGCCACCAAGTACTAAGTTGAATGGGTCAAATACTTATTTTACTCATTGACATGCAAATCAATTTATAACTTTTTTGACATGCGTTTTTCTGTATTTTTTGTTGTTGTTGTTATTCTGTCTCTCACTGTTAAAATACACCTACCATTAAAATTATAGACTGATCATTTCTTTGTCAGTGGGCAAACATTCAAAATCAGCAGGGGATCAAATACTTTTTTCCCTCACTGTGTATATATTTTAGTTTAAAAAAAAAAAATAACACTTGTTTTAATCAGCCCCCTCCCCCAATATACAATACCTCCCTACACACTCACACAGTGCCCCCCATTCACACAATGCCCCCCATTTACACACAGCCCCCCCCACACACACATACTGCCCCCCCACACACACACACACACTGTCCCCTATTCACACACTGACACCCACACACATTACCCCCATTAGCACACTGCCCCCACACACATTACCCCCATTCACAAACTACCTTCCCATTTACACACTACTCCACATACACACTGTCTCCCCCTCCCCCGCACACACACTACCCCCCATTCAGACGCTGGCCCCTGTACCCCCCTCTCTCTCTCTCACACACACACACACACACACACACTCTCCCACATACACACACTGCACCCCCCAAACACACTACATCCCATACACACACTGCATCACTGACAAACATTGCCTCCCATACACACACACACTGCACCCCTCACACACACTGCACCCCTCACACACACACTGTACCCCATACACACACACTGCACCCCTCACACACACTGCATCCCTTAAACAAACTGCACCCCTCACACAGACAGAGGGCCTCCCATACACACATTGCCCCAATTACACTCACACACAGTGGCGTACATACCAGGGTCGCAGGGGTCGCGGCTGCGACCGGGCCCAGCCCACCAGGGGGCCCGGCCGCCCCTGCGACCCTGTATGTACCCACAGGGCCAGCCTCTTCTCCTGGGGGCCCCAGGAGCCGGCCACCTCAGGGCCCCCCGAGGCTGGCCCTGCTGTCACCCCACGGCCGTTCAGTCTGGCGTGCGAGGGAGCACTCTCCCCTGAGTGCTTCCTCTTCAGCTCCCTCGCGCACCGCACTGATACCGGAGCCGGAAGATGACGTCATCTTCCGGCGCCGGCATCCCTACGCGGCGCGCGAGGGAGCTGAAGAGGGAGCACCCAGGGGAGAGTGCTCCCTCGTGCGCCAGCCTGACCTGCCGCCCAGGAGCCCAGCAGCACCACTGGACCCCAGGGAATCCCCTCAGCACTCCAAAAGGTAAGGAGGCTGGGGGGATTAATAAAAAAAAAAAAAAAAAAACTATTGTGTGTGTTAGTGTGTGTGTGAGTGAGTGTTAGTGTGTGTGTTAGTGTGTGTATTAGTGTGAGTGTTAGTGTGTGTGTTAGTGTGTGTGTGTGTGTGAGTGTTAGAGTGTGTGAGTTAGTGTGTGTGTGTGTGTGTGAGTGTGTGAGTTAGTGTGTGTGTGTGAGTGTTAGTGTGTGTGAGTGTTAATGTGTGTGAGTGTTAGTGTGTGTGTGAGTGTTAGTGTGTGTGTGAGTGTTAGAGTGTGTGAGTGAGTGTTAGTGTGTGTGAGTGAGTGTTAGTGTGTGTGAGTGAGTGTTAGTGTGTGTGTGTGTGAGTGTTAGTGTGTGTGTGAGTGTTCGTGTAAGTGTGTGTGAGTGTTAGTGTGTGTGTGAGTGAGTGTAAGTGTGTGTGTGTCTGAGTGTTAGTGTGTGTGTCTGCTAGTGAGTGTCAGTGAGTGTGTCTGTTGAGTGTGTGTCTGCTAGTGAGTGTCAGTGAGTGTGTTACTGTGTGTGTCTGGTACTGAGTGTGTTTGTGTGTGTGTGTGTTAGTAAGTCTGTTTGATGTCTGTTAGTGAATGTGTGTTTGTCAGTTAGAGTGTATGTTTTGTAAGTGAGTGTGTTTGTATGTCTGCCGCTGAATGTGTCTCTGTCAGTAAATGTGTGTGTCTGTTAGCTAGTGTGTATGCATTTGTTTGTGAGAGTGTGTGTGTGTGTGTGTCTTCAGCACTTACCTTTCTCCAGCGCCGGACTCCCATGGCGCTGGGGATCCCTCCGCCTCTCAGCTCTGAATGCGCATGAGCGGCAAGAGCCGCGCACGCATTCAAACCGCCCATAGGAAAGCATTACTCAATGCTTTCCTATGGACATTCAGTGTCTTAGAATCGCAGAAGCGCCTCTAGAGGCTGTCAGTGGGACAGCCACTAGAGGCTGGATTAACCCTCAGTGAAACATAGAAACATAGAAACATAGAATGTGACGGCAGATAAGAACCATTCGGCCCATCTAGTCTGCCCAGTTTTCTAAATACTTTCATTAGTCCCTGGCATTATCTTATAGTTAATGCCTTATGCCTATCCCACGCATGCTTAAACTCCTTTACTGTGTTAACCTCTACCACTTCAGCTGGAAGGCTATTCCATGCATCCACTACCCTCTCAGTAAAGTAATACTTCCTGATATTATTTTTAAACCTTTGTCCTTCTAATTTTAGACTATGTCCTCTGGTTGTGGTAGTTTTTCTTCTTTTAAATATAGTCTCCTCTTTTACTGTGTTGATTCCCTTTATGTATTTAAATGTTTCTATCATATCCCCCTGTCTCGTCTTTCCACCAAGCTATACATGTTAAGATCCTTTAACCTTTCCTGGTAAATTTTATCCTGCAATCCATGAACCAGTTTAGTAGCTCTTCTTTGAACTCTCTCTAAGGTATCAATATCCTTCTGAAGATATGGTCTCCAGTACTGCGTACAGTACTCCAAGTGAGGTCTCACCAGTGTTCTGTACAATGGCATGAGCACTTCCCTCTTTCTACTGCTAACACCTCTCCCTATACAACCAAGCATTCTGCTAGCATTTCCTGCTGCTCTATAACATTGTCTGCCTACCTTTAAGTCCTCAGAAATAATCACCCCTAAATCCCTTTCCTCAGATGTTGAGGTTAGGACTCTATCAAATATTCTGTACTCTGCCCTTGGATTTTTACGTCCAAGATGCATTGTCTTGCACTTATCCACATTAAATGTCAGTTGCCACAACTCTGACCATTTTTCTAGTTTACCTAAATCATTTGCCATTTGGCTTATCCCTCCTGGAACATCAACCCTGTTACATATCTTAGTATCATCCGCAAAAAGACACACCTTACCATCTGCAATATCACTAATAAAAATATTAAAGATATTAAAGAGAATGGGTCCAAGTACAGATCCCTGAGGTACCCCACTGGTGACAAGCCCAAGCTTCGAATATACTCCATTGACTACAACCCTCTGTTGTCTGTCACTCAGCCACTGCCTTACCCATTCAACAATATTGGAATCCAAACTCAAAGATTGCAGTTTATTGATAAGCCTTCTATGTGCAACAGTGTCAAAAGCCTTACTGAAATCTAGGTAAGCAATGTCTACTGCACCACCCTGATCTATAATTTTAGTTACCCAATCAAAAAAATCAATAAGATTAGTTTGGCATGATCTCCCTGAAGTAAACCCATGTTGTCTCTGATCTTGAAATCCATGTGTTTTTAGATGTTCAACAATCCTATCCTTTAACATGGTTTCCATCACTTTCCCTACTACTGAAGTAAGGCTTACTGGCCTATAGTTGCCCGACTCCTCCCTATTACCTTTCTTGTGAATGGGCACAACATTCGCTAACTTCCAATCTTCTGGGACTACTCCTGTTAACAATGATTGGTTAAATAAATCTGTTAATGGTTTTGCTAGTACACCACTAAGCTCTTTTAATAGCTTTGGGTGTATTCCATCAGGTCCCATTGACTTATTTGTCTTTACTTTTGACAGTTGAAATAGAACCTCTTCCTCTGTAAACTCACGTGTAATAAATGACTCATTTATCCTTTTTTTAACAGAGGTCCCTTTCCTTCATTTTCAGCTGTAAATACCGAACAAAAATATTCATTGAGGCAGTCAGCTAGACCTTTATCCTCATCTACATACCTTCCTTCTTTTGTTTTTAATCTAACTAATCCTTGTTTTACTTTTCTTTTCTCATTTATGTATCTAAAAAAAGTTTTGTCCCCCTTTTTTTACTGACTGTGCTATTTTCTCTTCTGTGTGTGATTTGGAAGCTCTTATAACTTGCTTAGCCTCTTTCTGCCTAATCTTATAGGTCATTCTGTCTTCCTCACTCTGGGTTTTTTTTATAATTACTAAATGCTAACTTTTAGTTTTTTACTATTTTGGCCATATCTGCGGAGTACCACAGTGGTTTCTTGAATTTTTTGCTTTTACTGACAAGCCTAATGCAATTTTCTGTTGCCTTCAGTAGTGCAGCTTTTAAATAATCCCATTTATTTTGGACTCCATTTAAGTTGCTCCAGTCTGATAATGACTCCTTTACACATATTCTAATTTTAGAAAAGTCTGTTTTTCTAAAGTCTAAAACTTTTGTTTTTGTGTGGTGTGACTCAGTCACTGTTCTTATATTAAACCACACTGACTGATGATCACTGGATCCTAAACTTTCACCTACAGTAATATCTGATACCAAATCTCCATTTGTTAACACTTAATCTAGTATGGCCTCTTTACGAGTTGGCTCCTCAACGACTTGTTTTAGAGACAATCCCAGTAGGGAGTTTAGAATTTGTGTGCTTCTGGCACAAGTAGCTATTTTTGTTTTCCAATTCACATCAGGAAGATTAAAGTCACCCATGGTGATAACTTCCCCCTTCATTGTCATGTTAGCTATTTCTTCAACTAGTAGATTATCTAACTCTTCAATTTGTCCTGGGGGCCTATAAATCACACCTACACGAACTACTGTGTTCCCTGGTATTGCTATGTCCCAGTCATTTTTTTCATTATACCATGTCTCAGTAACAGCGACTAAATCTACGCTATCAGTTGCCATTATTGCCACAAGTTCATGGATCTTATTCCCTAAACTGCGAGCATTTGTAGACATGACTCTAAGCTTATCATTTTTTAACACACTTGCTACAGGCACCTTCTGTCCTTGTTTTGGGGGACAAATGGATTGATGTTTTATCACCCTTTTGCCCCCCCCCTCCTAGTTTAAATACATCTTAGCAAAACCTCTGAACTGCTCACTGAGAACATTTGTTCCCTTTTGAGAAAGATGCAAGCCATCTTTTTTGTACAGTTTATTTCCGTTCCAAACAGAGCTACCATGAGCAATAAAGCCAAATCCTTGCTCCCGACACCATTCACCAAGCCACAAGTTAAAGTCCCTAATACGCATCCGCCTGTCATTCTGAGTGTTATGCACAGGCAGAACTTCAGAGAATGACAGTGTGGAAGCAACCTGCCGTATATCATTGGCAAAAACACTAAAAACTTCCTTAACCTCTGAAACCTCATTGCAAGCCAAGTCATTTGTCCCTAAATGGACAAGTACATCCAATTCCCCTTCCTGCTTTGCTTGCTTAACAATATTACAGATACGTCTCCTGTCTCTGTGAGCAGTAGCTCCGGGAAGACACCTCACAAGACCACCATTGTCCATCTCCACACCTCTTATGATGGAATCCCCCAACAACAACTGCTTTCTATTAGGCCTCATCATAGTCTTCAAGCCTCTCTGCACAACACCACTGGCCTCAATGCCTCTCTCCACAACAGCACTAGCCTCAGTGCCTCTCTCCACAACACCTCTAGCCTCAGTGCCTCTCGCCACAACACCTCTAGCCTCAGTGCCTCTCTCCACAACACCTCTAGCCTCAGTGCCTCTCTCCACAACACCTCTAGCCTCAGTGCCTCTCTGCACAACACCTCTAGCCTCAGTGCCTCTCTGCACAACACCACTAGCCTCAGTGCCTCTCTGCACAACACCACTAGCCTCAGTGCCTCTCTGCACAACACCACTAGCCTCAGTGCCTCTCTGCACAACACCACTAGCCTCAGTGCCTCTCTGCACAACACCACTAGCCTCAGTGCCTCTCTGCACAACACCACTAGCCTCAGTGCCTCTCTGCACAACACCACTAGCCTCAGTGCCTCTCTGCACAACACCACTAGCCTCAGTGCCTCTCTGCACAACACCACTAGCCTCAGTGCCTCTCTGCACAACACCACTAGCCTCAGTGCCTCTCTGCACAACACCACTAGCCTCAGTGCCTCTCTGCACAACACCACTAGCCTCAGTGCCTGTCTCCATGACACCATTACACTCTGAAAGTGCAGAAAATTAATTATGTAGAACAACAGACTGTGCAATATGCCTTTTATCCACAACTCTAAGTCTACCAGATCCTACAGTAATCCATCTGCCATTCCTAGTATGTCTCTGTGGCAGTGGCTTTGCAGCAGTTCCAGCCTGAGTTTGTTTACCAGACAATTTACAAATCTCAGACTTCAAAAATACAATCTCCTGCCGCAAGATAGAGAACTGTCTACAGATTAGACAACAACTAAACCTCCAAAAAGTGGAACGCGAAACAAATGCATAGCAACTATTACACTGAACTAAGTCTGCCATTCCAATGAGGTGAATAATTTAAATCAAATGAATCTTAACTTTTTATTTATCCTCCTGAATACTTCAGATTACCTCCAGTTTATCTCCAGAATATCTCCAACCACAGACACTTAGAAGCAACACTCTCCAGAATATCTCCAACCACAGACACTTAGAAGCAACACTCTCCAGAATATCTCCAACCACAGACACTTAGAAGCAACACTCTCCAGAATATCTCCAACCACAGACACTTAGAAGCAACACTCTCCAGAATATCTCCAACCACAGACACTTAGAAGCAACACTTAGAAGAAGCAACCAAGCTCTATTAGCCAAGCTAATGACAACAGCCCTTATACTCCTAAAATCACCTCCCACTAGGAATGTTTAACACCTGGGTAGGCCTCTGCTTATTAGCAAACAATAGCTAATTTACACAGCAATCAATAGCAAGTAGCTACCTAATCCAATCAAATGCCTTATAATTGCCAACAGGAAATCAAACCTTGTGCAATCAGTAACCTTTTCCTGCAGATGAATCTTACCTGCAACAGTAAAAAAGAAAACTCTTAGCACAACTCTTAGACAGTTGAAGCTTCTGTAAAACTCTCCAGAATATCTCCAACCACAGACACTTAGAAGCAACACTTAGAAGAAGCAACCAAGCTCTATTAGCCAAGCTAATGACAACAGCCCTTATATAATCCTAAAATCACCTCCCACTAGGAATGTTTAACACCTGGGTAGGCCTCTGCTTATTAGCAAACAATAGCTAATTTACACAGCAATCAATAGCAAGTAGCTACTTAATCCAATCAAATGCCTTATAATTACCAACAGGAAATAAAACCTTGTGCAATCAGTAACCTTTTCCTACAGATGAATCTTACCTGTAACAGTAAAAAAGAAAACTCTTAGCACAACTCTTAGACAGTTGAAGCTTCTGTAAAACTCTCCAGAATATCTCCAACCACAGACACTTAGAAGCAACACTTAGAAGAAGCAACCAAGCTCTATTAGCCAAGCAAATGACAACAGCCCTTATATACTCCTAAAATCACCTCCCACTAGGAATGTTTAACACCTGGGTAGGCCTCTGCTTATTAGCAAACAATAGCTAATTTACACAGCAATCAATAGCAAGCAGCTACCTAATCCAATCAAATGCCTTACAATTACCAACAGGAAATAAAACCTTGTGCAATCAGTAACCTTTTCCTACAGATGAATCTTACCTGTAACAGTAAAAAAGAAAACTCTTAGCACAACTCTTAGACAGTTGAAGCTTCTGTAAAACTCTCCAGAATATCTCCAACCACAGACACTTAGAAGCAACACTTAGAAGAAGCAACCAAGCTCTCTGAAACTGCTATGCTTTCAGCTGCAGGGTTAAAACTAGAGGGACCTGACACCCAGACCACTTCATTGAGCTGATGTGATCTGGGTGTCTGTAGTGGTCCTTTAAGTGTGTGTGCATCTGCATGCACTTGCGTACATACCGCGGTCGCAGGGGTCGCAGCCCTGCAACCCCTGCGACCAGGTGCCCGCTGCCATGTGTTGCTGCCCCGGCCCGCGGGAGGGGGGGGGGCCCACAGATAAATTTTCGCATCGGGGCCCCATGGGTCATGTGTACGCCACTGCTCACACATCCATCCCTTACACACACTGCACCCCCCCAAAACACACAGTTGCACCCCTTATACACAAACTTCACCCCTCACACACACTTCAACCCTCACACGCACACTATACTGCCAATAACTCCTTCTACATGCTCTATTCCCTACTACAGCCCCTATCCTGGCAGAGCCCAAGTCAAACTGTTCCTTGCAAATTGTATGTAATGGAATCAGTCCAAGGTTCAGAGATGTTTACCAACCTAGTGTAAAATGTAATACTTGTTTTCTTTTTTATTCTTTATTTTGGAAACAATCATGTCATCATGTATGTAGATTATGTTACTCATTTTCAAAATGAAAGGTGAATATAAGTTTATGGACTGGTCTTTTCATATTACTTGAAAGTCTTGGTTGATAAATATATGATGCTTCTGAATAATATAATACAACAGTAGCCACAACACATCACAATTTTACCACATTTGCAGGTATAATCATAAAAAGTTGAAATGAAAAGGGATTTGATGGTTTGCAATAGACAAATGTTGAAAAGAAAAATCAAACTCAAGTAAATTTTTTCAACCCCATGCTTTTAAACTTTAATGTTTCTTCAGGATTCCTTCTCATATCCTATCTATGTTATTTTTTTTTTTTTATCAGGCTCCCTTTTAATCTAACAAACTACACCTTTCTTCAGAGTATTAACCCTCTTAAGACGGGCAGTGGATAGAAACCACCATGGTGTGGTGCTTACTGTCACTATACTGTGGTATGTGAATATTATTCAGATCAATATATTTCTTTATATGCACTTACTTCAAGTATGGTATTTTTATTGGTTCTTTTAACATGGGTAGTTTTTATGTTGCCACAGGACATACTGAGTTACTGTGTAATTATTTTCTGTAGATTTAATAAATTTTTTTATTTAATAAAAGTAATATATGTGTACTTAATTGGTGTGTAGCAAAAAATATTTATAAGAATAACAGGCAAAGGTCAGGGACAACAGTGGTTCCCAATATCAGTAAACAAGCTAAAGTTAAGGATACAAAAAATAGAGTAGCAGAGGCAAGTCAAAATCAAAAAGCCAGAAGTATAAGAAAAATGTGTTCTCAGATGACCAATGTGGAAATCACGACAGAGCAAGGACAAAATCAATAGGCAAGGCTTGTATAGATTAGAGTATACTATATGATTGGTCAGTGTCATGGGTTTTGACGCCAAATGAGCGCATGTAGTTTCACGCCGATTATGTCATCACCTTTGAGGCATGCACCATGAGAGCACTGCTTGCATGCTTGCTTCATAAAATGCCACGGGCCACATCATTATACACGTGAGGTGATGGCACAAGGCATGCAAAAGTTCTGGGACCCCAGGAGACACCGACCAGCATAGAGGCAAACGGTATGAATTCTGACAATTGTATGCTATGACCTTGT
Organism: Pelobates fuscus; assembly: GCF_036172605.1. Taxonomy (NCBI): domain Eukaryota; kingdom Metazoa; phylum Chordata; class Amphibia; order Anura; family Pelobatidae; genus Pelobates; species Pelobates fuscus. Next base: position 115,872,661 of record NC_086318.1, read on the forward strand.
GTTTGTTCAGGATTAAGTATGCAGGAGCATTGACTTCACAGGCACACAGACAGTAGTGGATCAGACAAGGACGTTAAATGACACGGTTACCACCACTGGGAAAACTAGTATTTTATAAAGATTGGTTTTAAAAACTTCTTTATTATTCTATAAAGATTGTTTTTGAAAGTTCTCAAGTCAGTTACTCCATAATGAAATTAAAATATCACGTAAAAAAAACAAAACAATAAAAAAACAAATCTATATCAGATTCAAGGAGAGAATTGGTTCATTCTGAAGGAGGTGCTCACATTAATATGGAAACTACTTTCACAGAATAAAACAAAATTTGTAGAGAATGATGAATATATTTTAGCCGTATGCTTACTGTGCCGAGTGTCAGTTGAAATGTCTGTGAAGGATAAGTGCAATGATAAGGAGCAGTGTAATTACAGTGTAACCATACAGACATTAGATTAAATGAAGCAGAAATCTCAGCTCATCACTTGCTTGGAATAAGACCTGAGCGTGCTGAAAATGTTTTACACGTGCCTCTTACTCTTCGTATAAATTTAAATTGTCCTGTTTTGGTTAGCCTTGCAGATTGCTTTGGAATTGATGTTAGTTTTAAATAATTGTTCAATAGATGCACCAGCTACATTTAGTTGTGAAAAATAGCAAACAGTGATATCCTGCAAAGCAAATGAGAAATAGATTACCTTTTTATATATATATGCAAATGTAAAATCTTTGCTTTTATTGCTGTAGTTTGCTCAACATGATTTCCTTTCCCCTCATTTTGCTGATTAAGTGCACAACTAAACAAAAAAAACTAAAAAAGCTTTCTTATGCTACATAAGTCTTACTGACAATACATAGTAAAAAGTGCTGATAGTTATTCGGGGGGGCGGGGCCTGACCGCAGAAGGGAGCAGACGCATGTCGCTGCTGCTCCCGTAGCTGATCCGATTTCAAGCCGATTCTCGACAAGCGGAGGCCGCGACTGACCTCAACCTGGTACCCACTCGACTGGGGAGCCCGAGACCTGCCGTTAGACACCACAAACGTGGATTTCGGCAGCGGGCCAGAGTCCCCTGATGTTGCGGCCTACAAGCATGGCGGCGGTGGGAGAGACGGCCGCTCTCCCGCCATCCACGGACACAGCAAAACTAAGCCTGAACTCCCGTTCCCCCCCCTACGGACCGGCGGGGGTTATCCCGGTCCTTACTAAGGCAACACTCTCGATCCAACGACCTGCAGCTACCCACTTCAGCCTGGGTTCTGAACACTCCAGACCCGGCAACATGGCGGATGCAACCTTACTCAAGAGGCCAGCGCCCACAAGCTTAGACCTGGCATTTCAGCGGTTCTGGGATAAATGGGAGCAGCTCCTCATGAGACCCTTCCTACCGTCTAGGAACCCGACTGGAGAACCAGTGAAGCAGAGGAACAGTGGGCCTACTCAGGGCTACGCTCACCCTCCTGTCTCAGCAAAGACCACCGGCCTAACACCCGGTCTGAGGGTCAAAGGGAGATTACCTCCACGGCATCGTCCACACCGCCGGAGGTCCAACCGCCGCTGGCGGCGCAGAACCACCAGGGATCTCCGTAGCGCCCCAACAGGGAAAAACTCGGCCTACAAGTACATCCGAGTTTGTGGCACCGGGATGCAGACCCCACATGAGGCCTGGGATCAGGCGGAGGTCCTCACATCCGTGCGACACACTGGCACCCTGCGGATCCGGCCAGCTCCACACACCGCCACACTACGCAAAGGGATCGGCTGAGGAAGCGGGCCGGGACCAGCGACCAAACCAGGAGCTGTGTACCCCATTAGGACTGATCCACGAGGCCCACGACACCGTCTCTGCCAAGTTTCCCCAACCCAGCGATTTCTCCCAGGTCCCAGTATGGCAAAAAGCTGGACTCATTCATATTCTAGCTGTACAACACTGGGGCACCCACTTGACATAACGCAGAGAACTTAATGTAGTATACATACAGGTTTTTTTTTTTGTTGTTTCTCTTTTTTATTTTTCTACCTATAATGTGGACTTTATGTATATCTTGAGCTTTACAATGTCCACCCTGCATGGATAATGGCTTACTCTAACTGACATTAAGTTTCCCATGTCTGCATAGTTAAAATTAGGCGGCATTCCTGTATATCGCCCGACTGACAACCATAGCATGCATGTAAATAACCTGATAGTTATTCGGAAGCACATGGTATATAAAATAATAGCAATAGTTTTAATAAAGATGAATTATGTGTCTCTTCTCGGGATAACATTGTGTTCAACTGTTGTTTCCAAATGAAAAGTCTAAAATGATATTTCGAATATAATGTGAAAGTAGTAGCACTGCTTATATGAGAAATAGATTAAAGTCACAAACTATTGATGTGAATTATTTAACAGTAAGGGGGTGATGGAACAAATCAGAAGCTTAGAAATATAAAAAGTTAAAATATAGGGATTATTCTACATTTTTATTATTATTATTATTATTATTATTATTATTATTATTATTATTATTATTGCCATTTATATAGCTCCAACAGATTCAGTAGCGCTTTACAATATTATGAGAGGGGATTTAACTATAAATAGGACAATTACAAATAAACTTACAGGAACAATAGGTTGAAGAGGACCCTGCTCAATCGAGCTTACAGTCTATAGGAGGTGGGGTGTAAAACACATTAGGACAGGAATTTGCAATCAAATAAGGTGGGCTGCCCTTTAGGAGAGGGCAAGAGACAGGTATGTGAGGTAGGGGTTAGTCTTGGAGGCCATAAGCTTTCCTAAAGAGATGGGTTTTATGGCACTTCTTAAAAGATGCAAGACTTTTAGATATATAGTATATATATATATTTGCTCACCACATGCGTGTGCATGTTTGTATGTGTGGTCACAAAACATGCAAAAACTATAGTAAATTATAAAATATTTACACACACACAAAATAAAATATAAACATATAGTAGCACAATATAGTAAAACTTTAAGAAATTAAAGGATTTAAAAAAAAAGTTATTTTCCATGACAATGAATGCCTCCAAGCTCAGTAAATATTGCTTATAGTGATATAGTCTGCATTTCAAGACAAAGAATTTTTGTCTGTTTGTGATATATATACTGCCCACTCTAGTGGAGTAACTTACCCATTTCCATTTCTAAGAAAAATCGAGGGACAGAATCATTTTTTTATAAAAGTCAAAATGTTCAGCCTATAAAAAAAAGTGTAGGGATTAAAGGTTCTACATGGGATAACATTGACTGTATTGTTTTCAAAGAAATTAAAAATACAACAGACATTTTTACCTTCATCATTTAATATATATATATATATATATATATATATATATATTTTTTTTTTTTTTTTCAAAAATCACTTGTTCTACCTCAAAATGGCAGTAACGGTAAAAGTAATTTAAGGAAAGTAGCTTTAAGTAATACACACACAAATTATAATTCATTAAGCACAGGATTTTGTCCAGAGGGAAAAATCTGGTGAAAATTACCAAATTGATACCTCAGTGACAATTCTCATATTTACTAAAGCCAAGCTCAGAATTTGGTTTGACTGAGCAAAACAGAAGCAATTGCCTGGATACATTTGGTTAAATTTAGTTAAAATCAGCACATTTGCATCCAAATCTGGTACTAAATATAGGATCTGGAAGCTACACAAAGCACATGCTTTACTAAATTTTTGATCTGAATGCATCTGGTAGGATGCAGGTTTGCAAATTATTGCTTACTTGCTTTTTTGTAAGTGAATTGATCATTTTAAGTACTATTTGCACTATGGCAGTGCTATTAGCCAGTGTCACATAGTTAAATAATCTGCACTGTGAGGGTTAATTATGTGGTTAAAATAAAATAAATACAATCATATTACTGTCTATAAAACCTCCATATTACTCTAAAAGAGGTTTAAGCCTTCCTATGCCCCCATCTGCCATGTGGCATGTGAGGGCATATCTACTAAATATTTGAAACTAGCAACATTGCTGCCCAGTCTGTAGAAAGGCCAATGTGGGCACATTTCCCCATGCCACCATTGAATGTCGGGTGGGGGACTTTAAAATAAATAGTGGAGGTTGGACAGCCCACACACATTGGGGATAGTAGGGGACCTAATTATAATATTCAGGAGGGACCTAATGTCCTCCCACCGTACTCCACTTATGAATGGTGTGTTATTTTCTCATTATACTTTTTTTTTTTGGGGGGGGGGGGGGGGGGAGGGGGGAGGGACCTAGCCATAGTGGACTCTAAATACACTGAACAAAATTATAAACACAACACTTTTGTTTTTGCCCCCATTTTTCATGAGCTGAACTAAAAAAATCTAAGATTTTTTCTATGTACGCAAAAGGCCTATTTCTCTCAAATATTGTTCACAAATCTGTCTAAATCTGTGTTAGTGAGCACTTCACCTTTGCTGAGATAATCCATCCACCTCACAGGTGTGGCATATTAGGATGCTGATTAGACAGCATGATTATTGCAAAGGTGTGCCGTATGCTAGCCACAATAAAAGACCACTCTAAAACGTACAGTTTTATCACACAGCACAATGCCACAGATGTCACACGTTTTGAGGGAGCGTGCAATTGGCATGCTGACTGCAGGAATCTCCACCAGAGCTATTGCTTGTGAATTGAATGTTCATTTATCTACCAAAATTTGTCTCCAAAGGCGTTTCAGAGAATTTGGCAGTACATCCAACCGGCCTCACAACCGCAGACCACATGTAACTTCACCAGCCCAGGACCTCCATATCCAGCATCTTCACTTCCAAGATCGTCTGAGACCAGCCACCCGGACAGCTGCTGCAACAATTGGTTTGCATAACCAAAGAATTTCTGCACAAACTGTCAAAAACCATCTCAGGGAAGCTCATCTGCATGCTTGTCGTCCTCATCGGGGTCTCGACCTGACTGCAGTTAGTCGTCGTAACCGACTCGAGTGGGCAGATGATCACATTTGATGGCATCTGGCACTTTGGAGAGGTGTTCTCTGCACAGATGAATCACAGTTTTCACTGTTCAGGGCAGATGTCATTGTGTGGGTGAGCGGTTTGCTGATGTCAACGCTGTGGATTGAGTAGCCCATGGTGGCGGTGGGGTTATGGTATGGGCAGGCGTATGTTATGGACAACGAACACAGGTGCATTTTATTGATGGCATTTTGAATGCACAGAGATACCGGGACGAGATCCTGAGGCCCATTGTTGTGCCATTTATCCACTACCATCACCTCATGTTGCAGGATGATAATGCACGGCCCCATATTGCATGGAGCTTAAAACATCCCAGTTCTTGCATGGCCAGCATACTCACCAGACATGTCACCCATTAAGCATGTTTGGGATGCTCTGGATCGGCGTATAAGACAGCGTGTTCCAGGTCCTGCCAATATCCAGCAACTTCGCAAAGCCATTAATGAGGAGTGGACCAACATTCCACAGGCCACAATGAACAACCTGACCAACTCTATGAGAAGGAGGTGTGTTGCACTGCGTGAGGCAAATGGTGGTCACACCAGATACTGACTGGTTTTTGGACCCCCCATGACCCCACCCGGAACCATACAATACAATACACATTTTAGGGTGGACTTTTATTGTGACCAGCCTAAGGGACACCTGTGCACTAATCATGCTGTCTAATCAACATCTTGGTATGTCACACCTGTGAGGTGGATGGATTATCTCGGCAAAGGAGAAGTGCTCACTAACACAGATTTAGACAGATTTGTGAACAATATTTGAGAGAAATAGGCCTTTTGTGTACATAGAAAAAAGTCTTAGATCTTTGAGTTCAACTCATTAAAAATGGGGGCAAAAACAAAAGTGTTGCATTTATAACTTTGTCCAGTGTAATTATACAATTGGGGGTGGGTATACCATTCTCCATCCCCCAATTAGTGATATAAACATTCTCTGCTCACCTTGAAGCGTGTTTTTTATTTTTCAGATTTTTGGGAATCAGATTGTTTTTTTTAATTTTTATAGTAATGTTGGAATTGGATGGCTTTTCCCCCCCTTTTTGGTTAGGAACTGGGGGGGAAACACTAGTTTTTTTGCCTGAATATTATAATTAGGGCCCTCACCCACTGCTAATAGGTAATATATTTTCTCACCTTATATTATAGTAGCTCGCACCTGCTAACCACAGGTGTGGGCAGGTGAGGGACATTATGAGGTCATGCCCATTCTATGCCTGAATTACAAAATCCAGACAATGTTAAATATTCTGAACCACAACCGGATTTTGCACTCCAAATACCCCATTTGACAGCCAGATTATTTTTGCTCCCATAGTTTTTTTGAAACACATCGAACTTTTTCAAGTCCCCTGCTTGCTCGCAGCTCGCTGTGGCTTCCTTTGCTGTGGGTCCCGTCGGCAATCGTCCATCTTACCTGCTCCCCGCTAGTGGCGGCTCCTGTTGTCGCGGGTCCCGTCGGCATTCCTTCTGATGCTGCACGCTTGTCAGCCACCTGACACGGCGGATAATGATGACATCAGGGCTCAAACTGCAAGGGTCAAATACCTTCCACGTGTTGTAATTAATTCTAAATGAAAACTATCCTATCAGTAGTCTAAACATATTTAAACTTACCTCCTCTGTGATTTGTTGCCCTGTCTTCTGATAGCCCAATAGTGCACTTACTCTGTCTCTCGTTTACTCTGTCTTCTCTGATCTCTGACCTTGGCTTGTCCTTTCATTGTTCTGTATCTCTATACTCATTTGACTTTGGCTTGTACACTGATCTCTCTCCTTCTGCATAGCCCGGCCACTATAAGGACCGGTGTTGCAATTGCTCTCCTTCTGATCTGTCCGTGTGCCTGGTTCCGGAACCATGACATCCATTGCTGATTTGGCAATTTGGAACACACCCATACTTTTCAACCCCCGGAAGAGTTAAACAGTGAGCACCACCATAACTACTTTCTGTAAACTTTATTTGCTAAGCCATGATGTCTGTGCCTATGATTTCATGTAATTTGAGCTACTTAAAGTAATATGACTGTCTTTTTACTCACACTAAAAATATAGTTAAAAGTTTATATTCTTCTTAGTATGCCAATAGCAAAACAGTAAATGTGTGAAGAGTTTAGTGAGTCCTTTTATAACCCCTGCCACTACCAATTACATTTCACAATATTGTCACTAAGAATAAAGCTTGTTTTATTTAATTCAGTGTGTAATATTATCTAACCATCTGGGCTGCTACACACTATGTGCATCAAATGTTCTTTTCTTGTACAGGTACAAACCTTTTTTTAAGAATTGTTATTGGTCCCTTAGGTTTAGAACACTTTAGGGACCACTGCAAAGTTAGTGTCAGGATCTAGTACTTACAAGCAAGACTTTTGTTATATATATCCTGTTCCTTTAAAAAAAAAAAAAAACAAGTTTCTATATTGATTTTGTTTTACCACTAGTGGTCTCCCTTGCCTCTAGTCTGACCACTCACTTTCTCATGCTCACCTGCCTGGATTAATTTGGGTTTCTACAAAAGGTAACGTCCAACTCACCACTTTTCCTTGACATTAAAGTTTGATGATTACCTGAAAATACTTCATATCCTGGCTCCTGGGAAAACCTGTGGAAATTTTCTTATTGGCTACTGCAAAACTCACCAACCTGCTCCAATCTTAACTGTACAACTCTTCTTCCTGCCATATCTATAACCCTGCAGAAAATCTACCTGGACTCCCTATCTGCCTATAGAACATCCAACTTACTTAAAGGGACACTCCAGTGCCAGGAAAACAATCCGTTTTCCTGGCACTGCAGGTCCCCTCCCACCACCCATCCCATTAAAACCCCTTCAGTGACTTAACTGTATCCAGCGCTGATGTCCCTCGGTGCTGGTTCAGGGTCCGCCCAAGCTCCTCCCCCGCCGACATCATCCGGCGGGGGAGACCTATTGTGAATGCGCGGCCGGCGGCGGGGAAGAACGTGCAAGCGCATTAGACGTCCCCATAGGAAAGCATTGAAAATGCTTTCAATGCTTTCCTATGGGGAATTTAGCAACGCTGGAGGACCTCACATAGCGTGAGGATGTCCAACGACGCTATAGCACAGAAAATCTGTGCTATAAACCCAGAAGTGCCCTCTAGTTTGTGCTTTGACAGAAGGGGGTTGTGCTGTGCACTTCCCTGCCACCAGTCACCTGGGGCAGTCCACCCTGGAAGTATGATACTATATCAGATTTTGACACCTAGCAAAGGGTATCTAAATCTCAATAGAGAGACAGCACAAAAGTTAAATATTGAGCAGTAAACTGTATTTGCTAAGAAAATTGCATAAGATAAGGTTGGAGAAAAGAGCATGAGCATGATAGCATTGCTAGAAGTGATGGAATAGCTATGTGCTATTGGGGAAGATGTGAAGGACAGTATTGAGAAGAATTATTACTATTCATCCTATCCTGGTAGAATATTTTTTTAAATCCTAGCCATCCTAACATTTCCCGAACATTGGACCTCATTCGAACATTGGACAAATGAACTGATTAATCCAAGAGAACAAAGGAAAACATGTGAAAGTGTAGGTAAACAAAAAAATTGGATGGGGGTGTTGGTTAATGAAGACCGGGAAAAAGCAGAAATTTTAAATAACTATTTCTCCTCCGTATATATTAAGGAAGAACCTATGGCTAGTGTTGTCGCGAACCCGAAATTTTCGGTTCGCGAACGGCGGACGCGAACTTCCGCAAATGTTCGCGAACCGGCGAACCGCGCGAACCGCCATTGACTTCAATGGGCAGGCGAATTTTAAAAACAACAGGGACTCTTTCTGGCCACAATAGTGATGGAAAAGTTGTTTCAAGGGGACTAACACCTGGACTGTGGCATGCCAGAGGGGGATCCATGGCAAAACTCCCATGGAAAATTGCACAGTTGATGCAGAGTCTGCTTTTAATCCATAAAGGGCAGAAATCACCTAACATTGACACCTGTCCTCAAAGCCCAGCCCTGATACACACTGACACAGAGCAGAATAGAGACTGTTCCCCCTACATAGGGTCACTTGGCAGATATGGATTGACACCTGTCCTCAAAACCCCTGATACACACTGACACAGAGCAGAATAGGGACTGTTCCCCCTACATAGGGTCACTTGGAAGATATGGATTGACACCTGTCCTCAAAACCCCTGATACACACTGACACAGAGCAGAATAGAGACTGTTCCCTGTCCACAGAGACCATGATACACACTGACACAGAGCAGAATAGAGACTGTTCACCGTCCACAGAGACCATGATACACACTGACACAGAGCAGAATAGAGACTGTCCCCCCTACATAGGTTCACTTGGCAGGTATGGATTGACACCTGTCCTCAAAGCCCCTGATACACACTGACACAGAGCAGAATAGGGACTGTTCCTCCTACATAGGGTCACTTGGCAGATATGGATTGACACCTGTCCTCAAAACCCCTGATACACACTGACACAGAGCAGAATAGGGACTGTTCCCTGTCCACAGAGTCCATGATACACACTGACACAGAGCAGAATAGAGACTGTTCCCCGTCCACAGAGACCATGATACACACTGACACAGAGCAGAATAGGGACTGTTACCCCTACATAGGGTCACTTGGCAGGTATGGATTGACACCTGTCCTCAAAGCCCATGATACACACTGGGGGGAGCTACTGTCCTCCCCAACCCCTGCGCGGTGGGTGGGGGCCATACATCACAATGGGGGAACCTACTGTCCTCCCCCCCTCGGCCCCCACCCCTGCGCGGTGGGTGGGGGCCATAAATCACCCCACAGTGTTTGGTTCTAATGAGTGCAACGTAAATGGCTGCACAGGAGCTGGCCAACTGGAGAATTCAAAAGAGAAAACATGCACTGGAACTAATCGAGAAAGAGGAAAGACAGCCATACCAGATTCAGATGACAAAGCTGACACACAAGGGGTTAATTGAAATTGATACCGTGCCCGATCAGAACTTGACCCTAGAGGATCTGTCTGATTCTGTGTGGCAGCCTCAGGATTCTCAGCAGGATTGCATCTCAGAGAAAAGGAACACAACATCCCAACACAAGAGCCACCTTTTAGATCAGGACTGCCTTATATGCAAAGGGCTGATAAACCCCCCAGGTGATGCTGACTTAAGCCAATGGGTAATTACCAAGAAACCAGAGAAAATATGGAAACACCATATAACTAATGGCAATCAACATCTTCATGCATTGAAAAGAAGAACAAGAAATTGTATGATCCAGATACTAGACTCACAGATCCAGCAGACTCAAGTGTGTGGAAGGGATTCCTTCACATGTTCTCTATAAAGCAGTTTAAAGTTACAGCCACGCCAGAGTCTGGTTATAGCAGTCATCTTTGCCAGGATTTACCAAAAGTGTTAACATCCGAAGGATGCATTTTGCAAGAGTCTGTTTGGGAATATGTGGATCGTATCTGGCCAGAGTGCACCAAGGACATGTGTGTGATCCGACTGAATCAAAGAACGTCAAGTGATGCAGTTTCATATGCTCGGCTGTATTCTTATCTTAATCGGAAGCTGAGATATGCAATCATCAGAAGTCATGGCATGGAGGCGTTCCTAGTGCCTCTACCTGCCGGCCAACCCATCCCTCAAAGATTGCGTCCTTTGGGAGGTCCAGGTTTGGAAGACAACCATCCTATTCTGCTTCTGATCTTGCTTCTTCCAAGCCATCCTTCCTGGACAGCTTATCCCCAAAAATCTTCCAAGAAACATAAAGAAGGTTTGGATATCCCAGATGATATTTTCTCTGACATATTAGCAGATGTTGAACGAGAGGAGAGACAAATGGCCGAGCAAGGGCTCCCTCCTCCAGGTTTCCCAAATTTTGAGCAGTGGAATCAGAATTCTGAGGATACAGGAGAGGAAGTTGGCATGCCTGAGATCATGAATATGCTCCAAAATGTGATCAATGGCCTTCAGTTCCCAGGAGAATTCTCTGTAATTATAGGAGAGAGTCAGGGTGCTAATATTATGCCACCTCTCCATGTGCCAAATACTGTTCCAGCAGGTCTCCCATATCCATCTTTTCCATTGTATCCAGAAGCAGCCTACCCTGGCTGGCATGGTATGTTGCCCCCTACTCATGCAGTAAATCCATTGTCCATTGACCCAGCCAATCTCTTCTCTTACCCGCTTTCACAAATAATACCACCTAACTTCTTATCTGATCAACATTTTACTGCAGGACCTCAACCTTTTGCATAAATGTTGTAGTTTTGTTATATTTACGTTTTTTGTTTTTTTTTAACTGTTATGTTTTAGCGAAATATTGAAAAAAATACATGTAATGTGCTGAACATCAAAGCTGAAATTTTAATTTGTCTCAGTAAGTTGAAAGCCATACTTTCTATGGGAGTTTCAAATGTTCAATAATTGTTTTCTGAAGAAAGCATAACTGTCTGTTTTTAGCAAGCAACAACCCCATATTAAGCTGTTTATTCACTGAACATCTATTTGTACTGAATTGAAAACTGAATGACAAAATGTAGGCAGAAAACGAATGATTTGAATATATTCTTCAAATACCAGAATTTTTTAATTTGTTTTTTAGTTCACTACTATTCTGTGTTTAGTAATGTATAAGTGTGCCAGATGTGACAAGTTTACATAGGTTAATTATAGCCACTGTTATATCTGGGCTACAAATACATGCATTTTGGCAAACACCTCAAAGCCCATGTAAGCTTTGTTTTGTTGAATTTCAGTGATTTCTTTTATGTTGCATGTGTACAGTTGTACTGTAAAATGGGTAAAGCATGGGATATGTTTTGTTTTTACATTTGTATACTAAAAATTTTAATATACGTTGAAAAAAAAAAAAAAGGACGCATGAGCCTACAGGCATTGCGCATGAGCGTCCAGTAACGTGGCAAAAAAATTCCCAGCTCCCCAGAGGCTGTCCTAGCACCCCGGTCATACAAATATTCATTAACAGCTTTTTCTTGTTGGAGCAGGCGGTCGCAAATCAAGCGCCTCACTGGCATGTTGTTTCGCCGCTGGATATCGGCAAAGTGAGCCATGGGCGTGTAGGAACGCCTGAAATGGCCACACACCTTCCTGGCCTGCTTCAGGACGTCCTGTAAGCCTGTGTACTTATGTACAAAGCGTTGTACGATCAGATTACACACATGTGCCATGCACGGCACATGTGTCAACTTGCCCAACTTCAATGTCGCTATCAAATTTTTTCCGTTGTCACACACCACTTTGCCGATATCCAGTTGCTGCGGAGTCAGACACTTTTCCACCTGTGCGTTCAGGGCGGACAGGAGTGCTTGTCCGGTGTGACTCTCTGCTTTCAAGCAAGTCAAACCCAAGACGGCGTGACACTGCCGTATCCGGGATGTGGAATAGTACCAAGGGAGCTGGGGGGGTGCCGTTGATGTGGAGCAAGAAGCAGCGGCACAAGAGGACTCAGCCGAGGAGGTTATGGAAGAGGATGGAGTAGGAGGAGTAGAGGAGGTGGCAGCAGGACTGCCTGCAATTCGTGGCGGTGTCACCAACTCCTCTGCAATGCCACGCATTCCTTGCTTGTCAGCCGTCAGCAGGTTTACCCAATGCGCAGTGTAGGTGATATACCTGCCCTGACCATGCTTTGCAGACCAGGTATCAGTGGTCAGCTGGACCCTTGCCCCAACACTGTGTGCCAGACATGCCATGACTTCCTTTTGCACAATCGAGTACAAGTTGGGGATTGCCTTTTGTGAAAAGAAATTCCGTCCGGGTACCTTCCACTGCGGTGTCCCAATAGCTACAAATTTTTTTAACGCCTCAGACTCAACCAGATTGTATGGTAAAAGCTGGCGGGCTAATAGTTCGGACAAGCCAGCTGTCAGACGCTGGGCAAGGGGGTGACTTGGTGACATTGGCTTCTTACGCTCAAACATGTCCTTGACAGAAACACAGGACTGTGGGCAGATGAGCGGGAACTGCTCAAGGCGGGAGACGGAGTGGCGGATGGTTGAGAGGGGGCAAGAAGGACAGCAGTGGTTGACGTGGCTGAAGATGCTGGACCAGGAGGAGGATGGCGGCTTAGAGTAGGCATGCTGCTTGTACTCATGTGTTGATCCCATAGGCGTTTGTGATGTGAGATCATGTGCCTACGCAAAGCAGTTGTACCTAGGTGGGTGTTGGACCTCCCACGACTCAGTTTCCTTTGGCACAGGTTGCAAATGGCATCGCTGTTGTCAGAGGCAGACACACAAAAAAAATGCCACACTGCTGAGCTCTGCAATGACGGCATTCTGGTGGTGGACACAGCATGCGTTGATTGGCGTGCTGTCGGGCTGACCCCGGGTGCCGATGCATGCTGTCTGACTGTGCCACTAAGTCCTTGCGACGACCCCCCCCTGCTTCCAACTCGTCTCCTCCTCCTCTCTGTCTCCCCATCTGAACTTTCGCCCTGTTCTTCTTCTTGCCGAGCGGGCACCCACGTGACATCCATGGACGCATCGTCATCATCAACCGTTTCGCTTGTATCTGACAACTCAGAAAAGGAAGCAGCAGCGGGTACTACATCATCATCATCACACCGTACCTCTATGTGTTTAATGCTGCCTGCCTGAGACATATCCCTGTTATCTACATCCTCTAGCAATAATGGTTGCGCATCACTCATTTCTTCAAACGGGTGTGTGAATAACTCCTCTGACATACCAAGTAAAGCGGCTGTGGTGCTAGTTTTGGTGGTGGCGGCAGGCGGGTGAGTGCTATCTTGAGAGGTGCCTGAAGCTAAGCTGGAGGAGGATGGTGCGTCAAGGTTCCGAGCGGAGGCTGTACAAGATTGGGTGTCCTGTGTTAGCCAGTCAACTATGTCCTCAGAACTTTTCAAGTTCAGGGTACGTGGCTTCTGAAAACTGGGCATTATTCTAGGGCAAAAGGGAATCACAGCACCACGACCACGACGGCCCCTGCGGGGTGGCCTGCCTCTGCCTGTCATTTTTTGGGGGATTAGTGGTACTATGCGTGCAAGCTACTGTGAGACCAGATATGATTGGCAATGTGAACTGTAACAGTTCTGCAGAGCACACACTGTAGGCCTGAGACACCCGCTTGAAGACAAGTAACTGCTATTCAATCTATAACAGTGAAAAATAAATGTTGGTTTTAAAAGCACGCTATAGAGACACCAGATATGATTGGCAATGTGCACTGGAACAGTTCTGCAGAGCACACACTGTAGGCCTGAGACACCCGCTTGAAGACAAGTAACTGCTATTCAATCTATAACAGTGAAAAATAAATGTTGGTTTTAAAAGCACGCTATAGAGACACCAGATATGATTGGCAATGTGCACTGGAACAGTTCTGCAGAGCACACGCTGAAGGAAGGACTGACAGAGCCGCTTGAAGACAAGTAACTGCTATTCAATCTATAACAGTGAAAAACAAATTTTGGTTTTAAAAGCACGCTATAGAGACACCAGATATGATTGGCAATGTGCACTGGAACAGTTCTGCAGAGCACACACTGTAGGCCTGAGACACCTGCTTGAAGACAAGTAACTGCTATTCAATCTATAACAGTGAAAAACAAATTTTGGTTTTAAAAGCACGCTATAGAGACACCAGATATGATTGGCAATGTGCACTGGAACAGTTCTGCAGAGCACACGCTGAAGGAAGGACTGACAGAGCCGCTTGAAGACAAGTAACTGCTATTCAATCTATAACAGTGAAAAACAAATTTTGGTTTTAAAAGCACGCTATAGAGACACCAAATATGATTGGCAACTGTCAAAGCACGCTGGCACAGGTCTGCAGAGCACACGCTGAAGTAGGCCTGACACCCAGACGCTTGCAGACAACTAACTGATCTTCTATTACAGTGAAAAAAAATGATTTCTTTAAAATCTAAAGCTTAAGCTATTGTTAAAACAGATATGGGTGGTGGCACTGACTGTGCAAATGGGCAAGGCATCCAACCTGACACAGAAGCTGGCAGGCAGGCAACTGCTCTTCTATTACAGTGAAAAAAAAATATTTATTTTAAATGTAAAGCTTAACCAATTGTTAAAACAGATATGAGTGGTGGCACTGGGCAAGTAGGCACAGTATCCAATGTGAACCTCACACAGAAGCTGGCAGGCAGGCAACTGCTCTTCTATTACAGTGGAAACAAAATTTTGGTTGTAAAAGCACGCTATAGAGACACCAGATATGAGTGGCAACTGTCAAAGTACGCTGGCAGGGTTGTGCAGGGCACACGCTGAAGGAAGGCCTGACAGAGCCGCTTGAAGGACACTGACTGTCTGCTATTAGCTTACACTGGAAACCTTTTTTCTTTGTAAAAGCACGCTAAAGAGACACCAGATATGATTGGCAACTGTCAAAGCATGCTGGCACAGGTCTGCAGAGCACACGCTGAAGTAGGCCTGACACCCAGACGCTTGCAGACAACTAACTGATCTTCTATTACAGTGAAAAAAAATGATTTCTTTAAAATCTAAAGCTTAAGCTATTGTTAAAACAGATATGAGTGGTGGCACTGACTGTGCAAATGGGCAAGGCATCCAACCTGACACAGAAGCTGGCAGGCAGGCAACTGCTCTTCTATTACAGTGAAAACAAATTATTTATTTTAAATCTAAAGCTTAACCAATTGTTAAAACAGATATGAGTGGTGGCACTGGGCAAGTGGGCACAGTATCCAATGTGAACCTCACACAGAAGCTGGCAGGCAGGCAACTGCTCTTCTATTACAGTGAAAAAAAATATTTATTTTAAATGTAAAGCTTAACCTATTGTTAAAACAGATATGAGTGGTGGCACTGGGCAAGTAGGCACAGTATCCAGTGTGAACCTCACACAGAAGCTGTCAGGCAGGCACCTGCAATTACATTACACAGGAAAAAAAAAAAGCAGCCTGATGTTATAGCCCTAAAAAGGGCTTTTTGGGGTGCTGTCCTTACAGCAGAGATCAGATGAGTCCTTCAGGATTGTAGTGGACACTGAATACCCTAGCCTAGCTATCAATTTCCCTATCTAATCAGCAGCAGCTAAACTTTCCCTCCTCTCACTAAGCATGCATCTTCCGAATGAATCGAAAATGGATGCTGGGAGGGAGGTTGGAGGGTGTGGAAGGGAGGGAGTGCTGCTGATTGGCTGGAATGTGTCTGCTGACCGAGAGGCACAGGGTCAAAGTTTGCCCAATGATGACGAATAGGGGGCGGATCGAACTGCGCATGTGTCCGCCCGCCGTGGCGAACGCGCTAATTTCGCCAGGAACTGTTCGCCGGCGGACAGTTCGGTACATCACTACCTATGGCAATAGATATGCAAATGATTGCTGCAAAAAACATGCAGAAAAATTGTAATTGGCTAACTCAAGATAAGGTGCTGCAGCAACTAAAGAAAGTTTATATAAATAAAGTTTCAGGGCCTGATGGTATTCATCCATGATTACTTAAGGAACTAAGTGTGGAAATAAGTCATCTTTCAAGATTCTTTTCTTTCTGGTTCTGGAGGATTGGAGGAACGCGGATGTGGTTCCTATATTTAAGAAAGGTTCAAAATCCTTGCCTGGAAATTATAGACCTGTGAGCTTAACTTCCTTGGCTGGGAAAGTATTTGAAAGGTTATTAAGGGATAATATTCAGGAATCCCTTGAGAAGAACATGGTTATCAGCAAAAATCTGCATGGTTTTGGGAAGCACAGGTCATGTCAAACTAACTTTATTGCATGTAAGTAGAAGTATAGATCAGGGTGTTGCAGTGGATGTGATCTATTTGGATTTTGCCAAAGCGTTTGTGTCAGGATTACAAGTTGATCCAGCACGCAGAACTGTGTCACACCTAGGACTAAGGATATACAAAAGAAACAAGTAAAAAGTAGGCGCTCGTAAAATATTAGTCTCCAATCAATATAATCTACTTTAAAATGAAGCTGCACCAAAAAATAAGTGTAAAAACTCCTCAAAACACTCTCGTGAATACAAAACAATGATAAGGTGCGCTGTGTCTTTAAGACCCAAGTGATTCAAAAGTGCAACTTGTGCAGTATATTATAATAAAGTGCAAAGTGTTATAAAGTGCACTTAAATACGTAAACAAATTTATACATACATATATCCTCTCGATTTATACATAAAGAAAAAAGAGAGACATAAAAAACATGATAGTGTAAAAACGTTTTCGGAAAATGAATATAAATATAAAATGCCAGAAGGGTGCACTCACAAACATAGAGCAGAAAGAGCCTGCTCTAGCTTTAATCGCTTCTTGAAATATATGACTGCATGAACGGAGATACTTCACAAAAATTTATTTGCCCAGCACAGCATAGAATAGTCACCTTCCTTCACATCCAATTTTCAAATAAACACAGAGTCCGGCAAAAAAGCAGCTTCAGGGTGTCGACTGTCCCTTTGTGTTGATCGCCGCTAAGATCACCGTCTGTGTACGAAAAAAAACTTCCGGGAGGAGGGACTTCTCGGTATGCGTGACGTAAGGTGCGTAACTTTGCGTGATGTAGGACTAAGGATAACCTATAACCAGACCTTAGAATGGCCGGACTTAACTTATCCAAGAATAGTCAGAATACTTTCCGTGGTCAGGAATACAGAATCAGACACAACAATGAGGGAAAGCCAAAAGTCAAGGATACCAGAATTCAGGGAAGTCAAAGTCAAATACCAGAAAATCAAGATCAGGAACGCAGTTTCGGATTACCATCAGGATGAAACCACGACAGGGCAATGAGCAAAAGGAGAATTGGTTTAAATACTGCTCTTGTGGATCCAATTGTCTGTAACCGGCCTTTGACCCCAAAAGCAATTACCAGGTTTCCAGGTGCATGATTGCTGCTCGGCACAACTTTTCCTCTCAGGATGGTAATGTTGCTCAACACAACTTTTCCTGTCAGGACAGTAAATGCCATTAACCACATTTTGTATGTGCGGATGAATACGTGACAGTTTGATACAGTTCCACACAATAGATTAGTGTTCAAAATCAAAGAAATCAGTCTAGATGAAAATGTTCTTGGGTAGAACATTGGCTTAAAAATAGAGTACAGAGAGTTGTCATGGTACAATTTCAAGCTGGACAGCAGTGGCAAGTGGTGTCCCTCAGGGTTATATTTTGGGACCTTTCTATTTAACATATTTATAAATGATCTTGAAAAAAGCATTGAAAGTCATGTTTCAGTGTTTGCAGATGACACGAAACTCTGTAAAGTAATACAATGTGAGCAAGATATTACTTTGCTGTAGAGGGATTTAGATAGACTGGGGGATTGGGCACTCAAATGGCAGATTTAATTTAATGTAGAAAAATGCAAAGTTATGCCCTTTGCATCACGAATGTACAAGCAACTTATACCCTTAATGGAAGTGAATTAGAGATAACCACACATGAGAAGGACTTGGGAATTGTTATAGACAACAAACTATGCAACAATGTGCAATGTCAAATAGGAGTGGGTAAGGCCAGTAGGGTATTGTCATGCATGAAAAAGGGCAATAACTCTCGGGATGAGAATATAATTTTGCCTCTTTATAAATCGCTGGTAAGGCCACATCTTGAATATGCTGTGGCATTTTGTGCACCTGTTCTACATAAGGATATTATGGCACCTGAAAGAGTGCAGAGACCTGCTACAAAATTAATAAAAGGAATGTATGTAAAAGGAACATATAAGCTATGAAGAAAGGTTAACACATTTTAACCTCTTTTGTTTAGAAAAATGTTGCCTCAGAGGGGATATGATAACATTATAATAATATATTTGTTTCCAATATATACCATTGTGTGGAAATCTTTTCATAAACAGGACTTTATACAGGACACAAGGTCATGCGTTTAGACTGGAAAAGAAGAAATATGATTTAGTCTAACCAAAGGAAATGTTGGTAAGCACAACAGGGATATGGAATTCTCAGCCTGAAGAAGTGCTTTCATCAGAGTCCATACATATGTTTAAACAGCAACTAGATGCATACTTGCAAAAACAGAATATTCAAGGATATAATTTTCATTAGGGTAATAGCTGATTGATCCACTGATAAATCTGACTGCCATTCTGGGGTCAAGACAGAATATTTTTTCCTAGTTTGTTGCAAAATTGGAAGTGCTTCAAACTTTTTTTTTTTGCCTTCTTTGGGATCAACATCAAAAAACAAATGTGAAGAAGGCTGAACTATTTTCAGCCTATGTAACTATGTCAATAAAAAAAAATAACTTCAGCACCTAAAGGGTCAGACAAATAATAAAACAAAGTATTATTTTCCTAACCTTCTCCCAGTGAAAGATTTGGCTAATGATGAAATCACCGTTGTATTCTAAATAAATTAGCACAATTCTGAGTAATTCCGAGGACAGTTAAAAACACGAGAGAAATCCTAACAACAGAAACTTTAAATAAACACAAACTTACCAAGACAATGTGTGAGCTCAAGCAATACAACACATTGTACACAAAAACTACTCTGTTACTCTGTACAAAAGTACTCTGCTTTTCTTAGCTAAATGTAATCATGGATTTACAATGATATGCATGGAAGAGCTCACATGTCCAATAATAAAAGATATTTCTTTAATGAAGCAGAATATCATGGCTATAGGTATTTGCAGCTGTTTCTATTTTTTTTTCTTCCACTTTTGCGCAGTATGTTCACTGACAGAAATGGGCAGATCTTATAATATTGAATGATGAGGAGCCAAGATGGAGGCGCCCAGTTTCTAGGACAGAGCCAAGAACAAAAGTTTAGAATTTTACATTTCATTTTATTATTCAAAGCTCACAAAACACATATTTACTAAATTCATCGTATAACTGAACACATAATTATGACAGGATGTATCGGTTGCTCTTTAAGAGATTTTATATTAATTCAGCTCTTTAGTATTCATATTCTATAGTTTTTTTTTAATCTAATCTTTTTTCTTTTCCCAATTATGTAAATACTTGCTCACATGACACAGGTTTTTCAAAGGTTACTAATTTGTTTTCCAATTATCGTGATATAGGCTCACATAATGTTTCTGAGTAAAAACTAATAATAAAAATAACCATTTCTCAGAAATAGACCTAATAAGGGAGTCCAGTCACTGATAGCTATGCTGTGTCATTATCAGTCCCATGTTTCTGTTCTTCTCTCATATGTATGCATTGTTTTTCAGAAAGGCGATAGGAAAGCACAATATCTATATATCTATTGGAATCATGCTGTTAATATTTGATTCGGTGTTCATGGCATTCACCTAGAAAATGTCAATACTGGCTGCAATTAAACTAACTCTTCCAAATACAATCTGTATTTTAATGCCCAATTATGTAAAGCATATGCGATCAAAATATAACTACAGATACAGCTATAGTAAGTGTATTGATTAAAAAGTAATTACCTGTTGAATAATAATGTACAACCAGTGTCAGATAAATGAAAAGTGAGATGCCTGGCTCGGTCTCCTTCACTATATTAAATACATATGAGGGTTTAAGTTTGTACAATTTTCTATAAAATGTGTTGGCATGACTCAGTCTCATTCTATGTACAGGCATGCAAGCTTGATGTACTTACGCTGTAATTTATATTGAACATGTACCGTATATACCGTATATACTCGAGTATAAGCCTGTAACGAAAATATGCCCCAACTCGCAGGATTCAACTCGACAAAAGACAACACAGAGGAGAGATACGTCTACCAGACCTTAGAATGGCCGGACTTGACGTATATGAGAGGAGACAGAGTCAGGAACGATCCGAGGTCAAGGGCACAGAGAGACAGCGTAAACTAGGACTAGCCGGGGTCTGGTACACAGTAAACAGCAAGCCGGCAAACAGAACAGATAAGGATGAAGAAATAACGTAGTCAGAAACAAAGCCAAGGTCAATACGAAGGAACACAACTGAACACCACAAGCGCTAAAGGGAACTGAAACAGAAACCACGATAGGGCAGGGAGTAAAGGGAGAGGTAAATTTAAATAGCTTCTAAACTAATGTGATTGGCTCCTGTCGTATCCACACCCCCAAAAGGTAAGTGTATGGGGAGTGTGGCATGACAGGGGCCAATGGGAGCCTTTTGGCAATTTAGGCTCCCACTGTCTCTATAAGAGCGCGCCCGAGACTCGCAGCGCGCTCTTAGATTTAGGCGGGATACGTGGCCGCTTCTCACGGTCACTGCCTGCCTTCCTATTGAAGCCGTCGGATGAGCCACGGGCGGCTCGTGCAGCAGCAGGACCGCGCGCCGTTCGAAGAGAGGACCGCGGCCGGCCCCTGGATAAGGTAAGTAACGCTACAAAGCCGACCCGAATATAAGCCGAGGCCCCTAATTTTACCCAAAAAAACTGGGAAAACTTATTGACTCGAGTATAAGACTAGGGTGGGAAATACAGCAGCATTTCTAAATAAAATTAGATCCTAAAAAAATTACATTAATTGAATATTTATTTACAGTGTGTGTATATAATGAATGCAGTGTGTGCGTATGAATGCAGTGTGTGTGTATGTGTGCAGTGTGTGTGTATGAGTGCAGTGTGTGTGTATGAGTGCAGTGTGTGTCTGTATGAGTGCAGTGTGTGTGTGTATGAGTGCAGTGTGAGTGCAGTGTGTGTGTGTATGAGTGTAGTGTGTGTGTATGAGTGCAGTGTGTGTGTATGAGTGCAGGGTGTGTGTATGAGTGCAGTGTGTGTATGAGTGCAGTGTGTGTATGAATGCAGTGTGTGTGTATGAGTGCAGTGTGTGTATGATTGCAGTGTGTGTGTATGAGTGCAGTGTGTGTATGAATGCAGTGTGTGTGTATGAATGCAGTGTGTGTGTGTGAGTGCAGTGTGTGTATGAATGCAGTGTGTGTGTATGAATGCAGTGTGTGTGTGTGAGTGCAGTGTGTGTGTGAGTGCAGTGTGTGTATATGAATGAAGTGTGAGTGTGTGTTTGTGTATGTGTTGGTGGGGGGTGGGCATTTTGATTATTGTTATTTTATTAATTATTATTTTAATAATTTTTTGTTCTATTATTATTTATTTTATTAATTATTATTATTTTTTTGTTATATTGTTATTTTTTTAAATTATTATTATTTTTAATATTTTATTATTATATTTATTTTTTTCGTCCCCCCTCCCTGCTTGATACATGGCAGGGAGGGGGGCTCTCCTTCCCTGGTGGTCCAGTGGCATTGGCAGTTCAGTGTGGGGGAGGGGGCTGGCAGAGCTGTTACTTACCTCCCCTGCAGCTCCTGTCAGCTCCCTCCTCCTCCGCGCTGGTCCGGTCAGCTCCCCTGTCAGCTCACACTGTAAGTCAGCTCACACTGTAAGTCTCGCGAGAGCCGCACTATCACCCCGCGGCTCTCGCGAGACTTACACTGGGAGCTGACAGAGGTGCTGAACGGCGCGGAGGAGAAGGGAGCTGACAGGAGCTGCAGAAGAGGTAAGTAAACGCTCTGCAGCCCCCACAGCCCCTAGTCTGTATTATGGCAATGTAAATTGCCATAATACAGACACTGACTCAAGTATAAGCCGAGTTGGGGTTTTTCAGCACAAAAAATGTGCTGAAAAACTCGGCTTATACTCGAGTATATACGGTATGTTAAAGTCTGTCACACTGCTTAGTATCATTTACTATATCACGAAAACTTACAGATGTCACTTAAAGGGATAATCTAAGGACCAAACAACTTTAAATTACTGAAACAGTCAGTTTTGGTGTATAAATCATGCCCCTCTAGGCTTCCAGCTCAATTCTCTACCATTTAAAAGGAGTTGAATGACTTAGTTTATACAACCTTAGCCACTCCTACTCTGACTGTGACTGTGTCCATGAAAAAATGGGTTCGTTTTTAGAGCACAGTGTGTTTATATCTCCTGCTCTGTTCATTTAACAAAACTGAATTATTGTTTAATATAGCACAGTGATCTGCTGCATTTTCTAGCTAGCAATTAACAGAGCAATAGATATATAAATTATAAAGCACAGACAGTGCGATATGGGAAGATAAAAAAAATTAGATCTTTTTCGGGAAGTGTGCAGGGAGGCTTTGTGAGTCTAAGGCAGGGTAGGTGTGGTTAGGGATGCATAAATTGAGCAGTAAGAATGCAGGGGCGTGATCTAAAATGATTTGATTTAGCTTTCACCCCTTTAGGACATTTGGATGTTTAATTCTTCCTTAACCCCTTAAGGACACATGATATGTCTGACACGTCATGATTCCCTTTTATTCCAGAAGTTTGGTCCTTAAGGGGTTAAAGTGGGCTTTAACAATGTTATGATGTCATGGAATGTTCTAACGTTTTGGTGGATGTAGGATTAGATCCCTGCTCACACCAATGAGATCCAGGTTTCAATCGATACCTGGGGATTCCCTCTGTCAGTAAAGGCCATATTTAGGGACTCCAGACTGACCAATAGGTTGTATGCAGTGCTCAAACTGAATGCTGCATATAGCCTTTTCAATGGCACTTAAATCCAGTCCCCAGTCTGAGGGAGACTCCAGGTTAGCAACCAAAAATACGTTTGTATCCTAGAAATATGAGACATTTACTAATCAGGGCTGGGACATAAATCTATTTTGAATTGTTTTTTTTTTTTGAGTTGATGACGTGTAAAAATTAGTATAAGCAAAAATGAGAAAAAAATAGTTTTCCCCCCTTTTTAAATTTTTATTCCTACCTAGTGTTATGCTAGATATACACAGAGGCTATTAAAATAAATATCTTTATGTTCTTTAAGGCACAGTATATAATATATTTGTGGTCAAGGTCAAAGGCCGAAGGCATACAAACAGATTCAAGCTATATCAGTTGTGGTACACTGAAATCAACAAATGGATAGGCCTGAAAAAGAGGGCCCACATATTGAAAGAGTATAAATAGGGAGTGGTGGGTGGGGTTCCAAATGTCACAAGAACATCGGGAGGTAGCAAGGAGGGGGGTAGATATAGGCTGGTAATAAAAACCCTCCAACAACTCCAGGCATACTGCCTCTACATTTGTGGTTGCAGAAAACGGCCAAAGGCATACAATCCGTTTTGAGCTATACCAGTAAGAGCAAGTCGGCTATGGTGTGCTGAAACCAACGAATGTAAAGGCCTGAAAAAGTGGCCGAAAATATTAATACCACCTAACAAAAATAATTAACAAAGCCTCTCCTATTGTAAGGCCTTACTTATTCAGCAACTGTTACCTATCACAAAGTTTCCCAGGTTGCTAGGAAGATGACTTAACAATGTAATTAACTGGCAAAATTAATGATACCATAACCCAAATGAGGATGTTGAATACATGAAACTATGCTGGTTGTAAGATAATGTAATGGATGTAAGTATTGATCTTAACTATCTGCTGTTACAAGGAAATACTGTCTCTTTCCAACGGCTCTTGTCTCGGTGAATCAACATAGTCTCCCCCAGGCCCCAGCCGTAGTCAATGGGTGGGAATTTATTAATAATTTAGGTTGCCTAATGGCTCCCCGCAGCGCCCACCAATGAATAGCAGGTAGGGTCTCAAATATTGTTAATGGGGGAACCAGGGGCGGACTGACCGGTCGGGCACTTCGGACATGGTCCGAGGGCCCGGCCGGGAGGAGGGCCCGCCGCCAGGGGGCCCGGACTGCACAGGCAATCCTCTGCATGCCCGGGCCCCCAGCCCTTCATTCCGCATATATATATATAGCGAGTACCGCTATATATATATATGCCTCTGCGGGCCCTGCTGGCTTCCAAGCAGGGCCCAGGACACACTAACCTTCCCCCTCCGGGTCTCGCGAGCCACAGCAGTAAAGCGTTGCCGCGGGTTGCCGTGACAACGCTCCGCGGCACGCAATGCATGCTGGGCTCGTTAAAGAGCACTGGCTGCAGGAGGGGGGAGATGTATGCATAGCCCCTCTATGCTGGCCCATAAAGCTGAGCAACCGGACCACCAGGGAATCTACTGTCCCCCTCCCTGGCTACAGGTAAAAGGCAGGGAGGGGGAAATTTTTTTTTTTTTAAATAAATAAATAAAAACTCAACTGCTAAAAAATACCCCCCCCCAGCAGCATTTTTCACACATCCACCACACACATACATCAAACATACAAAATGCATCCACTACACAACCATACACATCATCCACTACACAACCACACACATCATCCACTACACAACCACACACATCATCCACATCATCCACTACACAACCACACACATCATCTACTACACAACCACACACATCATCCACTACACAACCACACACATCATCCATTACACAAATACACATCATCCACCACATAAACACACAAACTGCATCCACTACACAACCACACACTACAGTGTCCACCATCCCTGGCTACAGGTAAAAGGCAGGGAGGGGGAAATCATTTTTTTTTTAAAAATAAATAAATAAATAAAAACTCAACTGCTAAAAAATACCCCCCCAGCAGCATTTGTCACACATCCACCACACACATACATCAAACATACAAAATGCATCCACTACACAACCATACACATCACCCACTACACAACCACACACATCATCCACATCACCCACTACACAACCACACACATCATCCACATCATCCACTACACAACCACACACATCATCCACATCATCCACTACACAACCACACATCATCCACTACACAACCACACACATCATCCACTACACAACCATACACATCATCCACTACACAACCACACACATCATCCACTACACAACCACACACATCATCCACATCATCCACTACACAACCACACACATCATCCACTACACAGCCACACACATCATCCACTACACAACCACACACATCATCCACTACACAACCACACACATCATCCACTACACAACCACACACATCATCCACTACACAACCATACACATTATCCACTACACAACCATACACATCATCCACTACATAAACACACAAACTGCATCCACTGCACAACCACATACATCATCCATTACACAAATACACATCATCCACCACATAAACACACAAACTGCATCCACTACACAACCACACACTACAGTGTCCACCATCCCTGGCTACAGGTAAGAGGCAGGGAGGGAGACATACATTTTAAAAAAAAAAAATAAAAAAATTCAACAGCTAAAAAATACACACACACACACACACAGCATTAACTACACAAACACACATCATCCACTACACAAACACACACACAGTATCCACTACACACACACACACAGTATCCACTACACAAACACACACACACAGCACTCACTACACAAACACACACACATAATTCACTACACGCTACATCCACTACACAAACACACACTCTGCATTCACTATACACACATGATTCATTCACTCTACACACTCTCTATCCACTACACAAACATTCAATCTGAATCCACTATAAACACTGTATCCACTTTACTCATGCATTTTGCATCCACTACACACATTCTACAGCCACTATACACACACAACCAAATTCAGTACACACACACACACTTCATCCTTGTGGGTGGACTCAAGATGGGTTATGTGGGCTGACTTGGGGGAGGGCCATGTGGGCAGGCCCCGGAGGCCCAGACCTTGAACTGCGTCAGGGGCCCCAACATTTCTGGTGGCTGCTCTGCCCGCCCGCCGCGCCAGTGCACTGTGCGTGCAGCCATGCACATAAGAGAATGTGCACTGACTACAGAGTTATTTTCACCCGACTATCGGGGCACGGCGGCCCGCGCTACTTACCTCAGCATAGGAGGAGGGGCCCGGTCCTGGGTTTCCATGGAGTCCTGTATGTCATGCTGCCCGCACACACTGCCTTACAAAGCCCCAAAAACTGGGCTCGGCCACACCTTTGTCAGCCATCTTAATAGGCCAGCCAACCCACAGGCCAGCCAGCCAGCCCACAGGCCAGCCAGGCCAGTAGCCAGCCAGCTAGCCAACCAGCCAGCCCACAGGCCACGCGTTAACCAGCCCACAGGCTAGCAGCCAGCCCACAGGCCTTCAGCAAGCCACAGGCTTACAGCCAGCAAGCCCACAGTCTGCCAGCCGTAGCCAGCAAGCCACAGCCTGCCAGCCGCAGCCAGCCGGCAGTAGCCAGCAAGCCCATAGCCTGCCGGCAGTAGCCAGCAAGCCCACAGCCTGCCGCAGTAGCCAGCAAGCCCACAGCCTGCCAGCAAGCCACAGCCTGCCAGTCGCAGCCAGCAAGCCCACAGCCTGCCAGCCGTAACCAGAAAGCCCACAGACTGCCAACTTGGCCTAGGTATCAGCGTGCTATGCTGTGTTGCTATATTGTGAATAAGAACCAGAGTGTTGGAAAGACATCCCTCCAGGCCCCATTAGACTCCATTGTAGTCTCTAATGGGGCCTGGAGGATATTCTTTCGAACACTCTCTCTAAAGGACACTGAGATAGCCTCTGCTAGAAAGACCCTCCCTCCCTTCATGGCCCATAACCCGTTAATTGTAGTCTCTACTGGGGCCTGGAGGCGACTGTTTCTAACAGAGGCTCTCTAATGGATGCTGAGATGGCCTCTGTTAGAAAGACCCTCTTCCAAGCCTATTAGACTCCATTGTAGTCTCTAATTGGGCCTTGAGGGGATTCTTTCTAACACTCTCTAAAGGACACTGAGATAGCCTCTGCTAGAAAGACCCCCCTCCATGGCCCATTAGCCCTCAATTGTAGTCTCTACTGTGGGCCTTGAGGGGATTATTGTTATTTATTTTGCACAGTTTGTTTTTTACATTTGTTAATTATATTGCACTTGTTTAGAATTTATTGCACTTTTGTTCCTTGTGTCTAAAGATTGTGTAGGGTGTGGCTGGAGGCAGGACATGGGTGGGGCTTGCTGCGAAGCATGGGTGAGGTCTGTAAGGGGGCCCTTGATTTATATTGCCTGGGGGCCCTGAGGGCTCTCAGTCCGCCCCTGGGGGGAACCTTGTGTCCTCCTACCAACGGATGGAGTGTGGGGGGTTGAATATTTATAAGGGGCGGGAATTCGTGTTCCTCATAGCCACCGACCATACGTGGCTAATGAAACATAGCAAGGGTTGAGTAAAAATTTAAAACTCCAAGGCTGCATGATAAACGGTAATCCATGCACATTTACACTAGGAATATTATTTTTAAATAGAAACTAGAAAATCAAAATGTAATCACATAAATAATAAAGTAACACACACACCTGATGTGCATTTCACCCGCTACGCCGGGATCATCAAGTGCGTGTGTTACTTTATTATTTATTTATGACTTTTTCTCTTATATGTGTCATTTACTTTTTAATGCCCTTGAGGGCTGGCAAATAAGTAGGGATATCCTACTGCAGTTAGTTTTTAGACCAGGGTCATTGTAGGGAACAGCCCATCTCAGACATTGACTCCAATCCCCACTTTTCAGTGGGCTTTTTTGCTGTTTGTTGTTCATAATGACCTGGGCTATTTGGGCACGTTAGTACATGCTGTACCATGCTTTGTACCATGCTTTGTGAAATTTAACTATTTGGCTAAAATAGGTTTTACTAGGATGATTAGATGACCACTTTAGACTCTAGGGACTCTATCATGTTTAGTTTTACAGGGACACTATAGTCACAAAACAACTTTAGCTTAATGAAGCAGTTTTTGTGTATAGATCATGCCTCTGAAGTCTCACTTCTCAATTTATGCCATTTAGGAGTTAAATCACGTTTGTTTCTGTCCATGCAGCCCTAGCCAAACCGCTCCTGGCTGTGACTGACACAGCCTGTATTAAAAAAAAAGGTTTCATTTTCAATCATGTTAACTTCAGAAATTTGTATCTCCTACTCCTTAAATTGAACTTCATTAACACACAGGAGGCTCCTGCAAGGCTTAGCAAGCTATTAACGCAGCAGGACAAAAGAAATTCTAAATTAAACAGAATGTTCACTAAAGGAAGTTTATGTCTCACGTTAAAGGAAATGTTTAGGAGGGCTGTGCAAGTCACATGTAGGGAGGTGAGACTAATGCTGTATAAAGAAAGGGATTTAACTTTGAATGACAAAGCATTAAACAATGAGACTGTACGAGTATAATCTATACAACAAAACTGCTTAATCAAAGTGGCATTGTCAACGTTTGGGGACTTTGCTGAATTTACAAAATAACCTGACGGTGACATTAGAGCTGGTGGTCCGGTGGCTGTAGGGGCATAATCTATATAGCAAAACTGCTTTAGTAAAGCAGCACTTTCACCGTTTGGGGACTTTGGCAAATTTACAAAGTTCCCAGATGACGACATTGCAGCTGGTGGTCTGGTAGAGGTGAGTTCATTTATCTGAACCTGTCACTCTCAGGTGCCGCCATCTTAATCCAGTGTGGTCCTCCTCTGTGCTGATGTCACAGCATTAAGGTCAATGGGGGATCGTGTGAGACCGCAGAATAGACACAGACAGGGCCAGACTGGGAAAAATATTTGGCCCGGGCATTTTTCAAACAGAGCGGCCCCCTAAGAAGGGGGTGGGGCCAGATAGGGTGTGTTT
Organism: Pelobates fuscus; assembly: GCF_036172605.1. Taxonomy (NCBI): domain Eukaryota; kingdom Metazoa; phylum Chordata; class Amphibia; order Anura; family Pelobatidae; genus Pelobates; species Pelobates fuscus. The sequence goes on from NC_086318.1 coordinate 115,902,092, forward strand.
TGTCATCACTAATGACAAGCACGCCCCCTCTTAAAGTGGGCGTGTTGGTTCAATGCGCTGAGCCCCACTGATGAGCTCTAGCATTAGAAAAAGGCCCTGTATTTGTACAAATTTAATAACATGCTTGCGCTGTGTTTGCTTTTAAATTGTCTCTGGTGTCTCCACAAGTGGGATACCAGAGGACAAAAGGGCCAGGAAAGTGTATGGTGCATGTATTTGGAGCTTGCTTGTGGGATTGCGTGTTTGTAGAGTGTGGTGTGGTATTGTGTATAGGTCAATTTTATTTGTGTTTGTGGTGTAATATGTGTGGCTAGGGGCTGTAGAGAGTGTGTGTATAGGGGCATAGTGTTATAGGGGATGTAGTGTGTGTGTAGGTGTTGCAGTGTGTGTGTAGGAGATCTAGTGTGTAAAGGACCCAGAGTGTGTATAGAAGATTGCATGTGTGTGTGTGTGTAGAGGATTAAGAGTGCATATAGGGTAAGGGATCTAGCGTGTATATGGAGCGTAATGTGTGTAGTGGTGCAGTGTGAGGGGTGCTGTAGTGTATGTATGTATATATATATATATATATATATATATATATGTGTGTGTGTGTGTGTGTGTGTGTGCTGTGTGAGCGAGGGTGCTGTCTGTCTGAGGGAGCTGTGTGCGTCTGAGGGTGCTGTGTGCGTCTGGGGGTGCTGTGTGCGTCTGTGGGTGCTGTGTGCGTTTGGGTGCTGTGTGCATCTGGAGGTGCTGTGTGCGTCTGAGGGTGCTGTGTGCGTCTGGGGGTGCTGTGTGCGTCTGAGGGTGCTGTGTGCGTCTGGGGGTGCTGTGTGCGTCTGAGGGTGCGGTGTGCGTCTGTGGGTGCTGTGTGTGTCTGTGTGTGCTGTGTGTGTGAGGGGGAATTTTTTTAATCTAAATGTATATATTTTTTTATTAATAATAATAATAATATTAAAAAAAAAAAAGGTTATATCCCCCTCCCTTCTTACCTTTAGCCTGGGAGGGGGTGGGAAGACGAGTCTCCATGGGGGTGCCGTGGTGCCATGGAGGGTGCTGCCATCCTTCCCTGGTGGTCCAGTGGGGAGAGTGAACTCTAACCTGCAGGCTAGAGTTCACTCTCGCGAGATCTGAGCATTGCCGCGGTAACCGCGGAAACGCTCAGAATCCCGCGAGAGGACCCGGCGGAGCTGCTGGCTAGAGCTCCGCCGGTCCTCTCTCCTGCCTGCCTTCCTCCCTCACACCCCAGCTGGTGGCTGCTTCAAATTGCCTATGGGCCGGTGAGGGAGATCTCCCCACCAGCCCATAGAGGCACACAGCAGGGTCGGCGCTCGGGTAGCGCTGGCCCTGCATGTGATCTCTCCTGCCGGCCTCGGACCCACAGCCATCGCGGCCCACCGGGCATTTGCCCGGTATGCCCAATGGCCAGTCCGAGCCTGGACACAGTCAATTTCCTGCAGCCATCACTGATGATGGCTGCAGGGATTGCCACTTAGGCTCCACGTTGTGTCAAGAAAAGTGAAGTGGAGGAGAAATACAGACACAAACTAGTCGCTACTTTTTCTCTGTATATCTCTTGACTTTGTTGGAATTTCAGTGAAGTTCCAACATAGTCATAATAAGCATTTCATAAAGATTTTATCTTTACGAGATACTCATTTTTCGGCTTTAAGCTAAGGTTGTTTTGGTGACTACAGTGTCCCTTTAAGTTAAATAGAAACTAGTTATCCTGTATGATTAATTAATCATGAAAATTTGTAAAATATTTTTTAAACTGATTAAATTAATTAAGGTACAAGCATTAAAAATTTAATTTAAACTCTTAGATTATATAAAGAACACTTTTTTGTTATTGTTTAAAAAAGGAAAAAAGCTTGCAGACAAAAATTTTATATTTTCCATGACTTTTAGTCGCTGTATCTATACCTGTCAGCCCTTACTCTTTGATAGCAGTTGTCATGGTGAACCTCTCACTTGATTTACATTGAATTTAATATTATTGCAATATGCATTCATGAGCAGAGGCAGTTGAAGGTCTCACTTATGTCTGTTATCTCATGGGGTTTCTGTAGAGAACTGTGTTCTATTCTATAGCACACATAAGGATAAAATTGGACACCCATCGCCTGGTGAGAGGTTGCCAGGCATTTGCACAGAGGAGATAATGACAAAAAAAAAGTTCACAGATGTTTAGGTGCATGTTTGTTCAGCCAATACATTTCAAATGATGCTAAGTGTTTAGTAAAATAATTTATGAGGATATGTCACCAGTAAGTAGGTTTGCAATGCTCAATGGTGACTGTTTTGGTTTAAAAAATAATATATTATTGATTCTGATGGATCTGATTTTTCTAAATAAAAGAAAATGTTATTCTTCATATTTAAAAAAAAGAAGATACATTTGAGGAATGCATACTCAGAGTAAAGGAATTATGAAATTGCATACACAGTTTGGAATAGGTCAATTTACAGGAGCGACAAAGATGTGAAGAAATTATTTATGAAGAAAGAATTGATAAAAAAGTGCTCTTGTTAACCTTAGAAGATGAAGCGTCTTAGGGGGATATCATTACATTATACCAGCGGTTCCCAACCCAGTCCTCAAGTACCCCCTACCAGTCCAGGATTTAGGGATTACCCAGTTGTGTCTAAGGTGTTTTAGAAGAAGAAGAAAAAAACACTTTAGACAAAACAGGGTAATCCCTAAATCCTGGACTGGTAGGGGGTACTTGAGGACTGGGTTGGGAACCCATGCATTATACCCATATAGACAGGGTTGATTTGAACAGTTCCCATGTGACCTGTTTATTAATAGGTTTGGACAAATGGAAGAGGCAATTCATTGAGACTCGATAAAAGGATGCTATATGTCAAGCACAGGAGATTCTTTATAGTATTCATAATAAAGTTATGAAATTCTAGTATACAGAGATTACTTTAATAGACTTACATGGACCTCAATTTAATACTTGGATGAGCTTTCCAATTTATTTAATATTTCTGGATAAACTTTTAAAATCATTTAATATCATGAAAATACTAACATTTTTTAATATTTAGATTTCTATATATTTTTTTACATTTACTATATCTTTAGATATTCTAATATTTTGAACCTGCAGTCGCTTAAACACAAAAAGGAAATTGCCCACATTTTTATAATGTTGGTATCTCAATGCTCCATCTAGGTGTACATCAATAATCAAGGTTTATCGTGACACTGTATAATGTAGCTATGTTGCTTTGTGGAAAGGTCCAGAGAACATTTTTTTATGATCACACTGCATTTATTAGAAATATGGCATTTACTGGGGTAATGTTTACTGCTTAATTCTTTTCTTATAAAGGAATGTTTCCAACTTGAAATCACATAAATCTAACCACGTACGTTCATCTAGAATGCTGTGCGAGTTTATATAAAACAGCAAATACAATAGAATTGTATTTTATATTTTATATTGTCTGTAAATTGCAGTGCTGGAAATAGTGCTGCAAATAAAAGAAGATATGACAATACATCTAGTAACAGAAAACAGGATAATCAAATTGCATACCCTGTATATATTTATATTAACTATAGAAAATGTACGAAAGGAATTATCCATTAGGTTTAGCTTTTCAATCACCTTGAGTCAGTCAGTTGCAAAAAAATAAAAAATACAATAACAGATAGCAGATAAAGTATTTGCTGTAAGTCCTTGTTCAGACTATTCAATAAGCATATAGCATGGGAAGAATTTACTGTCTTAAACTATTTAGAAACCTCTTGACACTTAAATAATACTTCTTAACAGCCATCTTGTAAGGCCATCTCAAAAAGGGCAACTAATCAGCATTAATAGCACTAGGGGACATATGGGTTTTTGTCAGTAGAGTTCAGCTGAGTGAGGAAAACATTTACAAAATAAATTAATCGACTGTGCAGTTACTTGCCTCCCTCCCACACAAAGAGTAAGGTTTACTCTGCTTACTGAATAGCAGTTTTCCTGCAGACATTAATGGAGGAATTGCTATGCCTTAAACACAATAATCCCTTACTCTGCTAAATGATTCCAGCCCTATATGTTTTGGTGAGCAATATAAAGGAAGCAGATAGTCTAAAAATCTTGAGGGCATCTTATACTGAACAGGACATCCATATTGCTACAGATATTGATAGTGTCACGGCTCTCGGCTCTTCTGTCGGCGTGGCTGCACATAAACTAGACAGCCATACCGCATGAAAGGTTTCTAACTTACCTTGGTCGCCGTGGGCAGCTGCCCGGTCTCCCTCTGTTCCGGTCCCCAGCGGGTGCGACATTCTTTAAAACGCCGGCTGATGCGGTTCAGGAATTTATAATAAACTTACCTTCGCCCACATTAAAGATGGCGCCAACTTATATTTTGGGGTCAGAGGTTGGAGCCAATTACAGCCTAAAAAAGGTTATTTAAACCCAAATTACCTTTCTGCCAGTGCCCTGTTGTGGTTTCCACTAGCTGGTTATCCGAGAGTGTGTTCCTGATCGTGTTTTTTCTGATTTTTTACTTTGGCTTTGTTTTGACTTCCCTGATTTCTGGTATCCTTGACTTCTTGCTTCCCTCATCGTTGCGTCTCATTCTGTGTCCCTGACCTCGGCGAGTATTTTGACTATTCTCGGGTACGTTAAGTCTGGCCATTCTAAGGTCCGTTAGACGTTATCCTTAGTCGTTAGGTGTAATACAATTCTGAATGCTGGATCAACTATAATCCTGACAGATAGAGCACCAGGGCCTTATATCTCCTCCATTCCACAGAAACCGTGTTTGCAAAGAGACCTCACTGATTTACTGTACTCGAGTAAACTCTTTCACACAGAGGGTTGTCCCTGTGATATGACTTACTAATTCAAAATAGATTCTCTTTCCTTAATGGCGAAATGTGAGGAGGCCCTAGAAAAGGCATTAACTCAGAAGAAAGGGGATTGTATCATAGAACTAGTCTATAAATGCTTTCAAGGATGCTAGGACATAGGAACTCTACTACAAATGTCTGATTCACTGGTACTACACTAATATTTTGCAAAGACAATTCATTTTCAGCAAATTGGTATTGTGGTGCAGAGGGGCGGGGGGGAGGGGGCTAGTCTGCTCCACATATGGTTGCATTGCTCAGTTATTTAGGCTTTCAGGTGAGAAATAAATGACGTGTTGAAATGAAATGTGGTGGTCAATGACCCTCTCCATTTCAATAAGAATTTCTACTCCTACATCAGACTGTAGGGTCTGTACAAGCTTATTACAATATATGTATATGCTCTCCCTTGCCTTCTGAGCCAATAAACACAATATGGACAATGTGGACAATATGAGTGCATACAGCTGTAGGAAACAGGAGGCCTGTGGGAAGCAGTTGTTTTATTGGCTGAAGTTTATGTCCTCTCTAGACTTTTCTAATTATGCACAAATTGATGCTGATCGAGTATGGGAGTATGGGAGTATGGGATGAATACTTGGCTTGTTGTAGGTGGTGTGGAAGGTGCTGGACACACATCACATGCGGACACTTTGAAAAAGCCTTTACATAAGATGAAACGCGTTAGTGGTTTTATTATAATCCTTTATTGTTTTATAGTTATAAATAACGTTCCTTTTTAATTTTTGCTCTTGGATACTTACTTTTCTGCTCCTGGATACCTTCTCTTCTGTAATACACCTCTCCTGGTAATATATGTAGTGGGGATTTGCTCCACTAAGGCCTAAGGATTGAGCAATAACCTCAGATTTCTCTGGGAAAATTAGTAATATCCATTTCTTTCCCTGCATAGTTTCTTTTATAGTGAGCACTATGTTTTGTACTTTTATTTACACGTGCTGCTGCTGACCACCCCTGATTGGGACTTTCGAAAGTGGAATGTGTACTTTTATTCAGTGCTCTATTACTTGTCTGGTGAAAGCCTTACGTTCCATAGAGGAGGGTATACCATACCATATATCCTCAGGAACGGGATTGCTCTGCCAAGGCACAGAATCTCTGAGCTGGAGTAAAGTTTTATTGAATGTAAGTGGCTCTCCACCTAATTTCGGGTCCTTATATAGAGAGACACTCCACCATTGAATTTTCGTTTGTTCCGTTTTGTCTTTCATATCCATCTACTGGAAGCGCAACCATCCACCTATTGTGAACTAATATCTGTATAGGAAATTATGATTTGGCAATAGAGATATGCTAGTTATAAAAGTTTGATAAATGTCCATTTCTATTTAAATACCACCCCACAATCTGCTGTATTTAATTAATTTGTACAGTGCTAAATAAGAAATGAGGAATAACTATCAATCTGTGGGAAGGAGTGAGTAGCCATCTGCTCATAATATAATTTTTTTTTCACACTTATGCCATGGAACAAAAATGGGGGAGGGGGGCATTCTTCTGGGGACCTTCATTGTTGGAATCCAAATCCACTTTTCTGGGGCTTTCCAGGGTACCATGTGTACTAATTTTGGACCTTACAAACATAGTCAGATCTTTTAAATAAAGAGTTTAATTATTTTATATGAGTGAATGAATGGATTCATTAATAAAGTTTACATTAAAATGTTTCTTTAATATTTTTTTTAGAATTCCATTTAGTTGCAAAACATGATAACGATAATAGATTACTCCAACATCAATCTTGATCCATGCCCTCCAAACCATTACTTCCCCGTTATAGTGCCCTAACTAATTGACCTCCATCTGCTCAAGCATTAAGTTTACTTTCAGTCCTCTCAGCTTGTCTTTCATCATAGCAATTATCTTCTCCTGATGTCAGGATTTCCTAGTGTCTCTGCCCCTTTATCATGTTCTCTTTTACTGCCCTGATATATTTCAACACTTTTCCATATCTAAAACTCGCTTCTTCTTTCCGGCTACAGTCTTCAACTGCCCCAATATATAAAAGCATTAATAAATGCAAAATGCCTTGTTTGACTTGAGATTTATCAGGTCAAAATTGAAGTTACTCAAGGGAAAAGTGCTAAATGTTCAGAGATCCTTTTGGTTTCCATAGTGATTGTTCTTTATTTAATACTTTGCCGCAGAATATCACATGTGCTTTACCTTGATAAATATCTTCCCATTGACTGATTACTTTTCCATGAACCTGTTACATTAACAGGGAAATGATGCAGTTATTCTAGCTATTTTTCACAACACATAGAAGATAAGGATAAAAATGCTGTGATTTATTTAAAGGAACAGTCTAAGTAGCCACTACAGTCTCTCCCTTGTAGCTATTATCATATTACCTTTTTAGCACGGTTTAACAGCTTACCTAGGTGCCGCTGGGTACCTGCACCAAACTCACCTTATCTATTGTTCTCCAGCAAAAGAAGCTGGGTTTTTTATGAAAAACAGGACCGTGGTACCATCTTTTTCAGGATTAGTATTCCAGAAACTGACATTGTTACCCTTGCAAAACCTTTCCTTATCAAGAACCTAGAAAAACAACCTGTTTCTTAATCGGAACAGTGTCATGTCCCCAAAAAGCAAATGTTATAGAACTACTCTTAGAGACATGCTGAATGGGTTTTAATTCCATTTCAACAAGTATATATAGAGGACAATTGCTACTGAAGCTTAATTACTATGCAACAGTTTAGGATTCATTTAATGAGTTCCTGTGTGCCATGTTACGCAATTAACAGAATGTACCATATGAATCACATTATCTATACAAGCAAATAGCTAAATCGGAATGTTTGACCTGCATTGCAAAAAAAAAAAGGTACCAGGGACAACATCTGGTTCTTATGGCATGCTGCCACATCTGAATCATCCACGCAGGTTAATTATTGGATAATGTGCAGTTAACAGTAATTCACCAGCTTTTCAAAAAGAGAGGATCAAGGAGGCAGATGTTTCCGTAAAGGAATTAATTTAGACAGTTGACACCTTCATAACAATTTGACAAAGACTCCTTTCGAAACACTTTGGAAGAAAGGAGGAAATGTTTGCGATGTGGACCACATAGAATGAAATGTCACTTTGATTCGCCATTTGATAGAAATTGGCTTATTGCCACGCATCTCCTCAAGTATTCAAAACACCTGAAATGAGCACTTTCTTTCACGAAAAGAGTATTGAAATTTATTGTCCTGAAAGTGAGAAAAAAAAAAAAGATAATTTGTTTGGGTGATTTATTTAAAACACCCAAATAGTACAGTATTCCAGCAGTGTTAGGTTTCAATTCTAGGTTTTGTCCTCTTTATTATCTGCTGTTAATCAGAATTTGTAAGCAGGGCTCTCTCTTTTTGTTTTTCTGGACCCAAGCCTAGATAATTTAGCTTAGATTACAATGGTACTTCACACTTTCTTATAACACTAGGCTTTCCAGTTTTAAAGAACATTTATAGTATCAGAATAATTTGAAACAGGTGTTTAAACGTCTTTCTTGCGCTTTGCAACAGACGGCTTATGTATTTTTCATTATACACAGAGACAAAACACAGTACTTAACAGAATGACCATCTGTCTCAAAATACAGTGTGCTTAAAATGGAAGGTGAAATATATATATATATACATTTTTTTATTTATTTTACACTCAAGTATTTTTGTCATTTTTATAAGAGTACAGTGAGGTAATAGATACAAATCTGAACTTTTATTTACTTCGACAGTTGTAAAGAATTGTAATCAACAAAAGAGTCATATATTCAAGAATTTTATCATCTGACCCAGTGATATATCTGCAAAATTGCGTAAAGCAAGTGAACGATAATTTAAATTGCAGCGCTAGCATGCAGTGGGCAAATAGTTTAAAACCCTCGGCAATGTGAAGGTGTAATGGTATTTATTAATTAATTACTTTACATCATAAAGAAAGCATAGTTAGTGTAATGCTTTGGAGACACCAATAGGGGCCGTGTGTAGGAAGACATGTTTTTCTGGCAGTGACATTACAGGCCAGCCTACTTATGAATACACTGAATTAAAACCAGATGTAGGAGGAACTCTATATCTTTGCCTGTACTTGACTGAACCTAAGATGTAGTACCAGCTCTGACTCAGGGCCGCCATCAGGGGGTGATAACCATGACGGTTATCACTGGCCTGTTGGCCCTGGGCTGCCCAGCCCCCACGTGGAGCGGCAAAACTGGCAAGCATTTAGGGCCACCCGATGGGCCCTATATCTTCAGGGGCCGGTCAGCGCTGAAATTGCACGACCAGGCCCCTTTAAAAAAAAAATTGCGGCTACCCCGCAAGTGCTGCTGTGAGGAAGTGACGGCCGGTAATTTCCTGCCAGCTTACTCCATGGGAGGGAGAGGCAGAGCAGAGGACAGGACAGGGAGAGCAGAGGACAGGAGAGGAGAGGACAGGGAGAGCAGAGCAGAGAACAAGAGGGGAGAGGCATCCACTCCCATCATCCCCAGCCACCCTGCTGCAACTTAAAGGTAAGAGGAGGGTGGCTGATAAATGAGGTGTGTGTATATGTATGTGTCTGCATGTATGTATGTATGTTTGTCAGTATGTATGTCCGTGTGTATGTATGTATATATCTATCAGTATGTATGTCCGTGTATGTGTGTATGTCTGTTTGTGTATGTCAGTATGTATATAGTCAGTATGTATGTCTGTGTGTGTGTGTATATATCTATCAGTATGTATGTGTGTATGTATGTCAGTATGCATGTCTGTCTGTGTATGTGTGTATGTATGTGTGTGTATGTCAGTATGTATATATCTCAGTATGTATGTATGTCTGTGTGTGTATGTCAGTATGTATATATGTCAGTATGTATGTATGTCTGTGTGTGTATGTCAGTATGTATATATGTCTGTGTGTGTCAGTATATATGTATGTATATATCTATCAGTATGTATGTGTGTATGTATGTCTGTGTGTGTGTATGTCAGTATGTCTGTATGTATGTGTGTGTATGTCAGTATGTATATATGTCTGTATGTATATATGTCTGTGTGTGTGTGTGTATGTCATTATGTATGTGTGTATGTATATATCTATCACTATGTATGTCATTATGCATGTATGTCTGTGTGTGTGTATGTCAGCATGTCTGTATGTATCTGCGTATGTATATATCTATCTGTGTGTTTGTGCGTGTGCGTGTATGTCTGTATATCAGTATGTATGTGTACGCCATTATGTATGTATGTATGTATGTATGTATGTCAGGATGTATTTATGTGTATGTATGTATGTTTGTCTGTATGTCAGTTTGTATGTATGTCTGTTTGTCAGTTTGTATGTATGTCTGTCTGTCAGTATGTATGTATGTCTGTATGTATGTGTGTATTTATTGCTTGAACAATATATGTATGTATGTGTGTGTCAGTATGTAAGTATGTATGTACGTCAGTGTGTGTGTCTGTATGTCAGTATGTGTGTGTGTATCTGTATCTCCTTGCATGTGTATGTGTCTGTTTCAGTATTTCTGTCTGTTAGTATGTGTGTATCGTTCTGTGTGTGTGTCTATGTCCTTTTTGTGTGTGTGTATTCCTGTGGGTGGGATTTGGAGGCGGGCACCCGGGGGCCCAGACCTTGAGTTGTGTTAGGGGCCCCACAATTTATGATGGCAGCCCTGCTCTGACTTAACCCCAGCCAAGGGCTGGGGCCTTGTAAGTAACATGAATCCATTGTAACATTTAGCAACTGTTATAACCTTTTGTAAGTAATATGTTGTAGTTTTGTATTGTATAATTATTGTAGTAAATTAACATTCTGCTAGCATCTGTTTACTTATTATAGTTATATTAAATATACATTTAATATTACAATGTTTTGTGTATTTTCTATCCACATATTCGACCATAATACCACGAACTATAAAAAATATTTATGTTGCTCCTTATTGCTTAATTATTATATATTCAAAGATTAATATTCATATTTAAGTCACGGCCACAACAGAAGGGTAACTATGTGGTGGTTGGCAGCTCATGCTATCCAGCCTCCACATTTAAAAAGTAAATAAATAAATAAGCCTACAAAGGAAGGGGGGGGGGGGTCAAAGAGACTCCAATAATACTATAAAAAAAGGCTTTTAATTTTCCCATGTCCCCAAACACCCAAATAATTAACCCTCACCGTACCAAGGATTTGTAAACTAGATGCCCGCTAGCAGCGCTAGCAAATAGTTCATATTTTTTTAAAACCCAGGTCCGGATTCAAAGTATTTAAGCCCAGATTGGAAACATTTGGGACTGGATTTCAGCTGTCTAGTGACGTTCGGTCCAGCTGAAACATGGATGAAAGTCAGGCTTCTTTGGAGTCTGAATTGCAAAATAAATACTCTGTTAAATAACGTGAACAATGTCCAGATTTTGTAGCCAGATAGTATTGCCTCGGTTGGCACGTGGCATTCGGCATTTAGTAAATAACCTTGTATATGCATTCAATGAACTCTTGTAGGTAATGTGTATGACAACAGATAACAAAAGTAAGATACACACAATAGAGAAGACTCTTGTATGTTAAAACAAAAAAAGCAAAACAAAAATTATGAGTGATATATTTCGGGAAATCACCGATTAAGTTATTAAGTTAATTACGTATACAATAATTACACATTTTTAAGCACTTACAGGCCTTGAGAAAACATTTGCTCAGATTTTAAATATAACAGATATATACATATACATATTTCAGAATATAGATGAACTTTAAAGATCACTGATTGAGCTGTATCCCCCAAATGGAGTGTATGCAGCTAACATGTAAGAAAGAAAAAAAGCAAAGATGGCTCTATCTATCTATTTATCAGAGGTTTTGTGCATTGCCATTCACTCCACTGCTGGGTGCCTTCTCGTTCTGGTGTTTATTTTGCAACTGGGATCACCTGACTGGGCTTATTATACTTTTTTATTATTAAAGACTAAACTAGCTAATCCTATTTGTTGCTCGCTGGTACGTTAAATACTAAACTAGTTAATCCTATATGTTGCTAACTGGTATGTTGAATATTACGCTAGTTAATCCTATTTGTTGCTAACTGGTACGTTGAATAAGCCTTTCGACTCATCACATGTTGATCTAGGAGTCCTATTAAAACAGTAACAACACAGGATGGGCAGACTTGCAGGAGATCCCTCCACCACCAAATTCTATATATGAGGATCCTACAGCTGTGTGTGGATCAAACCCTGCTATATCCTGATATAACTTTGATGTGAAGTGAGGTACTAAAACTGTTGTGGATGCACATTGGTCACAGCTAAACGGGCTACAAAATAATTTGCCATTAAATTATACATTGTGATAGAAGAAAGGTTGTATAATTTACACAAGGAATAGACAGATGTGGCACAATAACAGGTTTCACATCCTCTGAGTGGCAATTGCCAACTATCCTCAGGTGAAAGATAGACAAGTATGTATTTCTTATGTCTTGCAGTTAGTAGCATAACATTAGAAATGAGTTATTAGACTGAAAAGACTCACTAAAAAGCAGAGCATTGAATTCTTATCCTTTTGAAATGTTAGTACACATACCTGCATCACTCATCCACTTTCTGCCTTGGTTATCAAGATTTTAGAGCCAAGATAGAGGTGTGTCATGTTATATAATATGATGGATGACTAATCTTCATTGTCATATAATCTCTCGTGTTTGTGCATATATGCAAAATAATTAAACAATCTCACTAGACTATATATTGTTTCCGGCTTGCTTCTACAACATATCCAATATGGATGTCAGAATATCAATTTCAAACTTCAAGGGTGTTAATTAGCAGATTTAGAGACACTCTCATACAAAACAATCTCATTGAATAATATATTTTCTCACGTCTTGTCATACACATATTAGTCATGGGCATTCATGCACACCAAACTTAGCTCTGTAATTTAGGGAGAAATGGGTAAACTCAAATCTCAAATATTTGAGTAAAATGAAATGTATGGTGGAAGATAGCCTACAAAATGTCTGCACATGTCCTGTAATCATTTTTAGGTATCCTACTGGATAGGAATCAGGAGGTGTACTCATGGCCAGTGCAAGACTATTTTACACTATAGGCAAGACCAGCTACTTGCACCCCTACTCAGTGGGAGTCTCTTAGTATGTCTCTTCTCCCCAGCACCTTTGTGGGTCTCTTTCTTTTTTGTGTCCCTTTCTCCACCAGCCGCTTTTTGTGTCTCTCCTCCAGCTACTTTGTGTTTATCTTTATCCCCCAATCCATCTGTGTGTCTCATTGTCCCCCAGCCCCTTTGTGTGTCTCTTTCTCCCCCAATCTCGTTGTAGGTCTCTACTCCCATGACCCTTTTCCCCCTTTCCCTCTGTGTGTCTCTTTTCCCATTCACCAAGCCCTCTGTGTGTCTCTTACCCCCAGCACCGTTGTAGGTCTCTTTCTCCCACCAGCCCATTTTTGTATCTCTTCTCCCAGTCTCTTTTGTGTGTATCTTTCTCTCTGTCAGACCAGGCAGACAGAAGATTCTCTACCAAAGTCTATTCGGCCACGCTATATTAAGTGACTGGCAGGAAAAGGAGGAGCACTGTGCAATGTGCTCCCCTCCTCACCAGTAGAGATGTCCCGAACAATTCGCCTGGAACTATTCGCCGGCGAACATAGCTTGTTCGCGGTCGCCACGGCGGGCGAACATATGCAATGTTCGGTCCGCCCCCTATTCTTCATCATTGAGTAAACTTTGACCCTGTACCTCACAGTCAGCAGACACATTCCAGCCAATCAGCAGCAGACCCTCCCTCCCAGACCCTCCCACCTCCATGATGAATAGGGGGCAGACCGAACATAGCATATGTTCGCCCGCCGCGGCGACCGCGAACAACCTATGTTCACCAGCGAACAGTTCCCGGCGAACTGTTCGGGACATCTCGACTCACCAGGACATTGCCCCCATGGGCTGGTGCACCCTAGATGGCTGTCTAATTTGCCTAGCTGTTGCGCTGGCCCTGGGTGTACTTTATTGATCTATGTTTAGTATCTCTGTAAGGATGGCAATGCAAATCTACATTCCTAAGCCATGCTTTAGCAAAATGGCATGATTGCATCCAAAGGGTGCACTAGTTATGTGCTAGGTGTGATTAGGTACACTTACCAACCCTTTTCCTCTCACTAGGTCCTTAATGCACTTTTTGTGTCAGTTTTGCTTAGCTCATTATCAGTTGAAATATTAAAACCATGAAAATTGATTGCTATGTACATACAATTTTATCATTCGAAAAATTATTGATGTGACTTGTCTTTTAAAGTATTTTGTTCTTCACCTATCAACCTTATGTTCCACATGTAAGTTTTGTTGACAATTGTAAAAACATGTTTTTAGTTTGATAAGTATAAATATCCACAGTGAATATTTTTTTGTGCACACCTATGCATTTTATTCAGGAATATATGTTATTCAAGTTGCCAAAATGAGCCCATGAGAATGATTAGAACTTTTTAGCCCCAAGCTGAGAGTTCTTATCTCAAGTCATCTGTCAGCATACCTGGTTGATATAAGGGCAAATAATCATCTGTATACCAGTCTTAAAATTGTTTCTCCAAGTTAATTGCTTGTTTCACCTGCTGTGTAAATAAATGATGCTGGGTTTTGAAGAACCCTTAACAAATTCGCACTCTGTGTCACATCGATCATCTTTAAGCAAACATAATTCTAGTAGAACGCTTCACTTAAGATAGTTAAAATACAGAACATGTTTGCATTAAGAAAATCATATATTAACAAAACATGTTTTCTGGTTTAAGGGGTAACATTTTATTTTATTGGCATATAATTAGTTTGAATGAAGAGATTCCTTTTTATTTTAAAGATGATTATCAGTTTCAATCCGGGCATGAGGTTTAATTGACTGGATGAATGCCATGAACTTTTAAGAGGTGTCTTCTGACATCACTCCATGTAATTGGTTAATTTAGTTGTATTTTTAATGCATATTTGAGATTTCAAGATCCCCTGTGACACGTGGTCTATGGGCGAATACAATGGGTTAATATTGGTATTATAAAAAAAAAAAAACGTGAATTATCACATTGACTGAAAAGATGTGTATGTCACTTTTTCTTTCTTTGTTAAATGTTGTTGTTTTTGTCTACAAAATGTATCTATTGTGTCTTTTCACTTGTAATATGGAAACACATTATTTTAGCATATGATTCTTGCATATAATGACTACTATTGTATTAACTGTCTCTACTGAATGCTTTTTAAAAAAACAATAAAAATACAGATGCACAATATATATATATATATATATATATTCTCCACATAATGCAAGATAAAATTCTGTTTGTACATGCCAGGAACATGTGGACCTGAAGCTTAAACATCTTCTGTGTTTGGAGCACCAAACCAAAAATATCAGATAATTGTGATTAGCTTCTTCACCAAGACAGTTTAACTTCCAGTAGAAGTAGTGCTTACAGTTAAAAGGACACTCCAAGCACCATGACCACTAAAGCACACTTTAGAAAGGTTTGATTTTGGTTTGACTTCCTGTCTGGGGTCCATGGGTGTCACTGCCTGCTCCTACTATAACCTATAAAGAGAGCTAAGCCTGGTGGTGCTTGACTCATTGACTAAGATTGAGCAATTGAAGCTGTCAGCTACTAAGCTAGCCCTAAGCTGGAGCTTCCATCTCCCCTGAAGTCAGAGAGGAGGTGGAGAACTGCACCAAGAGCACCATTGGTAAAAAGTCAAACAGTTCCAAAATGACTACTTACAATTGGTGGATTAAAGGGGGGGGGGGTTATAGCATGCTGTAGAGCTTAGTGTGCTAGGAGTGGTCCTTTAAAAATATATCTGGTCAATATATCTAATCGGATATCTTTAAAGTCATCATGAAAATCAAGAGGTTTATCAAGAGGAATATAATTCATACTGCAATTTTAAGAAAAAACATCTTAATTGACTTTGTTGTAAATATTTGCTTTTGAGATTTGTCTTCAAATTGCTTGTATTTCTTCATAGACTATTTATTTTATGTCAACTGTCTCACCTTTCCTTTAACATATCTGTGTGCATCAAACCACTTATAAATAGTTTGAAAAGAATATCCAGCATTAAAGTGACTAAAATGACTTATAATGGATATCATAAACACTGGCTATCTAGAACTGTCCCATCACTGAGGGTTTGAACAAGAGAATCTAGGTGAGAATGCACATGTAATAAAAAGGACACTTGTACTAAGGTGCTTGAAGGAAGAGCAAGTCCCCAACAGACTAATTTCGAAAAGAGTACTTAATCACTCAAAGTGGGATCCGTAAGTAGACTTTATTCTGGAAAAGAAACAGCAATGTTTAGACTCAGGTATTGAAACTTCATCAAGCCTGATAAAGGCTCGATACCTCAGCCAAAATGTTGTTGTTTGGAACTGTACCTTGTTCCAAAATAAATTCTGCTTATGGTCTGGATACCACTTTGTGCGGCCAGACTGTCATTCAAATAAGTTTATTGAACTGACACTGTTCATGTGTCATCAATAACCTGTGTGCATTGCTTTCCCATTGTACACTGATCGGGAAAACATGAATCAATTTATTATAATAACTCCGGGAAAGGCATTGCTGATTGACAGATAGTGGATTTACAGTTGCACTCTAATTCTCCTTATCCTGAAAATGCATACAGTCTTAAACTAACTGGTGAGTAAGAAGATTGTTGAGTAGAAATAAGATTGTATTACATCATTGTAAAAGCATTATAAGTAACACAACAGAGTTAACAAAATAGAGCCCTAATTAATTCTACAGCCAGATTGCCAAATCTCTACTCTGTTCAAAGATGAGAATGGCTCACATGGGCCTCTAGGGTGTACAGGTCTAACAAATAATAACAAGACTCATTTTTTTTCTTCAAAAGACAAGGTGTCATGAATGATAGAAAGCCTTTACCCTAATTAAACACACTTTTTGGATAGCATAGTTTATTCTTCAAACTACAAGGAAACAAAGTATATCTCAATAAAAAATCAACTTTGCAGCATAGCTACTGCTCTTAAGGATACATAGTCTGAGATGTTGTTAGGTCGATTCTTCTTTTTTGTTGCAAGCAGAATTACAGATAAGGAATGTAAAATTTGGCTTCACAGCACAGAATGCCAGGGAAGCTGATAATGTTGCTGTACAGCAGGGAACGCTAATGAAGCTGAAATTCTGGTTGCAGGGCAAACAATGCCAATGAACCGCATGCGTGTGTACTATTTCTGCAAGCTCTTCCCTACTGCATGTACTTGTTTTGAGAAAGCAATCACAGCAAATGTAATACGTTACATTAAAATATTTACTATAACAACAATGTAAAAAAATTTGAAAACCAGTGACCCGTGCTGAACAGTTACTTTTATACATTATGCATTGTGGTACATAATAAATTGTGAAACATTTATGTAGCTATTTAGGGTATTGTTTGTTCGGCAGGCAAAACTACAGTCTCGTTTATCGCTTACTACCCTGTAAACCTTTAATCTATTCATCACTGAGTTCTTTTTGCCAAATCCATTTAAAAGGTAATCTTTAAATTGAAACAGATGTAAAGCTAGAATGTGCAATAAAAACAAACAAAAAATATATTTTGTGCGTAGACTGTTATTCAATAATAAATAAAATGTAAATATAATACATTTATACAATGGTTTACTTTTATGTGCATGTTTGTTTTTTGCAGGAATAAAAATTGGACTTAAATAATATAGCCCAATTTGTTTTTCAAAAGTTCAGCTAGGCTTAGGAACATTTTTGTAACATATCGTGGTGAACAAAATTATGATTAAATAGTTAAATTATCTGCACATGGGCATTTCAATGCAAAATTATGGTCTTCTAAAAGCAGTATATTCATGGCTTGTCAGTGAAAGTGTTAGCACATTAAGCCCCTCCCTGAATTACCTCCATAGCTAGAAATATGAAGATTTAAATTATTTGTCAAGGCCTTGCTAGAAAATCATCTATATCTCTTCATTAGCCTATTAATATTGGCCACGATACCTTTCCCACAAGCATTAACCCCTTCAGGACGGAGTCAATAGTACACGTTCTGATCAAGATATTTGCGCTATATGTCTGTTCAACCGTAATTCACCTCTTTCATATTAAATGCACCCACACTTATTACATATCATATTTTTGTTCAAGAGAAACAGGGCTTTCATTTCATATCAAATAGTTATATATGAAACATACCTTATTATGAATAAAATAAAATAAAAACTGTGAGAGATGTTAATTTTTTTTTTATTTGTAGTTCCGCCTCACATTTTAGCTGTAAATGTCATAATACTGTTAGGTTTTACTGCAAAAAAATTCACATATTTGTAATCAGCGATGTCTCACGAGTACAACAGTACCCCCCATTAACAGGTTTTATGTTGTTTTGGAAAGTTACAGGGTCAAATATAGAACGTTCCATTTTCAAATTGAAATTTGACAGATTAGTAATGTTACCTTTGAGACGGTGTGGTAGCCCAGGAATGAGAATTACCCCCATAATGGCATACCATTTGAAAAAGTAGACAACCCAAGGTATTGAACGTGTGTTTAGTCTTTTTTAGTAGCCACTTAGTCACAAACACTGGCCAAAGTTAGCGTTCATATTTGTTTTTGTGTGAAAAAAGCAACAAAATAATATTTGGCCAGTGTTTGTGACTAAGTGGCTACTAAAAATGACTGGACATACCCCATTTTCAATACCTTGGGTTGTCTACTTTTGCAAATGCTATGCCATCATGGGGGTAATTCTTATTCCTGGGCTACCATACGGTCTCAAAGGCAACATAACTAATCTGGCAAATTTCCATGTCAAAAAAATGAAATGCAAGCCTTATATGTGACTCTCTAACTTTCAAAAACACCATAAAACCTGTACATGGGGGGTACTGTTATTCTTGGGAGACTTCACTAAATACAAATATTAGTGTTTTAAAACAGTAAAACATATTACAACAATAATATAGTCCATAAAAGTGCAGTTTGTTTGTAAAAAATGCAAAAAAAATCACTTTTACTTAAAATATCATCGTTGTAATACAATTTACCAGTTTTAAATACTAATATTTGAGTTCAGCGAAGTCTCCCGAGTAAAACAGTACCCCCTATGTACAGGATTTATGGTGTCTTGGAGAGTTACAGGGTCAAATATAGTGCTTGCGAATTAAATTCTCTGCTCTTTCTCCCTGTGTTGTCAGGCATGTAAATCACATTTTAATTAATCAAATGACATAATTATGTTAAAAGATTACTTAAATATACACGGAGAATTTTAATATATATGCATTTATAGGTATTTAAATTCTATGTGTAAACTAATGTAATCTTTTATGTAATTATATGTATTTATCTCTATATTTTTTATTTATTTTTATTTATTATTGCCATTTATATAGCGCCAACAGATTCCGTAGCACTTTACAATATTATGAGAGGGGGATTTAACTATAAATAGGACAATTACAAATAAACTTACAGGAACAATAGGTTGAAGAGGACCCTGCTCAAACGAGCTTACATTCTATAGGAGGTGGGGTGTAAAACACATTAGGACAGGAATTTACAATCAAATAAGGTGGGCTGCCCTTTAGGAGAGGGCAAGAGACAGGTATGTGAGGTAAGGGTTAGTCTTGGAGGCCATAAGCTTTCCTAAAGAGATGGGTTTTAAGGCACTTCTTAAAAGATGCAAGACTAGGGGAGAGTCTGATGGCGGTAGGCAGGCTATTCCATAGGAAGGGAGCCGCCCGCGAGAAGTCCTGCAAGCGCGAGTTGGCCGTACGAGTGCGGACAACGGACAGGAGGTGGTCACGGGCAGAACGGAGAGACCGAGAAGGGACATACCTATGGATCTGTGAGGAGATATAAGAGGGGCTAGAGTTGTTCAGTGCTTTATAGGTGTGAGTTAGTACCTTGAATTGACTCCTATAGCATACAGGAAGCCAATGTAAGGACTGGCAGAGGGGTGAGGTGTGAGAGAAACGACTAGAGAGGAAAATCAATCTAGCAGCAGCATTCATTACAGACTGTAGGGGTGCAGTACGGCTATTGGGGAGACCAATCAGGAGAGGGTTACAATAATCCATGCGGGAAATTACTAGAGCATGGACAAGCTCCTTGGTAGTATCTGGTGCAAGAAAGGGGCGGATGCGGGCTATGTTTTTAAGATGGAATCTACAGGATTTGGCAACATGCTGGATGTGAGGCTCATATATATATTTGCGGTTATTTGTATTTTATTTATCTATGTATTTTATATATAGATAGATATATATAGAATGGCATTCTAAGTGTATTTTGTTACCAATATATATAAACAAAATACAGTCAGAATGAAATTACATATCATTATATAATTTATTTAAAATTTTGTTTCAATATTTTATTTATTTTTTTATTATTTTATTTATTTATTATTGTAATTATACGTATATATTTATAATATGTGTATATATCTATTATATATATATATATAATATATATACATATTATATATATGTAACGTCATTCTAAGTGTATCTTAATACTAATATATATACTAATATTACTATTAAAATACATTATTTATGACTTTACATATATAATATGTATATATATTATATATATAATATATATATATATATATATATATATATATATATATATTATATATATAAAAATAATTTCAATTTATTTTACACATGTTTAATTTTTTTTTTTTTACACTACCTACCAGCAGGGGGACTGTCTGATATTTCAGACAGTCCCCCTGCTGGTAGATCCACAGCCAGTTATAGGGGGCCATGTGATCGCTCTTTGAGAGCGATCACATGGCCCCCGGGGCCCTCACTTGCCAGAGGAGGGCTGCTTGGGCTGCCAGAAGAGGATCGCGGCGGAGGTAAGTACCGCCGAGGTCCTGGGGGCTTAAGCCGTTACGGCGTTCTATGCCGCCGCAACGGCTTTAAAGCCCTTTAAAGCCGCGATGGCATAGAACGCCGTAACGGCGTTAAGGGGTTAAACACAACTATGATAAAATAGACAACAAACACCTGGCTGCAAAAAATAGCAAAAGCATTAAAGAATTATCATGTTTCTATGTGTAAGACTATGTTTTTATTTTAAAAAAAATTAGTCTAAAATTGGGGGTCATCTTATACATGGAGACATTTTATACATGGAGTAATACAGTAATCCATGCCATAAATCCAGTAGTGAGATCTGACTGGATGTACACTATAATTGGATGAAAAGTCAATCAATGACAGTAAAATAAAGGCTCTTCAAGCTGTCAGGGATATATAGAAAAAAAACCTTTCAAATTGGATAACTTAATTAATGAATCCTCTGAATTCCTTTCTTTATGCCATGTGTCTTTTTTTATTTTCCTATCAATTTGCTCTTTTTATTTTTTATTTCACTACAGTTATGTCAGGATGTGATTTTTTTTGTTGTTGTGTGTATGGCTGCAGAAAAGGATTAAGACTTTGTTAGTTACAATCGTCTTTATAAATATTAAGAATTATAATACACTGACCATAGATGTGTATTTCTTTTTTCACGGGTCTACGGGCATTACGATCACAAAACAGCAAACATGTTTGTTTCTTTTTTTCCCGCTGTAATTCACCAATTATTCCACGCTTTCTCCTGTATTACGGAAACTGAGCAATGATACCTTGAACAAATATATACTGGTAGAAATAATGAGTTGGATAGGATGTCAACCAGAGTAGCTGTACTGGTAAATAACACATCTCATTTTCTGTGCTATTGACCCAAGAAATTCAACCTCAAAGTGCAGTATTGTTGTGACACTGTTCTAACTGAGCATGCCCCAAGTACATTACAATTAAAAATACTAACTCATAACATTTTCAATGAATTCCCTCTATATTCTAAAAATAAATGTTAGAACCTTTTTACAATTAAGTGTCTTTAGCCCCAGTGCATAAATTTATATAAAATACCATTGGGTGTTTTTTTAGGGGGTGTTTTTCCTCTTCTTGCAATTTCACCATAAAAGTGCCATTGTTTCAGATAAATTGCAGATGGCATATACTTATTCCCGCGACAGATGCCATTGGGCCAAGCAACAAAAGGGATGAAAGTCCAAGCGTGCTGCCTGAAAGGTCTGCAGCATAAAGAGATATGTATTGATATGTTTTTGAACCTTGAATTGTAGATAATTTTTCTTTTTCACATATTATCCAGTTATTTTGATTTCCAGTTTTCTGTGGTTGTTTTTGACCTTTTATATTTTAATACCAGTTACAATTTCTTCATTTGTCATATTTCCATATATGCAAATAATTGGATTTGCTATATTAATATATAAAAAAAATATATATTTTTTTAAATGTAAAATATAAATTTTCCTCCATTTAACATTCCTCCTGCCAGAACCATTTTAAAAACTATCACCAAATATACACAGACTGACATGCCACACATATACATTTACAATGTTAATGTTTAAAGATTTTATTGTGTACATACATCCTTGTGTATGCTTGTATGTGTGCCTGTGTGTACATGTCTGTGCCGGTATATGCCTGTCTTTGTCTGTCTATGCCAGTGTGTGTACCTGTCTGCTCCTTCTGTGTATACCTGTATTTGCCTGTGTGCACCTGTCTGTGTGTACCTGCCTCTGCCTGCCTGTGACCAGGGCCGGCCTTAGGGGTGTGCGAGCTGTGCGGCCGCACAGGGCGCCATGGAGCAGGGGGCGCCGTGCGGCCGCACAGCCGACCGGGATTTAAAAAAAAAAAGTTTTTTTTTTTTTAAATTTGCAGCGGGGGCGGAGCTTACCGTGCGGCGGGTGCGGAGCTAAAAGCGCCGGAAAACTGCTGCAGGGGAAGCAGGAAGGAGTCCCTGCTTCCCCACCAAACAGTCACCAGGAGCTGCACTGCCTCCACAATGAACTCCACAGGTAACTGTGTGATTGTCAGGTGAGTGTGACTCTCTGCCTGTGTGTATTACTGTCTGTGTGTATGACTGTCTGCCTCTGTGTGTCTGTGTGTATTACTGTCTGTGTGTGTGTGTGTGTATGACTCTCTGCCTGTGTGTATTACTGTCTGTGTGTATGACTGTCTGCCTCTGTGTGTCTGTGTGTATGACTGTCTGCCTGTGTGTGTGTATTACTGTGTGTGTGTGTGTGTGACTGTCTGCCTCTGTGTGTCTGTGTGTATGACTGTCTGCCTCTGTGTGTATGACTGTCTGCCTGTGTGTGTGTATTACTGTCTCTGTGTGTGTGTATGACTGTCTGCCTGTGTGTATTACTGCCTCTGTGTGTCTGTGTGTATGACTGTCTGCCTCTGTGTGTATGACTGTCTGCCTCTGTGTGTGTATTACTGCCTCTGTGTGTGTGTGTATGACTGTCTGCCTCTGTGTGTGTCTGTGTGTATGACTGTGTGTGTCTGTGTGTATTACTGTCTGCCTCTGTGTGTGTCTGTGTGTATTACTGTCTGTGTCTGTGTGTATGACTGACTGTCTGCCTGTGTGTGTCTGTGTGTGTGTGTGTGAGACTGTCTGCCTGTGTGTGTGTGTGTATATGACTGTCTGCCACTGTGTGTATTACTGTCTGCCTCTGTGTGTGTGTCTGTGTGTATGACTGTCTGCCTCTGTATGTCTGTGTGTATGACTATCTGCATGTGTGTGTCTGTGTGTGTGTGTGTGTATGACTGTCTGCCACTGTGTGTGTGTGTATGACTGTCTGCCACTGTGTGTCTGTGTGTATTACTGTCTGCCTCTGTGTGTGTGTCTGTGTGTATTACTGTCTGCCTCTGTGTGTGTGATTGTGTGTATGACTGCTTCTGTGTGTATGACTGCCTGTGTGTATGGCTGTCTGCCTCTTTGTGTATGGATGTCTGCCTCTGTGTGTCTGTGTGTATGACTGTCTACGTGTGTGTCTGTGTGTATGACTGTCTGCGTGTGTGTGTTTATGACTGTCTGCCTCTGTGTGTGTCTGTGTGTATTACTGTCTGTGTCTGTGTGTATGACTGACTGTCTGCCTTTGTGTGTGTGTGTATGACTGTCTTCCTGTGTGTGTGTGTGGATGTCTTCCTGTGTGTGTGTGTGTGTATGGCCGTCTGACTCTGTGTGTGTGTGTGTGTGTGTGTGTCACATACAACCAATACACGCATATCACACACTGTTAATACACCCATTACAAATATCACACATAGCATACATATCACACACAGTCATCACACCTACTATCACATACACAGACAACACAAACATTACAGCATACATGGATGACGGGGGGGGGGGCTGTGAAGATTTTCCGCACAGGGCGTCTAAATGCCAAAGGCCGGCCATTCCTGTGAATATGGGTACTTATCTGATCTTCTCTGTGCCTGTGCCTTTGTAGGTGCCCGTGTGTGTACCTGTCTCTGCCTATGTGTGTCTGTGCGTACCTGTTTGCATGTGTGCCTGTTTGTACCTGTCTATGCCTTTATGTGCATGTGTGCCTATTAATGCCTGTCTGTGCTGATAATTGTGTGTGTGCTTGTGCATTGCTGTGTCTGCCTCTATGTGTCTATGAGTGTGCCTGTGTATGTGTATCTGGGTGTGTGTCTATAAATAACTTTGAGCTGGGGAGGGACTTGGGGAGGGGATTTAAAAAAGGGGTTTCTAAATAATTTTTAGACTTAACCTACAACCCTTGCAATCAGAGTCATGTCCTGTTCAATACCATAAACATATACATACACATATTTGGGAAACAGCAATTACTTTAAATATGTCTCACTCTATCCACTGATGCTGCTACCCAATGTTAGCCCTAGAAGATAGGACAATATGTAGACCTATCTTTTAGGATGTTCAGGATTTTATGGTCCAATGCAAATCCAGTGTGTGATGTTTTAAACAAAACATGTCTGAGATAGCTGAGATAGCCATGCTCAGAGAATTGGACTTATTATTTTCAAAAATACCTTAACGTCTTGGCATGATTAGTCGATCAGTTGCTTTACAACATCCATCAATAAGAAGGTTGGAGAAATGAATCATAACTAATTATGAAAGGCACAACTTGTTTTTCTTGCTAACACATAATTATCATTAGTACCTAACACAGTGATATTTACATGAAATGTATTTTTTGCAACAACAACCTGGGATGCAGCCCCACTTTTCTCTATGGATCAGCCTCTGCAGTTTAGACCTAAAATAAAAATCTGCAATATTGTTATTTAGAGCAGACATTTCATGGGTTTGCTCGGCTGCATGTGTGGTCCAGTTAGCTTCTTAGATCAAACGCAGATCTAGTTTAGCAGGTAATTACTGAGACTAGATCTTTCCAATACCTTTTCACAAATACTGTCTTATATACTTTGTTGCATCAGTTTAATTGCCACATAAACCTTCCTTATTATAATTGTGCTCTCACTCAATAGTAAGGTATGTGGGGAGAAATGTATCCTCAACTACCAAGTTATTTTGATTAAAATAGTAAAATAGTAATTTGAAAATTGCATGTAACGCTAGAAAATAAATAAATATAGATAAAATGGCAATGTCATGTTAAAATACCTTTAAATAAAATGATACAAAATGAACACAAATTGAAATAAAACTGTGAACTGTGAATGATATAGAATAAATAAATAAAAAATTCAAATACCCAACCTATTGATATGTGTAAGGGGTTTAGAATAGAATTAATAAAACGTAAAGGTGTGCTAATACATGCAGGAAGCACAGTTATACAAAACATCTATGAAACTTTAGATATTGCAAACTGCCAGGAGGCCTGAAATATATTGTGTTAAGTGCCCTTCCTTCTCCCCCTGGCTGCTAAAATGCAGCCATGACGTTTAACCAACAAATGTTACCGTAAAATGTGAGAAAAAGAGGGAGGGTAATTATTTTCAATGCCTCTTCAGGGATGCAAAAAATACAAAACAGAAAATGGGTCAAATAATTTATGAGCTTGATATAGTATGTGGGACTTGCTATAGTTACTTACTATAGTTTAAGTTTGCTTCACAATTCAAAACAAACAATATAATTTTTTAAAAATCATTTTTAAGAATAAATTAATAGGACAAGCCAGTTAAGCATTGATTTTTTTTAAAATACAAACTTAACAAAAATGTTTATATTTAGCAACAAATAATGTAAATGTAATCATTAGCCTATACAAATTATAAAAGGACACTGACGTGTAATATTGCTTTCTAATTTCCCAATATCCCAATCTAATAGTTTCCTCTATACCATGAGCTAGGAATGGTGATCAATGGTGTGGATGAACAAACACATTTTTATTGCTCTGTTTTTGATATTTGACTTCTCTAAATGCATTTAGTTTGGTAGAACATTATAATCCCTGGACAGTGAACTCTCTCTTCACCAAGTATCACTGAATGACATCATGGTCTTTCTACAGCCACAGAATGGCCAGTCTTTAAAAAACAAAACAAATAAACACCAGCGTCATTACTAAGATGGTCTTTAGAAGATGTAGCCACAAATTTGCAGCTGTTAAACCATGCAATAATTTATGTGTACTATTTGTTTAGCCCCAGATCTTTCGAGGAAACACAGTGTTACCTTGCTAGTTGCTGGAATAAAAGCATTGGATGTTTGAAATGAATGTTTATTTTACTTAAATAAGCACCTCATTTATAGTTATTGATCAGTCATTGTTTACTTAATTCATTACTGGATGCTTTAAGATAAGTGAATACAGAGCATTCCCAAATATGCAAGGCGATGCCTCTACAGTAATAGGCACACTTCCAGAGTGTTCTTACTTAGGAGTGACAGTCCTTTTTGGGGGGCCAAATCTGTCAATCTCTCTTTTTTATCCTAAAATAAGTTTATTGTATTTTCTAGGAGCTTCAATTTGTTGGCATTCATGAGTTAATAACCGAGCTTCATAGAAATGATACTCACTGTATTGCATCTTTAACATACAACAAGTTAACAAATCAATTTGTATGAATAAGAAGCATTGTTCTTGTTCTAAATTACATCTTAGGTGATACAATTATTATCAGTAAGTCATCTAAAATGTCTTAGAACAGCCCCTGCCTGACTACACACCCACTCACACCGCTAAAATGAAAATGTCCCTCTTTGATAGGAGGTATAAACACGTCCCATGTCAAGTATGCTTTTTGTTTTTTGTCCTATTACCCTGTTGAAGGAATGCGCCTCCTGTGTTTATTCAAACTTCTGATCTCATCAAACATGCTGACCTATCCTAAATCTGAGTACAATGCTGGTGTATACTAACGTTACTTTAATTGATTTAATTGTAGAGGCTGTCAGTTTCTGCAATACCTGACATCCTAGCCGCTGTGGAATACAACTCCCATCATGCTATGTTGAGCTTCACTGTGATTTTTTTGTAGCAGCTGAAATAACAAAACATGCAGGTTCTGTCCCTTTAGATGTTTTTTATTTATTTGACAGTTCATAAATTGTGCTCTTGGGATGGCTGTTTAAAAAAATTACTAACTCTTACTGATTATATGACGAAGCTTGATTTGACTTGTTGTCACTGCAGTTGTAGGATTCCCCCTAACCATAAAAGTAATACATACAGACATAAAAAAATAACCATTACAATCTAGTTATAGCTTGATATCCCAGACAATGACATATTTTATTTGCACTGCCTCTACAGTGAACAATGCTTTGTTTTCATATTTAAAGGGACAATATAAGCACCAACACAACTTTAGCTGAAAGGGAAACTATAGTCTAGGAATAGTGATGTCCCGAACAGTTCGGCGGGAACCATTCGCCGGCGAACATAGCATGTTCGCGGTCGCGAACACGCGCGCTGTTCGGTCCGCCCCCAATTCGTCATCATTGATTAAACTTTGACCCTGTACCTCACAGTCAGCAGACACATTCCAGCCAATCAGCAGCAGACCCTCCCTCCCAGACCCTCCCACCTCCATGACGAATAGGGGGCGGACCGAACATCACGCGTGTTCGCGACAGCGAACACGCTATGTTCGCCGGCGAACGGTTCCCGGCGAACTGTTCGGGACATCACTATCTAGGAATACATAATTGTGCCCCCTCGATCGCATGCCCCCCACCCCATAGCGCACAAAGATTTAAAAACCCTTAATTCACCTGAATCCAGGGCCAATATCCCTCATCTATGAGTCAGACTCAGCCTCTGCTTTACCTCCGACATAATGTGCATGTGCAGCTATCGCTGCAAAAGAATTAGGACAACCCTGTAGGAAAGCATCAAATAAATACTTTCCTATGGGGTTTTAGCTGATGCTGAATGTCCTCATGCATAACATGAGGACATCAAGCATCAGTTAGTGGACCAAAAGTCGCCCAACGATCCGTAAACACCTCTAGTGGTTGTCTGGTAGATGGCCACTAAAGGTTGAGTTAACCGTGCAATGTAATTATTGCAGTTTCTTAATAACTGCAATAATTACCATTGCAGGGTTAAACTGACAAAGACAGTGCACCAAGACTACTTTAATGAGCTGAAGTGGTCTGGGTGCCTATAGCGTCACCTTAAATGATACTTGCAGAATAGCAGCATGTACTATAAATGCATATAAAATAGTGGTACATAATGCTGAAATGTGTGTATTATCCTATAATAAGGACATTAAAGAATTCTAGAGAAATCATAACAAACTATGAGATTAAACGATGGGTGTCTAAGCTGAGAAACAGGCAAAAATATAGCATATATTTAGAATGTGCAAAATAGATTATTTGACAAAAATAAATAATGTAGACAATATTGAGAGGAGGTGATGACAGAATACCAAAGGTACAATAAATTGGCAGATTAAAATAGGCAGAATTAATAAGGAAGCTAAATGAATACAAATGCAGACATTTGGGTGGGATTGTAATTGACATGTCTGTACATTAGGGTTAGGACCTTTAATTTAATTATACTAATAAACAATAAGGAGCTGATGGAGGTGATAGAATTGTAGGTCAGCTAATAAAAAAGTATGAGTGATTAATTATTTATCTTGGCTTTTTTTCCTGCAATGACTACATATACATATGCAATGTCGTAGCAACAAGAAAGAGTCTGAATTATTTTTAGACAATCATCACTCTCCCACAGAAATGTATATGACTTGCACTGAGTGTGACCACGTGATATCATCACATACACTAGACTTTAATAGTTTTCTAGGAAAATCATCTCGGAAGTACAGTACGCTGCAAGAACTTTGTTACATCAGTTCAATTTTGTCTGATACAACAGTGCATGCAAATGTCCAGAATATGGAATATAAGGAATATGTTAGTTTAACCCATAGAATGTACTTCATTATGTCTGCAAACACTATACAACTAACAACATGCATATTAAGAAAGGTAAGTCGGGGGCGTGGCTAACCACGGAGCAAGATGGTCGCATGAACCCTTTGCTCCACCAACAGGGCGCCTAATCCAATGCTATCCTAACGAACTAAGCAGCATCCACTGAAATTAATCAATGATGTCGCATCACAGGAATAAGAGGAGCTCGGCGAAACCGGACAAGCTCAATTTTTTTAGCCAGAAAAGCGCCCATGCGCCTCTGGCGGCACAGGCCTCGACGGACCCCACGGATCCTGAAATGGAGGATGGCGACCAGGTCACTAACCCATTACAATCACCAGACAAGTCACCGATCACGAAAGCAGATCTAACAGCAGCCCTGGAGATGCTCTCCACTAAGCTCATCACCACATGGCAGCACACGGCGGACTCTATGCGCAAGGACATCCAAGAACTTGGCAAGCGGACGTCGCACATGGAAGACAAGTGCGACGAGTTCGCTACCGCGCACAATGATTTGGCCACAAATGTGGAACGCATGGCGACAGAAATTACTAGACTGGAGGATAAAATAGCTGACTTAGAGGACAGGTCACGCCGGAATAACCTCCGATTAAGGGGAGTCCCCGAAGATGTTGCCACCGACGAACTGCAGGCCTATGTGAGGAAGCTACTGCACGCTTATGTTCCAGAAATACCGGCAGATATGCTACTGGTAGATAGAGTACACCGCATTCCGAAACCCCGGCATCTCCCACAGGCGACGCCCAGAGACATACTACTTCGGGCACACTATTTCCACATTAAGGAACATGTACTCAGAAGCAGCAGAATGCGGGAAAAACCTCCAACCGATTACCCCGATATCAAAATCTACGCAGACTTGTCAGCTGCTACCCTCAAAAAACGGAGGGAGTTCTCCCAAGTCACTAACACATTGCGGTCGCGAGGCATCCGATACCGCTGGGGTTTTCCCACTAAACTGATTGTTACTAAAGATGGCGGCACGACGGTGATGAACACCCCTACAGAAGGTACAACGAAATTGCTTGCATGGAATATACCGATGGAACCAGTGACCAACTCTACGAGTCAAGCAGGTACATTAAAACGGGACTGGGACAAACCTAAGCACTAATCTGATACCAGTTGACGGCCTGGTCTACGAATGTTTATGGCCTTACAACAAGGACTAAAAAACTTTATAGAGACACTGTGACTTTTCCTTCTCTCTTAGACTTTTTTGGCTTTCAGCGACAAGCTTGGATTGTCCCGGGCGCGGGATTCCTCAGGGGGTCTTGGCGGCCGGGGGAGGTCGGACCAGGTTCTCCCGCCATCCCTGTGACGAAGCGTACGCAGAGCAGTGGCAATCGCGGGGGGGCCGGGTCTGGCCGTCTGCCTGTAGTGGAGGAATACCCTCGTTCTGACCCGATACTGCCTTTAAAAAACACAAACCTTCGGAAGGCGAGTACCCTAAACCCACACACGCTCGGGTGTGGTGAGCATGCAAACTGCAGAGTGAGCGGCCCGCTAAATAGACTGAACAGGAGACACCTGTTAAAGGACATAATCCAATAATTGGGGCTCACTTGGGTCGTGGTGACCCCGAGGTAACGGGGACCTGCACTCCAGGCTCCCCGAAAATGTATTGGGATTTGTTATGTAGGGCATTTGAAGCATAGAGGGGGATGCTAGCGACAGGAGCGATAGTCGGTTATGTTGTGTTATGTAAACTAGAAACTCACTCATGTGTTAGGTTAAGAGGGTGTAATGAATGACAAGGTAACCCCATACTATGGAGAACCATCCCCATACCACCCATAATTAGTCTCCTCTGGTGACCGAGGACAATTAACAGATTACAGGCCTCTAGAAAGGGGCAGAAGGTAGGCCCCAACTCGGACTGAGGTCCCCAGAACCCAGTAAACCGTGAGGCGAATAAGCCATTCACACGGCACACCCTACACCCAGTGGATGCACCTATCAAAATACCCATAGGCGCCCAATGGCCACGTTTATGGTAGAAAACTATTTCTTCCATCCCTCGTTAGTGGTAACACCACTTACTGTCTCCGCGCGAGACGTTCTGTACATAGTTCTCAGTTTTTACCCCAGTTTATCCACCCCACCCCAAGATGTCATAGACCGGCAACAAACCCATACAGGGCCGAATCTCACACCCAATCTTTCCCTTTACCACCTCAAAAATGCAGTGCTACTTTGCCAAGTACTTCAATATTATCTGCCTAAAAGGTCGTTGCACGAGGTACAACAGCCCTCCCCCCCACATAGAGGTGGAGGTATTTTAATATTAGACCCTTCTGCAGCAGAGCATACTAGTTATTCATAAATGGTGAAAATAATGTCTATTAACACACGAGGTCTGAATACGCCACATAAAAGGAGACTCCTTATAGATGAAGCAAAGCACACTAAAGCTGATATACTGTGCATACAGGAGACTCATTTTATACATAATAAGGTTCCTACATTTGCAGGCAAAGAATACCCAATACAATACCACTCCACATATTCCTCAAAATCCAGGGGGGTGTCCTTCCTTATCCACGCTTCGGTCACATTTGAACTTTTGAGCCTCAGAAAAGACACGCAAGGCCGATACCTAATACTGCACTGTAGTATTAACAATGATTTATATACTTTGGTTGGGATATATGGCCCAAACACTAATCAGAAGAATTTCCTTCAGAGAGTATTACACAAAATTCCCACTACATACCCATCCTCCACAATTGTATGTGGTGATTTAAACCACATTCTACAGCCTAAACTGGACTCCACACAAACAGCAGGTCCCTTACGATGTAAATCACTATGCAAACAGGCTACGGCCTTAACAAAACTCCTTATGGAATATAACTTATATGATGTGTGGAGAACACACCATCCGAATGATCGGGAGTTTACCTATTACTCCTCAGTACATAAAACGTACACTCGAATTGATTTTATATTCGTATCAGGGGACCTACTACCGACGGCCTTACAAAGTGACGTAGGTAATATAGTTTGGTCTGATCACGCACCTACCACGCTAACACTACTAGATAAATTTAAATCACGTGCAACATCCCAGTGGCGTCTGAATGAGGCCCTCCTGCTAGACCCTAATTTCACAGCTAAACTCACAGAAGAGATTACCGCATTTTTTGCTATAAATGACACACCAGATGTCTCCTCGGCCACGGCATGGTTAACGCACAAAGCATTCATCCGTGGCCTCCTGATTAGCCAGGCGTCCTACCTACATAAAAAGGCAAAGGCAAATTATGTTTCCCTTGTGAGACAGCTTAGAAACGAAACGCTTATACAGATGTCCAACCCGTCCATGGCCACCCAACAAAATATAGATCAAATTAAAAAACAATTGAACGAAATCCACCTCCACACATCAGCCACTATTGCCAACAGACTTCAGCTCCGAACATATACACAGGGTAATAGGGCGGGGAAGGCTTTAGCAACTCTTTTGCGTCACAAAAGACAAAATTCCAAAATACCGTTTTTACTTAATCCACAAGGAAATAGAGTATACAACCCCTGTGATATTAACAACCTATTAGCCGATTATTATGATACATTATATAACCTAAAAAAAGATGTACATACGCACCAGCCAACTGCCTCAGACATTGACTCCTTCTTGGAAGGTATACGCACACCACAACTCACACAAAAAGAGAGATCTCTATTAGAAGAACCCATTACCCAAAATGAAATAGCAACTACAATTAATGCACTCCCGAAAGGGAAATCCCCAGGCCCTGATGGGTTTACTAACGCTTACTATAAAAGCTTCTCTCACGCACTAACCCCTATGCTAGAGAAACTTTATAACACGATCATCCAGACAGGTAAAATACCGCAAGAAATGTTGTTAGCGCATATCACTACTCTCCCTAAACCTGGGAAACCACCACACAAAAGCCAAAATCTAAGACCTATATCGCTCCTAAACACGGATTTAAAAATATTAACCAAAATATATGCCAATAGAATAGGGACACTTCTACCCAAGCTAATCCAAGACGACCAAGTGGGGTTTATACGGGGCCGACTGGGCTCAGATGGAACCAGGAAACTGGTCAACATCCTCCACAGTATCCAGTTGTCCGGGGTACCCAGTGTGGCGCTGTCATTAGATGCGGAGAAAGCGTTTGACAGACTACACTGGGGATATCTGACGGCAGTACTACAGAAATTCGCTTTCCCGGAGAGTTTAATTAGACTAATATCGGCGCTATATGACAACCCGTCAGCAAAAATAGCTAATGGGGGTTTTACCTCCAAAACTTTTAGGATCTCCAATGGATCTAGACAGGGATGTCCACTATCCCCACTGTTGTACATCCTGGCATTGGAACCGCTGGCCCAGCATATAAGAGACTCCACTGACATTGAAGGGATAACCATAGGGGGGAAAACGCACAAGATCACCCTGTTTGCCGACGATGTAATGTTGACCGTATCACAACCAGATAAGTCATTGCCAAAATGACAAAATATACTAACAAAGTTTGGGAACTGCTCCTATTACAAACTTAACGTTAGCAAAACCCAAGCCCTGGGCCTCAATCTCTCAGCTACCCTAATTACTAGCCTACAAAAAAGACACTCTTTTGACTGGAGACGAGACCACTTAACTTTCTTGGGAATTCATCTCACACCCTTGACAGGGCAGCTATATAAAGCTAACTACCTACCATTACTCAATAATATTAAGCAACAGATATGCAGTTGGAAGGGCAAATATGTCTCCTGGATGGGTAGGATAGCAGCAATAAAGATGATGATCTTACCCAAGCTGCAATACCTATTCAGGACGCTTCAAATCCATGTACCAAATAACTTTTTTATTGACACACAACGCTTACTAAATAGGTATATCTGGGGAGGAAAGCGCTCCAGAGTGGCTGCAACCACTATGTACAAACCCTTCAGAGAAGGGGGTATGGGGGCACCAGAGATTAGGAGGTACTACACGGCAGCTCTCACGAGTATGCTCGTAGCGACATTTCACCATGTAAAGACACCACCATGGCACCAGATCGAAATGGCACAGGTGGGCGGCATAGCGATGTCCACACTGGCCTGGATTCCCAAAGACAAAAGGCCAAAATACAGGAATGTCAGCCCAACTATAACGGCTACATTGGCCGTCTGGGACAAATTTATTACAAAACACTATCCAGCTGCCTATTTCTCCCCAGCACTACCAATCCAAGCATTACGCATTCTGATACCGGGATTTGACCATGGACTATGGCAAAACCATGGGGTCAAATGCCTATCCCAACTAATGTCGGGAGGCCACTTGCTTACCTATGATTCACTTTCCAAAACGTTTAACTTGCCCCATAAAGCATACTACGCTTACTTACAACTACACGCGTGGGTGCAGAAACATGTTACGGTAGATAAGACACGTAGCCAAAGTGGTACCCTATCATTATTAGAGAAAGTATGTGTCACTACTAAACAACCACAAAAACTACTGTCTCTTATGTACAAAATGCTTAGTACTAATACCCCACCTAAGACTCTACAATTTGTACGGGCGTGGGAACAAGAGTTACGGGTGGATATATCAAACGAAGATTGGTCAAGAATAATACTAGCCCACAAACAACTAACATTGAACGCATCCCACGTAGAAACAAGTAGAAAAGTACTATATCGTTGGTATGTAATACCGACTACACTACACAAATACGACAGGGGGAAGTCTAAACTCTGCTGGAGGTGCAACAATGAGCTGGGCACGATGCTCCACATATGGTGGACATGCCCCAATCTGAAGCCTTTCTGGGAGAATATTTCGAGAGCCATTGAAGGTCTCACTGGCAAGAATATACCATTCACACCAGGAACTTACCTGTTATTAGCATTGCCTCAGGGCTTAAAGAAAATAGATCTATATCTCATGTACCATGTCATTATTGCTGCTCTCATGTCCATAGGTAGATTGTGGCTTACAGCAAGCTCCCCGGACATTGTTAAGTGTCTGGACTTGGTAGAGACTACTAAGTCATATGAAATAGCCGCACGGCAGATGAAAACAGGAAACCCATTCTGGCAAATAGCATGGGAACAGTGGGATATTTGGAGAAAACCAGCCCAATAGAATGTGCACTCAGGGAAACCCCGAGTAAGGTTGATTCCCTAACAAAGTCCGGTCTTAAATTCTCTTCCCTCCCCCCTCCCCCTCAACCCTCTACCCTTCCCCTTCCCCACCAGTTTGTTAAAATTAATAACATATGCTAACTGAACCTAACTCATTAATGGAGTAGCTGCAAGAGTCTGACATTCTGATAGTAAGCAGCTATGCATTAAAGTAGCTCAATATTTAGATAATGTAATGAATAATTTCATTAGTATGTCGAAGATGTAAGCCACTTTAGAACTATGTTGTTCTCCTCCGTGAAATCCATTACTAATTTACGTACACAAATTTCTCTATGTTTAAAGTTTCAAATATATGTGAAATAATATCCTAAAATGTTGAAAGGAATGTATCACTTGCATTGTCAATGTTCAGTTATATAGACTGTATTATATACTTGAAAATTCAATAAAAAATATTATACAAAAAAAAGAAAGGTAAGTCAAAACATCTTTAAGGGACACTCTAGTCACCCAGACCACTAAAGCTTATCAAAGTGGTCCCAGTCCCCCTTAGTCCTGCAATGTAAATCATTGCAGTTTTCAAAGAAACTTCAATGATTACATTGCAGGACTAAGACTGCCTCCAGTGGCTGTCAATCAGGCAGCCACTAGAGTAACTTCCTGGTGGTTAAGCAACTCTTGGTCTCCTTATTGACACTGGATGTCCTCATGCTCTGCATGCTCTACATCCAGCATCAGTAAAATCCCCATAGAAAAATGTAACAGTTTTCCTATGGCGAGGGCCTAATGTGCTCGCGACCCTGGAATCAGATTAGCGTAAAAAGCCTTTCTATGCCGGGGGTTAAAAAAAATGTATTCCTTACACTACAGAATCCTTTTAACTTTAATATACATACAAGTTTTCCACGTGCTTATAGTATCCTTTTAAATGTGTTCACTGTGCCATGCCTATAGTATAGTCAAATAGTATATTGTTTTTTATTTATTAAGAGCATCTCCACACAGCTGAAATATGATTTTTTTTTTAATAGCCACTTGAGAGCAATGCTGTTGCAAATTAATTGTTGGAATATAATGAAGATATGAACTCTGTGTTTGGCCTTTTATGTCGAAAAAAATTCAATTCACAAGTCAATCAACTACAACTTTAGAGAACAAACAAGGTTTCGTTCCAATAATATTTATTGCATTTGTATTTGTTTGCTACACGCAGCAATCTTTCTTTGCAGGGGAATGACATATTTTAAATTGCTTGTATGATGTATTCTACTGTGGGCTAAAAATCATGATACATTGTCATCCAAATGTCATTTGTACATACAGGGGAGTAGTGTGATAAAAAATGTGTTTTTGGTAGTAACTCATTTCCAACAAGCTGTCAGAGCAAAACTTAGTTTTGCAAAAGGGCATTAGATGAACCCTATTAATTTAGTTGTTCCTGATATTTTCTAAAAATAATTCTGATTTACAATCTCTAAATCTACATTTCTGATAGTCTTCCCATTCCCATCACCAAGCAGAGAAGTTTGGAAGCCACTATGTCACATGCTTGAACTTGTATGGAATATCAGTTTCCACCAGAACAAATCAGAAAGCCTTATCAAATTATAATAATTGTGCATGATGTGCACAGCAAATAATTGGCATAGTCATTGGGTTTTATTATTATTATTTCTAATTGATGCTCAGAACCTAAATAATGTGTAATTGTTGAATAATACGTTATTGTATTTCTGAATGTAATAGTTGATGATTCCATTTTGTTATATTTTCTCTACAACTCTATCCTGCAACTGAGTTGGTTATAGTGTCTGGAATTCTTTGGGTTGAACAATTCTTGAGTACTTTAAAACTAAGAAGGTTCTTTGGTCACCCATAGCCTGGACCCTATTGGAGGAAAGGTTAAGGCAGAGATTGCATACGTCTTTGTAGCTACATGAAATAATACCACCAGTGGGCACTGTGATAGACTAAAAGTGGTCAGCAAACACTTTCAGCCAATCACAGCTACCCATTGCTGCTAAGGCTAATGCTTACTCATTACCCCATGCAGTACAGAAAGAATGGGCTGTTGGAAACTCTCTTTCACCATTTTACCATTAAAAATGATTAAACGCTGAATGGAAGGACAGTGCCACGTCATTCCTGACATTATAACGACTTCAATGACATTAAGCAATTACAGCGACTACAATGTCCCTTTAAATGTAAAAATCCATAAAACAAAATCCATCTCTATCCTGAAACTGAGTACCTCCATCTCATCTCCAGAATACTGATGACTGCCCTTTAACACTTCTTACTCCTATATATATTAAGCAACACATAATGTCATTTTACCTATCAAATGCAACACAACTACCTACCCTTTGCATGCTCTCACCACTGTAATGTTAACCTCATTCTCTTATCAATATGCTCCTTCTTTCTTTCCCTCATTCTCTCTTTAAGTCCTTACTGCTGAAAAAGCTCCCATTTCATATCTAGTCAAACCTATTACTCATGACTCATGAAACTCATCTACTTACAGATGTGTTTCATTACCCAAAATGACCACCTAAGCAGATTTTATTAAAAAAAAAAGTCATGTCACCCCACAACTTTGTCTCTTTATTCCCTAACTGGAACCAGTGTACCCATCTGTTTTACATACACAAATATTTCATAACACCTCATTAAAAACAACAACATTTTTTTTTTTTAATCCACATATTAAAATGTAGCACAACACTATTTTCAATAAAGTTCAGCAGTGAACATGAATATGTAAATACAGCTTGTATTCAGATATGTATCCACATAAGAAACAAGTCCGTCTTGCTTCTGATTATAATGTCACAAAATACCAAGGAAGATAAGCTAAATAAACAAAACAACGATGGCAAACTAAATAATTGGAAAATCTTGGTCTAGTATAGTGTTACTCTTAACACAATCTTTGGTGTTACTTGTTTATCAATTTGGGAAACTTTTTTTTCAAAACTGTATGCACCCTTACTTATATTATTATTATTATTATTATTATTATTATTATTATTATTATTATGTTATTTATATAGTGCCATCAAATTCCGCAGTGCTTTACAATGGGTGGACGAACAGACATGTAGTTGTAACCAGACAAGTTGGACAAGTTGGACTTATATGTAGCTTTATACTGATGGTCTAGTTTGAGTAGTTGTGTGCTTCTATATACTAATCTATACACTAATATTTCCCTTAATTGCCAGTGTTAACTACTCTGATTTCACAGGTTTATACTGTTTAATGTTCATTGTGCATTCTGGATACAGTTTTAGTAATGTAAAAAAAAATAATGAAGTAGCAAGGAAAGTCTTGTATTTTATGTACTCTTCCTATTAGTGAAATATATCATCACTTTCTAGATTCTAGCAGCAAAATATAGGTTCAGGGTTCATTAGAGATGTATTTATTTCGACACTCTGCCCTTGCTATATGAGGTTATGGTGCTAGCATATCTGAACTTGATTAGTGCACTGCCACAGACTGCAGAGTGCATAGTGAAGCATAATATGCTTTAAAAAAGGTGCTGAGCCGGCCCTGGTAATGCAGATTGCTAATGATCACTAATAACACAAAGTGCTGGTTTGCCTGCTTATAACAATCTCTGTCCAAGGTGCTGAAACACACTTCAACCCACCAGGAAAGATATACTTTTAGCAGGTACAGTATAAGTAATGAAATCCCCACAAGCCTTAATGCTTTTTAGTTACAGATGTAATCAGGCGTAAAATACCTTTACAATTTAACTGGATTTTCTACAATATTTTTCCGTCAGTCGGAACAAAAAAGGCTGTGGAAGTCGATGAAATCTGTTTATCTGATTAAGATAACAGAAAATGAGTTAAAGGGAAACCATTGTTTAACAAGAAAAAATATTATTTTTAAGCTCTGCCACCTATACTGTGAGATAGAGCACATATCATTTGAATTACAGAGGAATAGAGACAGTGCAGTAAAAGTCATTTAGCTATTTATTGTAGCTCTGTCTGGCTGACACGATGAGTAAATATGGAATAAGTAACATAGTGAGATCATGCCTCAAATAGTTATTGTTATCTATTTGTCTTTATGTCTCTCTGTCTATCTTTCTCTCTGTCTGTCAGTCCATCTATCTATCTCTCAAACACTTCCAGTGACATGTTTACATATTCGAAGTGCAGATACTCATATCTAATGTTTGCTAAGATGTTTGTGTGCCATGGTTCAGGTTAGCTCAATAGAGCTAAATAAGAGTATTTTTAAAATGTTGCCTTCCTTATAGAATGTCCATTAGTCCTTTAATGTGTTAATAACCTTGATCTTCATGAATAGCTTTTGATTAACATTACTGTAGAGAAAATAATATATTTAGGTTCCTATCAAGAAGTGATTTTGTAGTTGTTTGCATGCTACAAGGTAAATGTGGTTTACAAAAAGTATGATTTGAAAAGTAAAAACACAGCATTTTCATTTTCAAATATACAGTTAGTAGACACATTTCTTAGACACCAAACAATATGTAACCATATGAGTTGTTCATTTAGGTAGAATCTTGACAACAACAACTCATCCAACACCACTTTGGAATTTCATTGCAATTCCAATGTAATACAAACATATGATAATCCAAATTAGGGTATTCTCTGTTAAATGGACAGTATGGTTTCTATAAAACTTCTCCACACATTGCCATATCCCATTAGCTGTTCAGATCAAAAGCACAAGATAAGATCATTTATGTTTTTTGTGGGATCTTCTGTAGACCCCTGGATTGTACTCTTGATCATAATGCTAGCTTGGAGTTCTGCAAACATCCATAAACCATTTGACCTTTGGTCTTGTGGTTTACGATGTCTCCAGAATAACTGCTTGAGATTATATTGCCGTAAATCATGGTTCACTTTCATGCAATAAATGTAGAAACATAGAAACATAGAATGTGACGGCAGATAAGAACCATTCGGCCCATCTAGTCTGCCCAGTTTTCTAAATACTTTCATTAGTCCCTGGCCTTATCTTATAGTTAGGATAGACTTATGCCTATCCCACGCATGCTTAAACTCCTTTACTGTGTTAACCTCTACCACTTCAGCTGGAAGGCTATTCCATGCATCCACTACCCTCTCAGTAAAGTAATACTTCCTGATATTATTTTTAAACCTTTGTCCCTCTAATTTAAGACTATGTCCTCTTGTTGTGGTAGTTTTTCTTCGTTTAAATATAGTCTCCTCCTTTACTGTGCTGATTCCCTTTATGTATTTAAATGTTCCTATCATATCCCCCCTGTCTCGTCTTTCTTCCAAACTATACATGTTCAGATCCTTTAACCTTTCCTGGTAAGTTTTATCCTGCAATCCATGAACCAGTTTAGTAGCCCTTCTTTGAACTCTCTCTAAGGTATCAATATCCTTCTGAAGATAGGGTCTCCAGTACTGTGTACAGTACTCCAAGTGAGGTCTCACCAGTGTTCTGTACAATGGCATGAGCACTTCCCTCTTTCTACTGCTAATACCTCTCCCTATACAACCCAGCATTCTGCTAGCATTTCCTGCTGCTCTATTACATTGTCTGCCTACCTTTAAGTCATCAGAAATAATCACCCCTAAATCCCTTTCCTCAGATGTTGAGGTTAGGACTCTATCAAATATTCTGTACTCTGCCTTGGGTTTTTACGTCCAAGATGCATTATCTTGCACTTATCTACATTAAATGTCAGTTGCCACAACTCTGACCATTTTTCTAGTTTACCTAAATCATTTTCCATTTGGCTTATCCCTCCTTGAACATCACTTATGTACACATAAGATATTTAATAGATTAATACTTTTAGTGGTGGGCCTACAATATTAATTGTTTTTCTCTTGATCAGTATATTTACCAGCAGTTCTGCCAACATTAAAATAGTTAAGAAGCATTTAAATATGCTGAAATCCTGCCCAATTGTTTTTTTTGTTTTTTTTTACCATTTCTGTTTTAAGCACATTTGGTTTTCATTTCTGTTTTAGTTAACCATGTGGATAATATATTTGGTAAACATTGTATATTCTGAAATGCAATGAAATTTATTGTAACATATCATAGTTTCATTATCCCATTACTCCATTCATCTTCCACACATTTAAAGTTGAACTGCGGAATTCAGTTTGCAATCCACTTATTGCATTTTTATTTGCGGGAAAGTGGCTCTGATATAAGGTCCGGGCTTTTGCCAGTTTTCAATCTCCTTTTGCTGAAATATGACAGATTTTAAATTGCTTGTTTGATACATTACACTTGGGGCTAAAAATCATGATGCATTGTCAGCCAATTATTCATTCAAACAAAGCATATCAAGGATACATTGTCTACTACCCTGCATAGAAGAATGCATCTATTGTTTATGCACATTGCATGTTTAAATGGTTATCAATATAAATCATACGTAATTCAATATCATGTTTATAAATGTTGCTAAAGTTCACTATAAAGCAATGCTGTCTAATTTTGTAATCTGGTGTGCCATATATCATTATGTTTCAGACTGGAAGACGAAAATGTATTTGATTAATTATGGGTCACGTGTGTTTCTGAATATACTTAAAAAATAAATAAATCTGAAATAAAGTGTGTGCTGTGGAGAATGTGCAAACACTAGATATGCAGAGATATTCTGTGTAAAGTGTGTCCTGGAGCTTTTAATATTTTTTTTATCTTTGGTCATTTGTAATTGTTTTATAACATGTATTAAATATCAGTTCTATTGTGAAGAGTAAAAAAAAGTTTGTACCATTCTTCCAAATTATAATACAGAGGAATGTAACAAATATTTAACATTTAAATATATAACTTTTTATTATTTTATTATTTGTTCATTAAGACTTCTGGATCTCATGTGACCTCTTGGATCTGCAAGGAGTTGATTTACCCGCAGGAGTCTACAGATTTACTGAATAACACTTGGTTGAATCCGACAGTTAACTAGCCAGGATCACTTCCACAAATGTGCCAAAACTGTGAAAAGTTGATTTGGAAAGAATGGGCTATATACCACAAAGTTGAGATTGTAGCTGATGAGAAATATCAATAAAGTAACTAATTTTGTTGAGCATGAAGAGTACTGTATGTAAAATAAATTTTAAACATGAATTGCTATAGAATGGGCCTGTCTGAATTATTTTTTCCTCAACTGAAATTTTTATTGGTGTTTTCAAATTGTGCAAATTTAAATAGAAGCTGGTAATGTCCAAAGTACATAGACACGCAGGTTCTTTTAATTTACTGGGTGAAATAAAGTTTAAAGGGACACTCCAGTGCCAGGAAAACAAACCGCTTTCCTGTCACTTCAGGTACCCTCTCCCTCCCACCACCCATCCCATGTTGCTGAAGGGGTGAAAACCCCTTCAGTGACTTATCTGAGACCCCCGCCAGTGGTTTTGGGTCCGCCCACGCTCCTCCCCCACCGACGTCATCCGGCGGGGGAGACCGATCGCGCATGTGCGCACGCCGGCGCGCGCATTAGACCTCTCCATAGGAAAGCATTTAAAATGCTTTCAATGTTTTCCTATGGGGAATAGAGCGACGCTGGCAGTCCTCACACAGCGTGAGGACATCCAGCGACGCTCTAGCACAGAAAACCTGTGCTAGAAACCAGGAAGTGCCCTCTAGTGGCTGTTTAGTAGACAGCCACTAGAGGAGGAGTTAACCCTGCAATGTAAATATTGCAGTTTATGAAAACTGCAATTTTACAGCTGCAGGTTTAAGGGTAGTGGGAGTTGGCACCCAGACCACTCCAAATGGTTAGAAGTGGTCTGGGTGCCTGGAGTGTCCCTTTAATTCAGTAATGACCTGAATCAATAAATTTTTCATTACAATATAATGTGCTGACACAGATTTCATGCATGTATATTTTTACAAAAATAGGAATAAAACCAAAAGATAATTAGATAAAATGTATATGAATTTATTAGAATTCTAAATTATTTTTGATAAGGGCTATGCTGTTTTCTGCTTCATAATAAAATGTTAGACTTCACTTCAGCTTCAGATGGAGACAAAT
The DNA here is from genome assembly GCF_036172605.1 of Pelobates fuscus. NCBI lineage: Eukaryota > Metazoa > Chordata > Amphibia > Anura > Pelobatidae > Pelobates > Pelobates fuscus. The sequence continues at coordinate 115,945,425 of NC_086318.1, forward strand.
GGGGTAACCATTAACTTATTAATCAAGTTACTTGTGACAAGTGTCTGTTTCTGCATGTGAGAAGCCATTATTTCACAAAATGTCAAAAGGCTTATCCATGGCAAAATCTTATTTTACCAATGTAATGCAACTAACAAAGACATTTTGTGTGACCTAATATGCTCCAAACTTTCATGTTAAAAAGATGAGTATTCACATTTCTTTATTAACATAATTATATACATTGTAAGTAGGAAAAAATATGGGAAAAATTACTGATCATCAACTAGCTTGGGATAATTTGTTAAATGATGAATCACTGGGGCACATTTAAAGGGACACTCCAGGCACCCAGACCACTTCTGCTCATTGGAGTGGTCTGGGTGCCAACTAAAACTACCCTGTTTTAATAACTGATTCTTGAATCAAATTGCAAGAAGTTTATTTTATCTCCTAACATCTCTACCATAACAAAACTGTTTTGCCATATTGCAACATGCTCTAGGTATGTAGGTTTCTCAATGTTGAATTTCTAGCTATGGACTGTCAGCTTCAATTCCATATCTTTTACAATAACAGAGAAAAAGATGTCCTAGAAAATTAATCAAGCCTCCTAATCATGTCAACTGTGTATTCTGCATTATTTTGGCAGTCGTTCCAAGGTACCATCTTAATAATTTATCTTGGATGCTTCAACCATCCATAATATTTTTTTCGATTAATGATGCAGTGCTGACATTTTTGTGCATGCAAATTGCTACTTGAAATTTCATATATCATTTAAATAAGTACACTGATACGATTATAAGAATGTTTAACAAAACTATGAAAAAAGTTATTGATATGTGGCATTATTTCATTCCTTGGAGTAATTTGTGTATATATTATTTTCTATTGTATGTGGTTGAGTCATATTTCTTGTATAAAATATATTTAATCGAAATATATAATTGTTATTCTGTTGCAACTATTAATACAATTTCATCTGTTGTGTATCTTAATACATATTCTTTGGATGTTAAAAGGGAGCTGTCACTTGTCTTTGATTTACACATTGAAATTCATTCATAACTTGTGTTAACCTTTTTTTTTTTTTCATGAGATGCACCATTTTCTTTTACATTTATATTGAAGATTTTGAAAATTACATCATAATTCAGTTTGGCCGAGCCCAAACCAGGGCAGACATTATAAATCAAGAGAATAAATAGAACCATTGTATCATTTTCCTCTGTATGCTTTCTCCCCATTTATTATGCTTGTAAATGCTGGCTGAAATCCAACAATTTTTTTTGTACTTTGCCGTTAGTGTATACTGTTAGTATGGATCATTTATAAGCAGCTAGCTTAAAGTCATGTGTTACTTTTTTGAGTTATTTTCTGACTTACTTGAAAAGTCAATGGTAAGTGAGAGATCTATAAAATTAGAAAACAAATCTGAATGGCTGCTCTTTGAAAGTTGACCTTGAAGAACAGGATTTGTTCTATTTGTCTTGACCTCTATGCAAGCTAAATGAAAATCATCCTCAAAGCACCATAACCAAAACAGCACACTATAGTGATTATAGTACCAGGAGTGCCCTGGTGCAATTCCAGTGTAATCTATCAGCTTGCTTTAGCATTGATTGACACTTGCCCGAGTCCTTATCCTTACTGCTTGTTCTCGAGAAAGAGAAGCTGGATGCTGATGTTGGTGTTCATTCATTTCTTGAGAGCATCATCAGAGCTCTCTCAGACAATGGGACATGCAATTATTATTCAACTTAATGCTGATTATTCTGCCATCTTTAGAACGCTGGGTTGACACTGTCAGAAAAAAACCTGCGACAAAGATATACTGCAACTGGAGCTCTAACCTCTGAGCTATCACATTGAGCTAAGTGAAGCTGTATCCAAGCTTTTAGGCTTTATTAAGTTTTAAAGACCGAGTCAGAGGCAGCCGAAGCTTCTCATGGATTGTAGGAATGTCTAATCTGTTAGCAATCAAGAAAAAACACAAAATCTTCCTCTCCAGATTGTAGAGGTTATTGTTCTACAGCACTGTGCACTTCATAAATCTATGACATTCAATAGAACGGCAATAAATATTAGAATAGAGTCACAGGCACCATGTGTGAAATATGATTTATTGAATTAATATTTGTATGCCAATATTTTAAAGTTGGACAGAGGAGTAGAATAGCTGTGTTATTTAGAAAACACATTTTATATTAGTTTTCATATAATCATTAGGCTGAATTATTTGTATCATGGTGAAATTATATATATTTTTTTAATTTATTTTTTTTAAACCAAACCTGGCATATAAAATATATTGATTTTTTTAAAGAGTTTACAAATGACTCCTCCATTAGTTGGACGGTGATTTGGTTTCTACACCATATTATAACATTGCTACTTAAAAGGGCAGTCACGTAGTAGCTGAGAAAAACAAATACATAAATTTATCAGTGTAATTGGGTTCCTTGGTGTCAATCACTCTTAAAGTGAAATATTTACTTATTTGCATGTTGTGAAAATTGAGCATTTTATTCATCATGTCCAAGGAAATCATTCTTCATGTTATGCTATACCACAGTAATATCAGTCTGACTAATGACAACATCAGGCTTACTTTCAGTAAAGTGCTGATTGATTATTTATTCTGAAGATACCAAAGAGAAGATGTACCAACAAATGGAAAATGTGCTGCTACTCTTAATGTTTGCAGTTATGACTTTAACAGTTGCAATGTATAAAAAAGCTGTATTACTTTGATGTTATAGGAGGTAAATGGTTGACAAAATTATTTTCAATGAATGAGGCAGTAATTAAGCAAGATAAAACATGGAATATAAGATATCTCATCCACCATTGCATTTGTGAAACAGACAGGTGCCAGATTATTATTATTATTATTATTATTATTATTATTATTATTATTATTATTATTATTATTATTATTGCCATTTATAAAGCTCCAACAGTTTCCATAGCGCTTTACAATATTATGCTTGGGGGGATTTAACTATAAATAGGACAATTACAAGAAAACTTACAGGAACGATAGGTTGAAGAGGACCCTTCTCAAACAAGCTTACAGTCTATAGGAGGTGGGGTATAAAATACAATAGGATAGGAAATAGCATTCAAATAAGGTGGGAGTGAAGCAGAGCTGGAGGAGAGAGTAAAGTGCTGCCCTTTAGGAGAGAGCAAGAGACAGGTATGTGAGGTAGAGGTTACTCTGGGAGGCCATAAGCTTTACTAAAAAGATGGATTTTAAGGCACATCTTAAATGATTGAAGACTAGGGGAGAGTCTGATGGCGGTAGGCAGTCTATTCCATAGGAAGGGAGCTGCCGCGAGAAGTCCTGCAAGCGTGAGTTGGCCGTATGGGTGCGAGCAGCAGACAGGAGAAGGTCACAGGCAGAGCGGAGAGGCAGAGAAGGGGCATACTTATGGATCTTTGATGAGATATAAGAGGGGCTAGAATTGTTCAGTGCTTTATAGGTATGGGTTAGCACTTTGAATATATATTCCTATAGGATACAGGAAGCCAATCTAAGGACTGACAGAGGGGTGAGGTGTGAGAAGACCGACTAGAGAGGAAAATCAGTCTGGCGGCAGCATTCATTACAGACTGTAGAGGGGCAATGTGGCTTTTGGGAAGACCAATCAGGAGAGGGTTGCAATAATCCATGTGGGAAATTACTAGAGCATGGGCAAGCTCCTTGGTAGCATATTGTGTAAGAAAGGACCAGATGCGGGCTATGTTCTTAAGATGGAATCTACAGGATTTGGCAACATACTAGATGTGAGGCTCAAAGGTGAGGCCAGAGTCAAGTATGATGCCAAAACAGTGCGCTTGCAAGGATGGACTTAAGTGGATACCACTAACTTGAAAGGAGAGCGAAAGAGGAGGATCAGTATTAGGACGAGGAAAGACAAGGAGCTCAGTTTTAGAGAGATTGAGTTTCAGAAAGCCGGAGGACATCCAGTCAGAGATGGAAGATGGGCCATCAGTGACACATTGCAGGACGGCAGGGGAGAAGTCCGGGGAGGAAAGATATATCTGGGTGTAATCAGCGTACAAGTGGTAGTGGAATCCAAATGAGGTAGTAAGTTTGTCAAGAGAGGCAGCATAAAGAGAACATAGAAGTGGACCAAAGAGTCCTGGGGGACTTCAACCAAGACAGAATGAGGGGAGGAAGTGTCATTAGAAAAGGAGACACTGAATAACCTTTGGGAGGGATAAGAGGAAAACCATGAGAGGACAGAGTCACAGGGACCGAATGATTGAAGAGTTTGAAGAAGGAGAGCATGATCAACAGTGACAAAGGCAGCAGAGCGGTCAAGAAGAATTAGTATGGAGTAGAGGCCTTTGGATTAGGTCATTAGTAACTTTGATAAGAACAGTCTCAGTAGAGTGGAGAGCAGTGATATGGGACGATAGTTAGAGGGGGAGGGGTGTCAAGAGATGTTTTTTTCAGGATAGGTACTACAGTGGCATGGTTAAGGTCAGCAGGGACAACGCCAGGAGAGAGAGAGAGAGAGAGCAGTTGAAGATGTGTGTTAAGGAAGGCACAAGACAAGGGGAAAGAGATCTGATAAGGTGAGATGGGACAGGATCGAGCAGGCAAGTGGTGGGGCGAAAGAAAATGTGAAACAAGCTACTTGTTCAGTAGCCAACCTCTTGTTCAGTAGGAGATGGCCACAGGGGACAGGAGAGGGAAGGGATTGATATCAGTTGTGATCAATATCAACTGACAGCTGCTGAAGGTCAATAGAATTAATGTTCTTCCTGAGTTGACGGGGGCTAGGCTGAGATTGTTGGGTGGGGTACTCGAGAGCAAATGATAAGAGGTGGTGATCATAGAGAGGAAATGGAGTGTTGCAGATATTAGATACTGTACATGCATAAGAGAAACTGAGGTTGAGGGTAATGCCAGCTACATGGGTGGGAGAATTAGCCCACTGCTATAGCCCTATGGTGGAAGTAATTGAAAGTAGTTTAGAGGCTGCAGGTTAATGGGAATATTAAAGTCCCCAAAAATTAGGGATGGAATATTAGAAGAGAGGAAGTAGGGTAGCCAGGCAGAAAAGCGGTCAGGGAAAAGGCGAGGGGAATCAGGGGGACGATAAATAATGGCAATATTAGCAGAGATGGGTTTGAAAAGGCCAATTGAATGAATTTCAAATTATTTGAAAGAGATGGAAGAGGGGGTGGGCAGAGTTTTAAAGGAGAAGTGGGATAAGAGCAGAAATCCTACACCGCCACCTTTACTCTCAGTTTGTCTTGGGTTGTGGGTAAAGTGAAGACCACCAAAGGATAGTGAGGCAGGGGTATCAGTATCAGGGGGAGAGAGCCATGTTTCTGTTAGTGCAAGTAAGTTTAGGGAGTGTGAGATAATAGGTCATGGATGGAAGTTGATTTTACAGTGCTGCACACAGAGCGTGCATTCCAGAGGGCAGCTTTAAATGAGGAATTACAGTGAGAGTTACATGGAACAAATATGAGATTGTTGTGGTTTTTGGTGTTAGCACCAGGTGGCTTAATACAGGATGGACCAGGGTTTGGAGAGACATCACCAGCTGCCAGGAGCAGTAGGATGGAAATGAAGAGAAGGTGGGAGTAAGATTTAAATGTTTGGATGAGAGCATGTATTTAGGGGATTTAGGAGGGGTTTGTGGAGAAAGGCTGGATAAATATGAGTAAAGTGCATGTGATGAATACAGAGATGAGGGAGCAATAAAGATGGTGTCAGCAGGAACAGGTAAGTAAAAGGATAGAGAGATTTTAATAATGAGGGGAGTGAGAGAGAAAGTGAAAAATAGAAGGGAGAACATTATTAGCAGAATAGGTGCTGTGTTTTTAAGATATGGAGAATTGAGCTGTAAAGATGACAGTTAGCATGATGATGGTGATGATTCAGGTTGACCAGGCCTTTTAAAAAAAAAAAAAAAAAAAAACATGGAAGAGTATCATTTCTACATTGAATGCAAGAGTAAGAATACATTCCAATGTCTTGTTTATCATTAGTAGGTTGGGTGATGCCAAAGCATTTGCTTCAATCAGAATATCTTGACTTCTTGTTATTTTAATCAGAGCCCAGATTAATATAACTTTGATCTAACCATATATTAGTGTGTTTAGATTACAAGATAGTTTGCAGAGCCTCAGTTTAACATTTCACTGTCCTCACAACTCCCCAAACCTTACCCCAATCTTGCTCTTGTGTAATAGAAAACAAACACTGGTTATGTAATATGAGGATTGCCCTTCAAGACTCTATATAGATAGCTGTTGGTACTTTCAAATAGTTTTTTTCAGTGTTTCACTTATGCCTACCTCAAGTAAGTTAACATAGGTTTGCCAGGTTTGGAAAAACTTTTTTGCATTGTCAATATCAGTAGATAGCTCTTCAAGGTTTTGAAATATTCAGAGCTAAGTCCGTCAAGGTCTTGATCCTTGTCTGCAGATAAATTCATAAGAGCTAATTTAATTTTGATTTTGTCTCATTTCATTGGAGAATTTAAGGTTTCCCATTGGACATTATTTAGTCTAAGTAACTCCACTCTATGCAAGAGCTCAAATCCCTGTGCATCATCATTATGATCCACAGTAGAAAACTTTTGAAAATATTCTTGGAAAAGGGAGTTGTGGTCATATGTGCCTTTCACAGGTCCCACACCACTTGCATGAGAACTTTTGCAGATTCATGGTCCCATCTAGAAAGCCAGTTTTTCAAGTGATCAAGTTGTGTTTTAGCTTGTTCTAATGATGGGGGAGAAACCCACAAAAAATAGGACTTGTTTCAGACTCCTTATGCCCATGCAAGTTAGATGTAATAGTAGTGTTTGATGATGCAAAATTCATGTCTTTGTTCTGTGTTATCTTGCAGAGCTCTATTGTGTTGTGTCTGTCACATTTGGTTTGTCTCTCTGAAGTACCAACAGCCCTTTAAATGGCTTTTAATTTCTCTTGGTTGAGTGAAGTAGTGCAGGTGCAGGAATTTAAATTAATTTAAACCTTATACAGGAAAGGGTCTGAAAATACCCTGACAAAATCTCCCTGCATGCTCCTTGCCAACCGGGATCACCTCTGGGCTTTGGGGTAGTCTTGTTATAGGGCTAGGAGGGGGTTGGTGTAGGTTAAGCATTAACTACTAAAAATGACCTTATATCCTACACATATGAGGAATTTAACAGCCAGGACTCATACCTTAATATATTTTGAGGGTTTTTTGTGGCACTTGATATGTAAACATTTATACAAAAATGTGAGAAAATGCTTATTTCATTTTAGTCCCAATTTGTAATATTAAATTCATACTTAATGTTGTTTTAGGTAAACATATAGGATATTAAATGAAAGCCCTTTCTATCCTTTTAAAAACAATATACAATATGTAAGAGGGCAATTGTAGAGAAACCCTTAAATTACTGTGTAACAAACATATAGCACACATTCTAGGTATTATGTTGGTTCAGAAATGGATTGCATCCATCCTTCAGGGGGATTAAAAAAAAGTAAGATATAAAAACATTTAAATTAAACACACTATGCTGTAAGGTCTGTTTGAAAATGTACACACATTTTGATGTTGGTTGTGTGAGTCAGAGCCAGGGGAGGTGTGACTTGGCTGCATAAACAGAAACAAAAGTGATCTAACTCCTAAATCACAGCAAATTGAACTGTGAAATTGCAAGGGTATGATCTATACACCAAAACTGCTTTATGAATCTAAAGTTGATTGGTGCTTAGAGTGTTGTGTTCCTTTATAGATGCATTCCTGGAATCCAAAGATGACCCCTAATAACCCATCAGTCATTTTCTAGTCTGAATGATATTGCCAATTTGGCGTTTTGACCCAAAAGGCTAATTTATAGTGATTTTTAATATTGTCAAGCTTGCTTCCAATTGGGCATTGTTCTATTCAGGTTTATCAAACTCCAGTACTCATGTAATGCTGAGGTCAACACAGCCCATTTAGATTCCGCAAAAAAATCCATCTTGGCACAGATCATCAAATCATATTTCTTGGAATTCACAGTCATGTCAACACAGTATGCTGGTCCTTTGCTGCCAAGTCTGAAAATATAAAATGCGATACCAGTGTTGCTTTTTCTCTATCCTGTCAAGTAATTGTAATATATCAGAATCCACAAGTACCTTCCTGACTTTCCAATGAATCCTGAACTAGACTTGTGCATGGTGAGAAAATTTGGCTCTCACAGACCATTTATTCCAACAACGGGACACCTCGATTTCAATTACATGTAGTTTGGCTGAACAGGATTTCAGTACTGAAAAACTGAACTGGGAACTGACTGTCCCCTAGCAATCAATCGTCTTGGTGCCACACACAGAATTCAGGCTAAAATTAACTTGCTTGGCCACTGCATGTTTTGGTTAATACAGGTACATATTGGCTCAGGATTCAGGAATTCTGCCCAAATCTGCATGACTTGCAATTTGGACCAAATTCAAATCTCACCCCATCATGGCACAGCCCTGTGAAGCCACCATAATCCTTTCTGTCATGTTACCTTTCAGTTTTCTTTTCTAGTTTTGCCAAACTGTTTTTATATATTATAGCCATGTCAGTAAAGAGAAAAGTTCCGACATCTGGTAATATCCAATGGCTCGTTCTGCAGGCAAATGTGGAATAGATATTGTTTTCAATAAATGCGATGACACAGTATACCATTGGTACATATTTTTTTTTGCATGCTAAGTGGTTAATAAAAATGTGTCATAATTTTGAAATGTTTGAAGGTTAAGCAGTTTTCCTTCCTGTTATCTTATGCCTCAAAGCACTACTTGTACATTCCAATACTAACAAATATAGTTTTGTGATGGAGTTTTACGGAGATGGTTTGCAAAATGAAAAACATGTACTTATTTTAAGATGACTTGTTGTAAGGAGTAATTTGCATGAACTGGGATGCTTATAGAATTTGAAGTTAAGAAGATGAACTCTGATGTCAATCAAATGTCCATAATTTATGAATCTGATATAATCCTTTCATGTTCCACATTTTTAGCGATACACATGGAGTGGAATGTTCTTATTATGGTGATTGGAGAAACAATTGGAATAAAAACCAAATGAGTGGCACAATTGAAGTGTTTCACCCTATAATATATATAGCATAGCTAGTAATTTAGTATGGAAGAGTCTGTAGTCCTACAAACATGGTTAAATATGTAACGCGCAAATGTGTTAGTGGTAAAATACTTTATTTGCTTACAGGTTAATTTAAATGGAAAAAAAATAGTCTTTAGTAATTTTAATGAATTAGCAGGTGTTTTTTCCTACTAAGAAGTTTAGAACAACTTTAGTTGTAAACACGTTGATAATAGCCTGACTCTCTTAAAGGCAGCAATTTTATTATTCTAATATGGTGGGCCATTTCCCTATCCAATAGGATTTTATGGAAAAAAACAATGTATATATTGAGAGAGAGAGAGAGAAAGACAAAGCCCTGTAATTGTGGGAGGGGTTATCCGGACCATAAAAACACAGGCCGCACAGGCTGCATAATAATGCAGAGAAGTTAAGAGAGGAATGGAATATCACCTTTAAGTGACGTCAAATACATCACCCCAAAATTGAGCATAAGGACACTAAGTAGCAAAAGAAGGAAAAGAGACATATTTCTACAGAGAGGAATGAAATATCAGCCATAGGTGGCACCATTACATAACAGTCCAAAGTTGAACATAAAGTGGCAAAAGAAGGAAAAGGATACATACTTCTACTGTACCAACTGTTGTAAAATATTAGTTAATTATTGAATGTATCAACAAGGAAAAAAACTACCACATAAGGCAAAAGCTACCACATAAGGCAAAAATGAGTTAAAGTGTACATACACTAAAGAATCTGATATCTCTTCTTAATGTCATACTAAACATTCCTCACTTAATAAATGTACAAACAAAAACATTACAAAGACAATTGCTAAGTAAATATAACAGACTTATCCTCTAAATTCTGCAATCTAGAAAACAATATACTGTATTATTTTTCTTAAAGCCCCTCAGTGACAATATATCAAGTGTGAAAATCCAAAAGCCCTCTTTTTACAGGAGCTTCTTTTCCTGGTCGCCTCCACATGGTACAATTATTAATCTCCATAAGTTTCAACATGTGGTGGGTGTGACGAGACCGATCTCGCCACTGTGCATTGGAGGAGCCTGGTTGCCCGCCTGCTGCCTTTAGACTATGGCCCCATTTTGAAATGCTTGATTTTCCCCTGCAAAGACACGAAAGCCGGGTCATTCGGTGCTTGCCCTGTTTGAGCGGTGATACCCCAGATAGCTATGCCATGGAGCCCATTCGTATAATGAAAGACTATGGGAAAGACTTTGGCTCCATGGCAATTGAACTGTATGTGTGTGATCTGAGCGCCATTCAGTAATAATGTGCACTCAGATCTAAGCTATCTGGGGATATGTTGAATGTACCTGTTTTATGCAATGGCTGCACAGTTATATATTTTTATGTATTTTATTGTCTTTAGCTGCCATGTGTTCAATGGAGTTTTGCCTCTGTCCTTGGAGATAATTGGATTACTTCCCAATTATCTGCAGGATAGAAGACTCAGTGGAACTGGTTTTAGGCAGAAAAGCCATGCTTCATTTGGTCACAAAGGACTATGATCTATCTTTTGAACCACTGGACCAATTTGTATGATTTTGACGCATGTTTGTATTTGGAGTATGCTGATTCTGAAAATGTAAGTGTGTGAATGTGATGGATACTTTTAAAGTTATGAATAATGTGGAAAAACTGTATTTCTCTGCCTGTGATAATTACATTACCCATTGTGTAAGGCAATTGTATCACAGGCAGAGGGGAGGATTTTGTGTGGGAGTGTCTGAGTGTATTGTACGTGTTTATTGGTTGTGTTCCAAAACCCTGTGGGTGGTACTAATGTGTATATAAGAACAATAAATCCACAGCTGTGTCTGTTCACTGCTTGACCCTCAACATGGAGCTTTGTCTTGTTCTTGGGGGGATTTATTGTATGCTGTTCCAGTTTGACTGCTAGGAGTGTAAACCTTTCGTATGTTTTTTCCTATTCGTCTGTTTACGGCATTCATATGGTTTCCTGTTCGGTGGATTGGTGTCTTTGGTAGCTGCCTGTGTATCTGGAAGGGGAATATCTCCTAAACAGCTTTTAACCCCTTTTATGCCTGGGGGTGCCGTTACAGTGGGAATGTCAAGCTTGAAGAAAATGTCTTACTACTGGGGAGGCTATCTCTTCATCTCTTACTGCCGCACGGATAGAGGGTCTAAGTCACCATATATGTTTACCTAGGTCATTAACCATTTTGTAAAAACAACTACTTGCATATGCTTAGCCACATGGGCACTGCAATTTGCATAACAAAGGTGATTGCATAACTTATTAATGCTCAGATCCTGTACTGATGTCCCTCATGTGGATGGTAGTCATGAAGCCAGTACGTGTAAATCATACATCTCACATTCAGGTGGCCGTTGGATTTTTGGTTAGATTGGTCCATGTGGACCAGAAAGCCTCTCAAGTTGGGATTTCTCTTGTAGCTAATAAGAGCTTGTCGTTTAAAAAATTCAGATAAAGATGGATGATTCGCTAGTATCCTCTAGTTCTCTTTTAGGGGCTTGTTTAGATCTTGTGTTATACATTTGTGGGAACACCAGATGTTGTCCCCTAAAGAATTCCATATTATTCTCTTAATTTCACGCAAGCTTTCTTCAGAACACATGAAGCCTCACTTTCAAGGTCACCCTTGTTTTTGGTTTCCGGGCGGGGTATTTATATGTGTTGTGTGTGTATTTAGTGCCCTGATGAAAGTCTCTTCTGAGACTGAAACTTTGTGTGTGATGTATGAATAAAGCAGTGAAAATAGTTTTTTTTGAAAAAAAAAAAATCCTTGAGTTCTCTCTTCTCCTTGATTCTAATATTTGTGGCTGGTGGCTGCACCGGAGTAAGTACATATTCACTAAACAGTGTGTTTGGTTCATGTTATACGTATGTATATATTTAGGAGCTAGGCGTGCAGTGTTTAAAATACTTTACGTAGTTACATAGTTACATATCTGAAAAGAGACTTGCGTCCATCAAGTTCAGCCTTCCTCACATATGCTTTTGCTGTTGATCCAAAAGAAGGCAAAAAACCCAGTCTGAAGCGCTTCCAATTTTGCAACAAACTAGGAAAAAATTCCTTCTTGACCCCAAAATAGCAGTCAGATGTCTCCTTGGATCAAGCAGCTATTACCCACTACTTTGGGTTTTCATAAAAACACATTTGTTAAATATAGGGGATAAGTAATCCTTGGAAGTAATGGTTTCCCTTTAAAACTTATCTATAATAATGCAACAAATACTACAATTTACAAATTAGAACATGAAATAGTACCATTCTATGTATTGGAACTATAGTAACCACTGTCATTTCCTACCTTTTTTGCCGTATTGATTGATAAATATATCAGCACATGATTAGATGAAGTTGCCTGCAAGTCAATGTTTAAAGGTCAGGCAATTTTTTAAGGTTGTCTGATTTCCATGCTTGGTCTAGGTTAGGATTAGCTACGCTACTGGGTACACAAATAAGTTATAGTGAGTTAAAATGCCAGATGAAGCACGGTACTACTGTGAAATTTTGTTAAGCAATTATTCTGACTTTATACCTTAGACATTTCATCTGTTCGTTGCCTGCAAACATACTCATAAAAAGGTAAGTCTGACATTTGTTCAATATAACAAGAAAGATCCTGTAACCAGCCACCTGCATTCCAAATGAGAACTGCAATTATGTTCACACTTTTCTTTACACACAGAATGTGTGCTGGATGGCATTGAATAAAGCTGCATAAACCAGATTTGTGTAATTTATTTCTATATAAATCTGTCTTTCTGCCTGTCTGTCTGCCTGTCTGCCTGTCTGCCTGTCTGTCTGTCTACATTCACATACATGAGTACAAACATACACACATATCTATCTATACTGGAGCTATAAATTATATAGAAAACCAAAAAAATGGTATGAACTCATAGGACTTATGCACAACATATCACACATATCACAAATGTATTATTAATAGAAATGCTACATTTTGGTCCTTGGCACAAAACATTACCAAGTATTATTTTGACTGATAAATATTACAGTGTAAAAATTGGTTTTACATTCACTTTTTATATTGGGTACTAGGGGAAATGATAAAAAATAGACTTTTGCCAGGGTGGGATGTTCATTGTCCCCCACACACACGCAAAAAAGAAACAATAGACTTGAAATATGTTATACAAATGTTCTCCAAATCGGTTTAATGGGAGCAAAGTCGGCTGTGTTGGCCTATATTTTGCAGCTCAGTTTTCCTCATATAAGAACACATCATTGTATGATTTATTCCACATTTGACTACATTCTGCTGTGAGAAGGGATCATATTTATAAATGTATTACATTTTATGTTGTTATTGTTTTCTAATTAACCACCAGTCAAATAACTATTTCTTAAGGCCAAATAGTTGGAAGTTCATGATAAATAATCTAAAATAAAGTCTGTGATTCAAACAGAGTCCGTTAATTTCAGAAGAATTGCATAAATGCTTTAAACTGTTGATCACTCATCACTACGCATGCATGTGTTAATATCCTGTACTTCTGCTCTGTAATTAGAGCATATGTTCTTTTGGCGCAAACGAACATCAAACTACGAATAATCATGAGCAATACTGTGATCATTTATTTGTATTGCTTGCCCATATCACACAACATGAAATCATAAATTTAGAATGACTACAACATTTTCAAGAAAACTGATAAATCATATACCAAGCATTCTTTTAAAAAATCATTAAAATGTTCAGAGAGCCATTAAAATTGCTCTTAGGCATATTTTATGCTTCCTGATTAAAGTATTACATGCTACGATTTATCAAAATGCCAATTCCAAATGCTCATACAAATATTGTATATAATTATTAAGCAATATGCCACCCTAGTACACAGCATAATCTATTCATCCAGGAACCATGCCAGATGCTTTGCAGATGGTAATTTTTGACATTGGGTAGCATAGGTGATATTTATCAATTAATAAATGAGGTAGCAGCATGCACTGAAAAGGCACACAAAAAAAAAAACAGTGCTTATAAACCCTCAAATCCAAATATTTTAGATAATGTAAACTGCAAGATTTAAACAGAATAAGTAGTAAACAAACTTTTTAAAAACCATAAGAATGTATTAAAAAACTAATATGGCAAAAAAATGATAGACAAATTTCTCGAGCACGCCTAGTTTTCAAGCACTGTTATGTTGGCCGGAATTTAATTGTCAACCCACAGTCAGTCAGTCTTAAAATAATAACCTTTTTGCCTTTTTATCACCAGTTGGTGAATACTCTCCATTTGACTGTTTTAAATAGAGTAATGGCACAAGCATTGCCATGCACATATGAGTAAAAATAATGTGATATTATGATGAAATAATAGCTATATAAGAACAGTATTAATGGAAGGAGGTGGATTAAATTATATGAACAAGAAAAAGCTCAGTTCCTAATTTATGCGATTTGTAATAGTGTTCTCTTCTTCTAATATGTTAGGTTATTCCGTTTTTTTAAACTGCAAACAGATAAGAATAGGGTCTAGCTCCTTGATGTAAATTTGTAGAGCTAAGATAGCTCTATCTAGATGTGCATTGGTGGTATAATCCCTGCTTAAGTAATTCTGCCAAGTCAAGAGCAAATTAGGGTATTGCTCACTATACAAAGTGCAGGTGGTGTTTTCCCCACAAAAGGAATATGTGCTCCACAAACAATCAGGGGGAAGTTCAATAAAGTTTAAAATATGAACTACTTTATTACATTTGCTATTTAATAAAACAATAAAAAAACAATATAACGTAGTAAAGTACACTTACTTCACCTAGCCAATGGCTTTTACAAAAGTGATTTTTTAAGTGTTTATTATTCTGCGGTCTCTATTGGCCAATTATATATTAAAAATCTTCCTTGAATCAGATCATAGCAAACACTAAACAAAACATTCAATGCTTTGGAAACCGCAAAATATAAGTCTGTGTTAGAAATAGTTCAAATCAATAATATATGTTGTAGTTTGCCAGCACAACTTGATTTATACAGATTAGAAAAAAAAACTGGCAGAAAAATACATCTGAATTGCAGCATCTCACAGCAGTAAATAAATGAACATTTAACATTAAAAGAAGACCTTTAAGAAAAAAATAAACAGTGAAGATACATGCATTTTTCTAGCAGTACATGGAAAATTCTTCACCTATCAGACACTATATCTGTGCATGGCGGAAAAATTAGGTTCAGTCGAATTAATTAGAATAAATAACATTTAGTTAATCTAGACCAATAGTTGTCCATGTGCCAGTTTGGCACATTCAAATGTTGGAGAAATGATTTGGACAAACCGAAAAAGTACAAAAACCGGCTAGTCAGTGTACGGCAAAATATATGCATAATATAACTATTGTGTATATTATGTATATACTTATATATATTTCAGAACAGACCATATTGAGCCAGGCAAGGCCTAGGCAGAACAGGGACATGTGAGTGTGAGGGTAGTGTATACAGAGGAATGTGGTAAAGTGGTCTTGGGACAGTAGGTGGAGTAGTAACGGGTAGATGGGTGGGGTATAAATAGGTTGCCATCTTACAGGATAGCAGCAATCTTAATTACCAGTTGGTAACAGCTTCCTGTCCTCCCTCCCCTCATTTGTTTCATGTTTGTTTGTCTGTCTGTTTTGTCTGTCACAGCTTGGTTGCCCAGCGGTCACAATGGATGCCCAGCAGGCTATGTAGGGAGAAAAGGAGGCTATTTTGGTGCCCAGTGGGCATGTGCAGTGATGTATCTTACACGAGGCAAACAAGGCAAAAAAGCCACCCCAAATGCACAGGCGGATGCCTTGTTTGGCAGGTGGTAACTTCTGTTGTGGTCAGGCAGTGAGGAAGCATGCTCACCTGAGCTCTTACTGCTCAGCTCCTTCGCGCGCCACATAGTGAAGCCGGGAGAAATAATATGACGTCACTCCAGCTCCCGGCATCACTAAGCAGCGCGAGAGGGAGCAGAGTAGGAAGATTAGAGCTGCCTCGCTGCCTACTCTGCCTGTCCACCCCCTACCTGCCTGCTCAGCAGCCCCACTGGACCGCAGGTAAGTAATCCACTCCAGCTCTCACAGGGAGCCTTGGTGGATTTAAATAAAAATAAATATAAAATTATAATAATAATTTGTGAGTGTTGGGGCAAATGTGTGTCTGTGAGTACATGTGTGTATGTATCTGTGAGTGTGTGTGTGTCTGTAAGTGTGTGTGTGTCTGCCTGTAAGTGTGTGTCTGTGAGTGAGTGAGTGAGTGAGTGAGTGTGTCTGTGAGTGTGTGTGTGTATCTGTGAGTGAGTGTCTGTCAGTTAGTGTGTGCGTCTGTGAGTGTGTGTCTGTCAGTGTGTTTCTGAGTAATAGTGTGTGTGTGTCAGAGTGTGTTAAATCAGTTAGTGTGTATGTCATTGTTTGTCAGTGTATTTGAGAGTGTGTGTCTGTCAGTGTGTATGTGTGTGTGTCTGTCTGTCTGTCATTGAAAGTGCGTGTTGGTTAAACAGTATGTGTGCCAATGACTGTATCTTTTAGTGAGTGTAAGTCAGTGAATGCATCAGTAAGAAAGTGTCTGTCAGTTAAAGTGTGGCCTTGACAGGAGGGGGCGGGGAAAATGTAAATATGGGGGGGGGGTGCCCGAGCATCGTCCTGCCTAGGGCAGCACAAATCCAAAATACACCACTTTGGTCGCCCAGCTGGCATGTGGCGGTATATGGCCTTTGTTAACCAGGGGTTGGACCAGAGGTCTGTTGAAAGTGGATGGGTAGGGCTGTCCCTCTCTAACCTCCGGTACAGTTATGAATAACGGACGTGCCCACTGAGCAAATAAACAGCTAGTGGTTAGCATTACATCAGGGAAGGCCCAAGAAAAGGCCTTGTATGGGTTGGAACAAAGGGGGCGGGGGCAGCTGCCCTAAGTTATGTTTGGTTGGCAACGTGGTACTCAGTGAAGTATCTATTTACTGAGTAATCATGTATATAGGGTTGAATTTGTCATTTTTATATATTTATAATAAAGCTGTGGCCTATTTACTCCAAAGCAAGTTTGTTGTGTTTCATTTCTGAATAAATGGTTGGGTATCAATGGCCCATACACAGTTACCCTCTACCTACACACATGTGATGGACATGTTATCCCTCCATTTGGTTCACAGATCAAGGGACAAAAAGTAATGAATAGAGGGAAAAAGAGATGGAGCAGTAAAACAGTAAAAAAATCCTATATGTATATATTTACAATATAAATTATATACATACATACACACACACACATATATATACACACACACACACACACACACACACACACATATATATATATATATATATATATATATATACACATATATACACCCTGTTCCAAATTATTATGCAAATTATATTTTTCTCATTTACCTAAATAATTGATGTAAATAACAGTCAGCATAGTTCTCATGTTATCAACTATTAAGAGTACAATTCAAGTTTACTGAACAAACCTCCTAATGATAACAGTATTTTTTTAAACATAAAAAACTTACAATGCACTGTTCCAAATTATTACGCACAGTAAGTTTCAAAACACGTTATAGCTTGTAAAGAACTGAAAATTGTCATTTGTTGTGTTTGCAGCATATTTACTGAAATCAAAAGCTATTTCAATCAAACGTATAACAACATTTTAACTTTTTAAACATTTTAAAAGGTCACGTTTAACATAGGGCCCCTTATTTGATAGCAGCTTCACAAGTCTTGCATCCATTGAACTTGTGAGTTTTTGGACAGTTTCTGCTTGAATATGTTTGCAAGATGTCAGAATAGCCTCCCAAAGTTGCTGTTTGGATGTAAACGGCCTCCCACCCTCATAGATCTTTTGATTGAGGATGCTCCAAAGGTTCTCAATAGGATTGAGGTCAGGGGAGGATGGAGGCCACACCATGACTTTCTCTGCTTTTATCCCTATAGCAGCCATTGATGCAGAGGTATTCTTTACAGCATGAGATGGTGCATTGTCATGCATGAAGATGATTTTATTATGGAAAGCATAGTTCTTCCTTCTGTACCAAGGAGGAAAGTGGTCAGTCAGAAACTCCACATACTTTGCAGAGGTCATCTTTACACCTTCGGGGACCCTAAAGGGGCCGACCAGCTCTCTTCCCATGATTCCGGCCCAAAACATGACTCCACCACCGCCTTGCTGATGTCGCAGCCTTGTTGGAACAGGGTGGCCGTCCACCAACCATCCACTACTCCATCCATCTGGACCATCCAGGGTTGCACGGCACTCATCAGTGAACAGGACTGTTTGAAAATTAGTCTTCATGTATTTTTCTGCCCAATGCAGCCGTTTCTGCTTGTGAGCATTGGTTAGTGGTGACCGAATAGAAGGTTTATGCACAGTTGCAAGACTCTGGAGGACTCTACACCTTGATGTCCGTCGGACTCCAGAGACACCAGCAGCTTCAAATATCTGTTTGCTGCTATGTAATGGTATTTTAGCAGCTGCTCTCTTGATCCGATGCATGGATCTGGCAGAAATCTTCCTCAATGTGCCTTTATCTGCACAAGCCCGTCTGTGCTCTGAATCAGCCACAAATCTCTTAATAGTGCGATGATCACGCTTAAGTTTTCATGAAATATCTAATGTTTTCATACCTCGTCCAAGGCATTGAACTATTTCACTCTATTCGGCAGCAGAGAGATCCTTTTCCTTCCCCATTCTGCATGAAAATGGTGCTCTGCTTAATAATGTGGAACACCCTCCTTTAGTAGTTTTTCCTTAAATTGGGCTGAGCTGGCAATTTAATTATCACAGGTGTCCGAGATTGTTTTCAGTCATCAAAAGAGCCCTGAGACACAATGCCATCCATGAGTTAAACTGAAAAACAAAATATTTAATCTTTGTGACACTTAAATAGAATTTGCACAATAATTTGGAACAGGGTGTATATATATATACACACACACACATATAGATATATATATATATATATATATATATATATATATATATATATATATATACACACACACAATTTATTTTTATAGTTTTTTTTTAATGCTTCATCCGAAAACGAATAAACAAGTTTAGCACACATATGGTTAAGCTCACAGTGATAAAATATACCAAAACAGTATTAATATTCAGTATAATAAACATGTTTACTATGACCAATGCTTGATTTCAAAACTGACATAAATTCTAAAAAGCTTTCAACTGCAAAAATTGTAAATGAATAGTTTACTCCTCCCACTGTGCCTTAATATTAGTTAAAATATGTACTAGTTTTGCTCTTAATGCATTTCCATTGCAGCTTCAATAATACATTATTAATGTTTGTTCTTTTAAAATGTGGTAATCTGCAATTATTTGAATAACCTTTGGCCAAAATATGAAATTAGTAGAAAAAAAATGTTATACAAACATTCAACCTTTATTTGCAGGAATTGTACTATGTGGTTATAGCTAAATGGTTCATTTAAAGTTATTGTAATCTGTTAATGAAAGTATGCGGTATGTTTTATTAAAATGTAGTTGCTATTTTATCATTGCGTACTTTTAACATAGCTTGCTCGCAATCATATCATTTTATACTCTGCTATAAAAAGATGACATATGCAATCCTTGTGTGCATTAACTGGTCAATGATTGATGTTTTCAGTGATGAAGTAATTTAAACTTTTAACTTCATGTGTGTGCTGGACAAGATCTGGCTTTATCTCTTAACACATTTCTCAATATCTCAGTTTATGAGTCTGCTTTCAAAATTAACCTATTGACTTAACTATAGATTGAGTAGATATTTTTTTTTATTTGCTGCTAATGCTTTTTATTTTATGGGATATTAACTTCTAAAAGAAATATCTTTTCCACACATATTTAAAAATTGTATTGTAAAATGATTAGAGCAAAAAACAATGTTTCTTTATTTAACATTAATTTGACATATCATATGGATCTCTTCACCTACGTCCCTATGTCAAATATGTTCTGTTTGAATTGTTTGTCAAACATGTTCTGTTTGAATTGTTTTGTACAGCATTGCGGAATTTGTTATTATATAAATAATTAGAATTGCAATGGAATTCATAGACAGATGGCTCATCCAAACTTTTGTAAAAGTTTTGCCCAAAATGAGATTATGATGATAAGCTATCTTCTTTCTTTAAATATATTTTTTTATTTTTCATTAACCCAACCCATTATATATATGTAACGTCATACGTAATATATTGTAATATTAATATAAGTACATAATAGATAGACATAATAGATATATACACATATATTATATATATATGCGTATAATTACAATAATTAATAAATAAAATAATAAAATAAATAAATAAAGTATTGAAACAAAATTTTAAATAAATTATATATTGATATGAAATTCATTCTAACTGTATTTTGTTATTAATATATATATATATTGGTAACAAAATACACTTAGAATGACATTCTATATATATATCTATCTATATATAAAATACAAATAACCGCAAATATATATATAGAGATAAATACATATAATTACATAAAAGATTACATCAGTATACATGTAGAATTGAAATACCTATAAATGCATATATATTAAAATTCTATGTGTATATTTAAGTAATCTTTTAACATAATTATGTGTGACAACACAGGGAGAAAGTGCAGAGAATTAAATTTGCAAGCACTAGATTTGACCCTGTAACTCTCCAAGACACCATAAAACCTGTACATAGGGGGTACTGTTTTACTCAGGAGACTTTGCTGAACTCAAATATTAGTGTTTAAAACTGGTAAATTGATCTCGGGGCGGGGCCTGGCAGCCAAGATGGTCGGTCGCACACTCTAAGAGCTCGTGTACAAACACGCCACCACTGATCGACCCAGTAACGCAATCGACTCACGGTGACCAGGGAACCACTCGCGAACTCGTGAGAAACAGAATGGTACCGGTCCGGCACCGATGTGGGGCGGAACAACACAAAACAACCATGCGGCCTACACCAGAGCGGAGCCTAAGGCCTGGGGGTGACGGCTGAACTCCCGGCACGGGACCCGCTCACAGGCATGAACCCAGCACAACCCTGCTAAGTCCCACAGGGGGCAGAACCTCGATCCAAGGGGCTCACGTGCAACGCCAACGGCCCAGCTGAACAGGCATCGTCTGACGGGGAATAATTATGGGCAGAGGCCTAACCGCCTCTATTAAGCACCGGGGGAAGTACCAGCACCACCCTACAGACTCGGGGTGCACCACAATACGTTGCCCAGCTGTCTCCTGGACACTTGTATGTACATTTGGCTAGCAAAGGGCTAGGAGCAATGTCTTCGCCATCTCCTTGTTTATTTAGTATGCAAGATAGACACGCACCTTACACACTAGTTTGCAGACCACCACATAATGTTATCTCTGCTAGTTTATCAAATGGACAGCCCCAACACCAGGCCCAGACTGGCCATCGGGCACACCGGGCAAATGCCCGGTGGGCCGCGATGGCCGTGGGGCCGAGGCCGGCAGGGGAAGTCCCAGGATCTCCCCTGCCGGTCTATGCAGGGCCGGCACTATCCGAGCGCCGGCCCCGCTGTTTTCAATGAGGGGCCGGTGAGGAGATGAAAGATCTCCCTCACCGGCCCACATAGAGAATATTCCGGCCGCCAGCAGGGAGAGAGGGAGGGAGCCAGGAGAGGACCCGGCTCTATCTTGCAGCTCCGCTGGGTTCCTCTCGCGAGATCCGAAGCGTTGCCATGGCAACGACCGGATCTCGCGAGAAGTGAACTCTAGCCCGCAAGCTAGAGTTCACTCACCCACTGGACCACCAGGGATGGTGTCACCGTGCCGGTCCCCCCTCCCAGATACCACCATGCCGGTCCCCCCCTCCCAGGCTAAAAGGTAAGAAGGGAGGGGGGTACATAATGCCTACTTGTTTTTTGTTTTTATCTACCCCCCCAAACACACACAGCACTCTCACACCCATCATCCACAGCACTCTCACACACAGCACTCTAACATACACATCACACACATCACTCTCACACCCATCATCCACAGCACTCACACACACAGCACTCTAACATACACATCACGCACAGCACTCTCACACACAGCACTCTAACATACACATCACACACAGCACTCTCACACACAGCACTCTAACATACCCATCACACACAGCACTCTCACACCCATCATCCACAGCACTCTCACACACAGCACTCTAACATACACATCACATACAGCACTCTCACACACACAGCACTCTCACACACAGCACTCTAACATACACATCACACACAGCACTCTCACACCCATCATCCACAGCACTCTCACACACAGCACTCTAACATACACATCACATACAGCACTCTCACACACACAGCACTCTCACACACACACAGCACTCTCACACACACACAGCACTCTCACACACACACAGCACTCTCACACACACAACACTCTCACACACACACAGCACTCTCACACACACAGCACTCTCACACACACAGCACTCTCACACACACAGCACTCTCACACACACAGCACTCTCACACAGCACTCTCACACACAGCACTCTCACACACACAACACTCTCACACACAACACTCTCACACACAGAACTCTCTGACACACAGCACTCACACACACAGCACTCACACACAGCACTCTCAAACACAGCAGCACTCTCACACACACAGCACTCTCACACACACATCACACAAAGCACTCTCACACACACATCACACACAGCACTCTCACACACACACATCACACACAGCACTCTCACACACATCACACACAGCACCCACACACACAAATCACCCACAGCACCCTCACACACATCACAAAGCACCCTCACACAAATCAATCACACACAGCACCCTCACACTCAGCACCCTCACACACATCACCCCTCACATACACACAGAACCCCCCGACACACTGCACCACACACATACACAATACTTCCAAACATATTTATATAATATATATATATATATAATATTCACACACACACACTATAGCCTGTATGCACACTCTTGCTACATCCCCTATACACACATTCTCTACAGCCCCTAGCCACAGATGCATTACATTACACCACAAACACAACACGACTAAAACCGACCTTATAACACAATACCACACCACAATAAGCTCACTCTGCACACACACAATGGCAGGCTCCAAAAACATGCACAATACTCTTTCCTGGCATTTTTGTCTCCTGGTATCCATTTATAGAGACACCAGAGACAAGTTGCAAGGAAACACAGTGCAAGCATGTTATTAAATTTGCTTGCGCTGTGCAGAACAAATACAGGGCTTTTTTCTCATGCTAGAGCTCTTCAGCAGAGCTCTGCGCATGGTTTGCCCTGGAAGAGCATTGAACCAACAAGCTCACTTTGAGAGGGGGCGTGTTTGTCATTAATGATGACAAAACACACTCTCTCTGCCCCGCCCCCTTCTTAGTGGGCCGCTGTGATAAAAAAATGCCCGGGCCGAATTTTTTTCCCAGTCCGGCCCTGCCCAACACTATGCCTTAGCAGCAAATGTGTCGCATTACAAACAAGCTGCACATTCACTGCCATAAGCGTAACCACTCCAACTATCAGTTTCCCTACCCTAACAGGTTATCCCGCACAAGCTAACTGTTAAACAATTACCTGGAACAAAAGCATTAGTCAAGTGACGTTACTAGCGAGTAAAAACTGCATTATGGGGGGGCGGGGCCTAACCGCAGAGCCGCGAGGTTGCAGAAAAGAGCTGCTCCTGCACCTCGGGACAGAAACCTCGGGTTATACGCCTAAAATTTACCGCAAATTCTACAACCGAGTATCCAGCAGAAAGGCGAGACCGGGGGCTACCTACCGACACCAAATATGTGGCATACCAAGCAGGAACCCTCAAAGTACTCCTCAAGGCCTGCCTGCATGGCCGGCACAGGGGAGACGGCCGCTCCCCTGATGCCTCCAACAGAGATAAGCATGATTACGGGCCCTAACCCTAACCCGGTGGGGGTAATCCCGGTCCCAGGAGGACCACCCCTGAAGCTGTGGCAGCAACCCCAACGGGACCGACCTATACACAAAATGGCGGAGACTACACCCGAGCCAACAGGCCCAACAAAGGAGACTGACATCCTAGCCCGGCTGGACGCCACATTTAAAGCGTTTTGGGACAAACTAGCAGACCGGCTGAGCACAAGTAAGGCTAGAGATTCAGACCCACCTGAGGCAGCGCCATACCGCTCCCGACCGAAGCGCACACCCAGCCAAGCCAAGCGCGCCAAAAAAATATGGCGGCGGAGAAGAAGCTCTCTCCTGCAGGCAGGGACACACACGGGGCGGCACCCGACAGCGATTACCGCACGGCACAAAATACAGCAAGCCGCACTCAAGCAGGTAAAAAAAGGGCCGCTAACCAAGAGAGCTGTGAAGAGCCTGCACTCACACCCGAGAGGGGCCCACACCACGCCTGCAACTATACCGGGGAAAGAGATGGTCTGTCCACACCTCAGCAAACAGGCAGCAAAGCACATGAAGCACACAGACCTGGTGGTCGGATCGGGTGAGTCCCAAAGGCGGATGAAAAGCTCAGATCCTCCACCGGTGACTACTCATCACATACCGCGAAGACCTCCTTCCAAGCCGGCAAAGCTACCAGCGGGTAAAATCCCAACATGGCGGCGGATCAAGTACCGCCACCCACCCAAACACAAAGTGGCGCTGCGGATGCCACACAGGGGACTACAAGCGAGGTCACACCCGCAGCCGGAGAGGGGGAAAGGGATCCCAAAAGCGACCAACAAATCAACTTACCTGAAGAAAGATCCACGCCCGTCACAGACAGCAGGAACCGCGGGAACAGCGATGATACCCTCCAGTGAGGCCAAGGACAAGTGGGACGCCGGGCACAAACCACACCTAGCATTGCTACAAAGATGCACCCATGGGCCCACGAGAGCCCCGGGGGACGAAAGGGACTTACCAAGCCGAGGTGTCGGCTGACAGTGCCGCATACCCTCGAGCAAGGACTTGCAGTCATAACCCAGCCTACTGGTATCTAGACACACAATGTTGTTAAAAAAAATTTCACACTTATTGGTTTGATTTGTTTGTTTTTTATTCATGTTTTGATGACTACTAGCTATCTGCCTTTACTTTTAATCATTAGATAGGAAGTAGCTCAGAATTGTTACCTGATCTGCCATCACTAACCCATGCCAAATGGTGACACCTTCCATGCAAATATAATGATCTAGCATATAAGTTGTGTTTAACGCCTTGACTAGCTAAACAATTCCTGCTCAAAGTTGAACAACTATGTTTTTTTTTTGTTTTTTTTCCTGTTAATCATATTACAAAAAGTGCAAGTTCTTCCTGAAATCACTTAGGGTCTGCTAGCCTGGTACAGTCGATGTTGACAGAACTTAATATTGTGAAATGTGCACATTTATCTTTGCTATGAAAGACTCATTGACTTAGACTAGCATGCTATGTAGCACTATACGTGAGTTGAATGGCATCTAACATGGCAGCATGTCACTTACTCTTTAAGTACCCTCGCAACTCTGCCACCTTTAACCCAGATCTACTGTTTGAACAACTGTTTAATCAACCTACTAACATACTTTCCTAACGATATTAAACATGCTTTTGGTACACGGCAAATTAACACTATTAAGCAAAAAATGAGGCATCATTACTCAGGAAATGTAATTGACCATAGCTATCGATCTACGGACCCTTTATTGTAAACCGTTATTGCATTCCCCTTTCTTTATTTCTGTACCCCATCTAAAATGCTTCAATAAAAGAAAGATTGACAAAAAAAAAAAACTGCATTATCTGTACTGTTAATGCTATGCGGCTTATATTGCATACTGCTTAAAAATGTTTACAAAAAGCATTGTTAAATCTTTCTACTTAGACTTGTGCACATAACCTCACTATACCTAATATCCTTCATGTCAGCACGTAGAAGTACACACAGTATATCGTTGAACCAAACTTGTTATAAATATAAAAATGTGCAAACTCTCATGCCACTACCTAACTCTTGTGAACCTTTGAAACACGCTGTTGTGGCGTATGTGATAGCCTGTAACCACCTGCACAATAAAAATAAAGAATTAAAAACAAAAAAAAATGGTAAATTGTATTACAACGATGATATTTTAAGTAAAAGTGAAGTTTTTTGCATTTTTTACAAACAAACAGCACTTTTATGGACTATATTATTGTTGTAATATGTTTTACTGTTTTAAAACACTAATATTTGTGTTTAGTGAAGTCTCCCGAGAATAACATTACCCCCATGTACAGGTTTTATGGTGTTTTGGAAAGTTAGAGAGTCACATATAAGGCTTGCATTTCATTTCTTGCATTTTTTTTGACATTGAAATTTGCCAGATTAGTTATGTTACCTTTGTGACCGTATGGTAGCCCAGGAATAAGAATTACCCCAATGATGGCATCCCATTTGCAAAAGTAGACAACCCAAGGTATTGCAAATGGGGTATGTCCAGTCATTTTTAGTAGCCACTTAGTCACAAACACTGGCCAAATATTAGTTTTTTGCTTTTTTCACACAAAAACAAATATGAACGTTAACTTTGGCCAGTGTTTGTGACTAAGTGGCTACTAAAAAAGACTAAACATACCCCACGTTCAATACCTTGGGTTGTCTACTTTTTCATATGGTATGCCATTATGGGGTAATTCTCATTCCTGGGCTACCACACCGTCTCAAAGGTAACATTACTAATCTGGCAAATTTCAATTTGAAAATGGAATGTTCTATATTTGACCCTGTAACTTTCCAAAACACCATAAAACCTGTTAATGGGGGGTACTGTTGTACTCGTGAGACATCGCTGATTACAAATATGTGCATTTTTGTGCAGTAAAACCTAGCAGTATTATGACATTTACAGCTAAAATGTGAGGCGGAACTACAAATTAAAAAAAAAAAAAACAATTCTCACAGTTTTTTTAATTTTATTCATAATAAATTATGTTTCATATATAAATATTTGATATGAAATGAATGCCCTGTTTCTCCTGAACAAAATGATATATAATAAGTGTGGGTGCATTTAATATGAAAGAGGTGGATTACGGTTGAACAGACATATAGCGCAAATTCCAGTTTTTGTTTACGTTTTGTTTTGATCAGAACGTGTAATATTGACTCCGTCCTGAAGGGGTTAAGGACAAGAGCCCTTTTTGCATTTTTTGCTGTTTGTTTTCAAACGCAATTTACATCTCTGTAATTTATTGTACCAACACATATTATATACTGTTTCTTAGAGCGCAAACAGAGCTCAATTTTATGTCAAATATCCAGATAAATTCTCATTATATATAAAAAACAAAATGTCAAAAAATGGGGAAAAAAAACAAAAACATATTTCTTTTGTTCACAGTTTTGGCAATAATAGTGTGTGCATAATATGCCCAGCTTAGAAAGTTATTCAAAATAAATTCATTTATGTGTCTTGATTTATAGAGTCCATATTATGTATACGAATTTCAGCTTGTTTTGAAAGTTACAGGTCACAAAATACAAGGACTAAAATAACATTTTAATGTGAATTTTTTTTAGAAGTTGGTATGTTTGTCTTGTAGGTCTAGTAGCCATCACAGAAAACAAAATTGGCACACAAAAGTATATATTTATATAAAGTAGACATCACAGGCTATTTACCGAAGGTTAGTTTGACACTTTTTATGTAGCCATTTCATCACCAATCTCTGCTAAATATTGGAGTAAAATTTTGTTTTGTTTTTCTCTATTTTGGCATATACACATATAACAAGGTAAAGCTGGTGTGTGGTATTCCTGCATAGAGCCCCATATTGTGTTCAGCTACATCTGCTGAGTATAATGATTTCCCCATTGTATGCCTTTGGCACTATTCTGTGAAGATACAATGCCATATAATAGACAAGGCTATTTTAGTTTCTATAGTTAGAATTTTCGTAGATGGATTTGATGGGCCTATGTCTCATTTTAGGGTATTATAGCAGTGTGACTGTTCATATACCCCCACAATAGGCTTTCATTTAATAAAGCAGACACCCCAGGGTATCTTATATGGTGTACATTTTGCCTTAACTTGTCACCATTTTTTCACCAAATTATGTCAATGTTTGTGGTGAGGGAAAAAGAAAATGGCATTTTTACATATATGTTGCATTTTTGTTTTTCTTACACTTGATATGTACCACTGTCATAAACCTCCCCGAATTATGCTTAGTTACATCTTTTGAGTAAAACAATATGCCCAATGCATGACCTAGACACTATTTTGTGAAGTAACAGTGCTGTAAAAGAGATGTGACAAGTTCAAGATTTTAAGTGTGAATTTTCATGGAGGGTTTTGATGGGTCCGTGCCCCAGTTTGGAGCACTTGAGGCGGCTACATATTCCAACTACACCATAAAGGCATAACATTGCTTAAAGAAGACATCCCAGGGTTTTTCAAAAGGCATATTTTGAACCTTAGCGTGGGATATTCTTTCCGCTAGCTTGGGCCAAGTGTACTGGTAATAAGCATTTTTTCTGCCTTTTTGACACACAAAGTGAGTTTGCACAGTATATTTTGCAAACCTTATGTGTGCTACAACTGTATAATACTTCATATGTTGCTCAGCTATGTCTTCTGAGTACAGTAATACCCCTGTATGTATGTTTTCCAAGTATATGTGGATGTAGAAGGGGCACATTTGAGACGCAGCTTGTGCAGTTTTTACACTGTGTCCATTTTAGAGTAGTTTAGCTGGTTAGTTATTCAAATTTCCCCACAAACACATACTATTTATTAAAGAATACACCCCAGGGTAATTCAAAAGGCATATTTTGAACCATAGCGTGGAATCATTTTTTTCTAGTTTCTTCCAGTTGTAGTGGTAATGAGCATTTTTTAATGTATTTTTTTACTTTTTAAAACGTTC
The DNA here is from genome assembly GCF_036172605.1 of Pelobates fuscus. Lineage (NCBI taxonomy): Eukaryota > Metazoa > Chordata > Amphibia > Anura > Pelobatidae > Pelobates > Pelobates fuscus. The sequence goes on from NC_086318.1 coordinate 115,974,450, forward strand.
TTTACTTTTTAAAACTCGTTTTTACACTTTTTCTACTTATTACATTTTTAAACTTTTTAAAACTTTCTTAACTTTTTTACACTTTTTAAATTTTTTATAAACTTTTTTTTACCGTTAACCCCTAACTAGCAGTAAGCAGCAGTAACAGTAAATTCCCCAATTTCCCATAAAACCCATCTCACCCAAGCAAAATATATAATTTCTAAATATTTAATTGAATATTGAACCCCTGAGGGTTAAAAAGTAAATAAAAGTTAATCCTCAGGTGTTAAAAAAATTAGATCACAGTATAATACTGTGAACTGTATTTTGATCACTGTAGGCAGTGATCAACTGGCAGTAAAGGGGTTAATTTTTATTCGGACTTGGTAAAGGGGGGTGGGATTTTTTTCCTTTTTTTAATGTTTTTAAAACATTTTTTTATTTTTTAGCTTTTTAAAGCTTTTTTTTTTAAAAAACAACAACTTTTTTAACATTAACCCCTTGCTAGCCTAACACCAAATTCCCCAATTATTATTATTATTATTAACTTCCACCCACCCCAGCTAGCTAAATATATAATTTCAAAATCTTTAAATTAATTAATAAAATACATTTAACCCCTGAGGGTTAAAACATTTTTTTAACCCTCAGGGGTCAAAAAGAAAAATCAGATGACAGTAAAATGTAGTCCCTGACAATTGATCATTTGGCATGGAAGGGGTTCATTTTATTAAAGCAGGGGGAAGGTGGGTGGGGGATGGGATTTAACTGTAACTTTATTTATTTTTTTGCAGGGAGAAGATCACTGCTGATCCATCTCCCTGTACTTCACACAGAACGCGGAAGGGATTTAAAGTCCCTGCAGCATAAGTGCTTGCACTGACAGCCTGTAGGGACAGCGTGATCGGGAATTTGCCATCAAGGGTCCTTAACGCAAGGATAAGCTTGACGGAAAATGTCTGTTTTTGGTCGGGAAGGGGTTAAAGTTAGATTATTTACCTCATAGTGCCCTATTGGGGATTTGTCACTTAGTCCCCTAGATTTTATATCGTTTTACATTTTTATTAAAAGCTAAACCTTACCTTGAATCCAGCACGAGGCAAAGTTCTTCTCAATCATTTCCATGCCTCGCCTGTCATCATTGTGAGTCAGTCAGTTCCTCTCCAAGGTCTCATAGAGAAGCATTTGATATGACAATTCTCACAGGCTCAGAGTGCATGTGCATGCTCTGAGCCCTGGAAGGGAGGAAGGCAGTCAAAAGTAGAGATTAAAATACAAATCTGAACCCTTGATTGAGAATATAAGGAGATGGAGAGCGCTGGGATGGATCAATTGAGGAAGAGAGAGGACCTAGAACCTGATTATAACTGTCACAGCTAATAACACATATAATTTTTATAAAGATTTAACATTAGGCAGTCCAGAACAGAGTTCTGAGCTACTTAAGTCACGTGTGCCCGGGGTACAACTATACCCTGCACAAAACTGCAGATATCTATGTATGTGCAGCATTTTAAACAGAAAGTCATGGGAGGTTGGAGTAACCATTTAACTAGTTTTATTAACAGTTTAACAGTGAGTAGCAAGGCTAGATAAATGGCACACAGAGGCAATGTCCTTTAAAGGAACACTATAGGGTCAGGAACACAAATTCCCTGACCCTATTGTGTTAAAACCACCATCTAGCTTCCCTCCTCCCCACCCAGCCCTCTCTTGCCTCCCTAAATACAGTAAAATCTTACTTGTACTCAAGTTTGCAGCTGCTGCCTCTGCCCCTCTATGCCTCTGACCTGCCTGCTGTCTGCTGACATCATCAGAACTAGTAGTCTGTGCCAATCACAATGCTTCCCTATAGAATTGGCTGAGACTGTGAAGGAGGCAGATCAGGGGCAGAACCAGTTTTGTGTTATCAAAACTGTAGGAATGACAGCAGTTTAAAGAATGTGTTTCATCAAGCAGCCTCTGTGTTCCGAAACACTCTGCTGGCTGCTCACACACCTGGTTTCCTATGGCAACTCACTCTACAGCAAGGGCAGAGAAGAGCGGTTAAAAACAAACTGCTCCAAATTTCTCACTTCACTTGCGGTTGCTATCTTTAAACGATCGTAGTTTAAAAACTATAAGTCCTACAGTGAAGAGCTTTATATTGTGAGAATCACAAGTCCCAGACCTACGTTGATGATGCATCTGAAATATTAAAAATGAAGGCACAGTTGCAGTTTAGAAATTGACCTTCAGATTTGATGTGGCTAGAGTGGAGTTTCAATGAATGTCAATAGACGGCATGAGTTGCAAACAAATGGTCATATTGTGAAAACTATCATGACTTTGGCTTAGCAGTGGACATTTTTAATGGGAGCAGGAATAGCTGAACGTTTTGATCTAAGATTTGTGTAGCTGGGCTTGAAAATGAGGCAGTGGTGGCAGTTTAGGAGGTATAAAACAACCAATCACATCACAGTTACATCCCACATATTCCCTCCCCTTATCCTGAGAGGAAACTCAATTACACATACAGTTAAAACATACTTTCTACCCAACTTTCATAACTCTAAAACCATATATCACATTCACATAAAAATACATATCCACAATCAATCCTTTCAGGGGAACAACATATTAAAAAATGGCATGAATCAGACCAGGGGTTCAAAAGTTAGTAAAGTATCTTTTAAAACCCCTGCCAGCATGGCTTTCCGTCTCAGACCGGTTTTACAGAGCCCTCTCTCCTGGAGAAGTAATCCAATTACCTCCCAGGACAGAGACAGACTCCATTGAGCACATGGTTGCAAAAAGACATAAAATACAATAAAACACACACGGTTACATTTATCCCCAGATAGCTTAGGTCTGAGCGCATCAATTGAATGGCGCTCAGACCACACACATACAGTTCAATTGCCATGGAGCTAAAGTCTTTCCCATAGTCTTTCATTATATGAGTGGGCTCCATGGCATAGCTATCTGGGGTATCCCCGCTCACACAGGGCAAGTACCGAATGACCCCACTGTATTTAAAGGGCCAGAATGAGTGACATGCACTCTGTTAGGGCCGAATACGTTTTTTTTAAAGGGCCCAATCTCCCAGGACCATAGTCCAAAGGCAGCAGGCGGGCAACCAGGCTTCTCCAGTTCATAGTGGCGAGGTTGGCTTCGCCACACACAACAATGAGGGAAAGCCAAAAGTCAAGGAGACCAGGATACAGGGAATTCAAAACAAAGCCAAAGTCAATAACTAGAAATAAACGCTCAGGAACACACTCTCGAATCACCAACTAAGGGAAACCACGACAGGGCAATGAGTGAAAGGAGAAATGAGTTTAAATAACCCTCTTTCAGATCCGATTGGCCGTAACCGGTCTTTGACCCCTAAACGTTCGTGCGCATCTTTTACATGACTTCACACGCACGTCAACGTCATCATTACCATAGGCGGATGTGGGGCTATAATATGGTGTAGATCCGCAGCGGCTGGCGTCCACACATATGCTGCAGCATCAGGTATACCAGCGCCGGACCGTAGAACTTTGTACTCCTCCTGTCCAGAAACGACCAGAGGAGGAGGGGGAACAACTGGAACTGTATATCTATTGCAAATAAGGGGTTTGAGCAAGGAGACATGGAATGAATTAGGTATACGCAAGGATGCTGGAAGGGCCAGAGAATAGGAGACAGGGTTAATCCTTCGAATAACACAAAATGGACCAAGGAATTGTCAGGGACCAGGAACCAGACAGAGACAGAAGTAGATGCAAACACACCTTTATTAATAAATAACAAATAAATAACCAAAAGCAAAGTCCAGGAATCAAGCAGGGGTCAGTCACCAGAGCGGGTAGTCAGACAAGCCAGGATCAGGAGCACGGAGAGCAGCGGAGTCAGGAACAAGGCCGGAGTCAGGAACCAGGAGCAAACAGGAAACACAGGAACAAGGAGACTTCTGGGAAACAGGAAACCACGCAAGGGCAAGGAGGTTCTGGGCTTAGCTGCTTTAATAGGCAGAACTGATTAGCAGCAGGGTTGATTACTACTCACAGGTGAGTAACCGTGGCAACAAGCAGAAGGAGCTGATAGTAATTGCAACTGAAACTCAATCACTGAAACAGAAAAGGGTTGCTGTTTAAAACAGCAAAGAAACCCTGACAGTACCTCCCCCTCAACGACTCCCCCCATCTCTGTTGGTGGGTCCGGGCTTCATGGGGAAGCGGGCGTGATATGAACGAAGGAGGGATGGTGCATGGACATCAGAGGCAGGAACCCAGGAGCGTTCCTCTGGACCGTATCCTTTCCAGTGCACCAAGTATTGGATCTGTCCTCTGAAGACCCGTGAGTCAATGATGCTGCGTATTTCATATTCCTCATGATTGTCAATCAGAACAGGACGTGGACGTGGCACTGAGGTGGTGTAGCGATTACAAACCAAGGGTTTCAAGAGGGAAACATGGAAAACATTTGAGATGCGCATGTTAGCAGGAAGGTCAAGTGCGTAAGCTACAGGGTTAACCGTTCGAAGTATACGAAATGGCCCAACGTATCGGGGTGCCAGTTTTTGTGAGGGAACACGGAGGCGTAGGTTGCGGGAAGACAGCCAGACCCTCTCTCCGACCTGATAGGTAGGTGCAGGAAGGCGTCTGCGGTCGGCCTGGAGTTTGTAGTTCTGCATTGCGCGTTGCAAAGAACTCTGGACCTGCACCCAAGTGGAACGGAGTTCCCTGAGATGTTCCTCCAATGCCGGTATCTCCTGTGGCAAGAACGTATCAGGCAACATGGACGGATCGGGCAAAACTTTAACATGTGACCGTGGTGTCCGCAGTATAGGCACAGGCCCTCCCTCCTCCTAAAGGCTCTCTCCTCGACCGAGAGGCGTGAGAAGTCTAACCGCCTTGGCTCCACACAGACAGAGGACTCAGGCCCAGGAGGCATAGGAGGTGAGGGAGGTTTGGGTGGGCAAGAAAAGCTCGGTGCCAAATATACAGGAGGCCTCCGCAGGCGCTCCCTGGATGAGGATCTCTCTCGGAGTCTGATGTCAATGAGGGTGACAAATGAGATCAGTTCCTCGAGATCTTTAGGTAACTCTCTGGCTGCAATCTCATTTTTAAACACATCGGAGAGACCCTGTGCAAAGGCAGCCACGAGAGTCTCGTTGTTCCAGTCACCCTCTGCTGCCATGGTACGGAATTCACTGGCATACTCGACAATAGTTTTTGTGCCCTGAGCATTAGGCATGAGTAGTTCGGCAGTAGGGGTGGAGCGAGCTGGAATATCAAAAACCCTTTTAAAGGACGCAACAAATTCAGGGTAATTGTAAATAATAGGCCTCTCTGCCTCCCAGAGAGGTTTTGCCCAAGCTAGGGCCTTTCCAGACAGCAAAGAAATCATGAAGTGAACTTTGTCACTGTCTGTAGGAAATGCCTGGGGCAGGATTTTAAGGTATCCTTTAACTTGATTTATAAATTCTCTGCACTGAGCTGGGTTGCCCCCAAAATACTGAGGGAGCGGGACAGACCCAGTAATTTCTCTAGCCGCTACAGGTTTGGAGGCTACAACCGGTGCTAGAACAGGAAGTGAGGCAGAGGCGGCCGCAATCGCAGGCTGGCCGGGTACTGGATCCAGATGGGCATACTGGTCCAAATGGTGGTTCTGCTGGTCCCACTGGGTAAGCAGGTTAGGTATAGGTGTCTTGCCTGTACCATCTGTATTCATGGCCCTTACGTAATGTCAGGGACCAGGAACCAGACAGAGACAGAAGTAGATGCAAACACACCTTTATTAATAAATAACAAATAAATAACCAAAAGCAAAGTCCAGGAATCAAGCAGGGGTCAGTCACCAGAGCGGGTAGTCAGACAAGCCAGGATCAGGAGCACGGAGAGCAGCGGA